>NC_136073.1:823082059-823462059 GCF_964261635.1 Lissotriton helveticus
AACGAGATCCCCGACGTCTTTTCAGACCTATGCAGCTGCAGCCCCTGGGCTAGGTAACTTCGGCACTCCGGTGTCCCAGCATAGCCTCACTATCCAAGGGTCAGGATCCACTGTCGTTTTCTCCCTACCAGGTCGGGTTCGCCCGTGAACACTAACTTTGTGAATTCTAGCTTCCATAGACTTTGTCCCGCATCCCGCGTGAGAGTGCACACTCTGCACCAGAGTCCCCTGGGCCTCCTAGTAGTAATCTAACGATTCCCTAGTCCAGTCCTAGCGACTCCAAAGCCTATTAGAACTGTTACTTACCTGCTAGTAATTCGCATTCCACTTTTAGCGTATATGGTTTTTCGTGCCCCTCGGGCATTTGTGTAACGTGCTAACTTAAAAGTATTTTCGTAAGAGTTTTGTTGTGTGCTTAGCTCCCTGTCTCATAAAGAGCCAGGGTAGTCTTGTTATAAATAAATACACTGTTTATTTTCATAACAACTTGTGTGGTGTCCTTTCACTGGGTGTTCAAGGGGTAATGTGATGGTAAAACAGCTGGCTTAACACGCCCTCTAGAGTCTTAGCCTTAGACTGCTCGTATCCATGCTACTAGGATAGCTGGTCTATAAGGTTGACTTACAACCAATCATCAATAAGGGTTGTTTGGACTGATATATAGTGATCACTAGAATAGTGAGCACTGCACATCAGGCCAACTTCTCACAACTTGGTTCCGCAAGCTGCAAACGGGCTCAGTTCATGCCAGAGCACCGTCTCACTTAATTCCAAGCACTCTGCCTTCAGGATTGATAAGGCCTTCCATAGGAGTGACTGATAGGAATATATGTGTCCATTTTAAGGTTAGATATAGGTATACTATATCTACAGCAAAGGGTGATTACACCACCTTGCCCCAGCTGTCTTGTAGCCAGTTGTGTCGGTTTTGGATGGCCAGCCAGGGGTGGCATAATACATGCTTCAGCCCCTGGTAGGCCCTGGGTACACCTATGCCCTGGATACCTAAGGTATACTGTACAGGGACTGATAAGGTGACTCAGTATCCAATTAGATATGTACCTAGGGTACATGGAGTCCATTTTAACAGAGAGAGCAGGAAGCCTGGGTCCTGAATAGCAGGATACCAGGCCAACTAAGTCAAAAACCAGCAAAACACCAGGCAAAAAGTTGGAGGTAACCATAGTCAGATATCCACCGTCCTACAGTCGCAAGCAAATTGGATGAGCCTGGGAGAGCGGAGGGAGTTCTGTGTACCAGAATTGCCGGGGCCACGCCGGTGCAATGAGAATCATCTTGCATGGTTCCGCCTTCATTTTCCTGAGTACTCGAGGAATGAGGGGTATTGGCGGAAAAGCGTAAAAGAATGCGCTGTACCAGGCCATCGAAAGGGCGTTCCCCAGAGATCCCTGATGGTGAACCTTGCTTGCGTAAAACCGGCATTTGGCGTTCACCGGAGAGGCAAAGAGGTCGATGGTTGGTGTCCCCCAGACCGAGAACACACTCTCCAGAATGGACTGATTCATTCCCATTCGTGATTCTCCTCTGTCTGGCGACTCAGGGCATCCGCCGTGACATTGAGAGAACCTGCCAGGTGTTCGGCCCGCAAACTGATGCTGTGAAGAATCGCGTAATCCCAGATTCTCTGAGCTTCCTTGGACAGAGTTTGCGACCTCGTTCCTCCTTGCTTGCTGATGTAGTGCATGGCCGTCGTATTGTCCGTCCGGAACAGCACTGTATGATTTTGAACCCTGGGAAGGAAAGCCTGCAAAGCCAACCGAATGGCCGTTAGCTCCAAAAAATTGATATGGCACTGGCGCTGCTCTGGACTCCAGTGCCCGCTGACTTGAAGCTCTCGGAGCACTGCTCCCCAGCCTTCCAAAGAGGCATCCGTGGTCATGATCAGGGGGGATGGTGAAATTCTGAATGTCAGACCGTGTGCGATATTGTCTTTTACTAGCCACCATTCGCATGCCTTTCTCATTTCTGATGTCACCAACACTTTGTCGTTGAATGATCCCTCTGCTTGGCACCATTGTTTGTCTAGCTCTTCCTGCAGAGGACGCATTCGCAGCCTGCAATGCGGTATTAATGGTATGCAGGATGACATCGACCCGAGCAGGGATTTGTATTGTCGGACCGAAAGGCATTTCTTGTGGAACACCTGGCGAGCCGAGAAGATCAACTTTTGTTGACGTTCCTCCAAAGGACGAGCTGTGCATTGCGTCGTGTCCAAAATGGCCCCAAGGAATCTTGTGGATCTGGAGGGCTGTAGAACTGACTTGTGCTTGTTTAGCTGAAGGCCCAGGTGACTGAACAACTGAATGCAAGTCGAAACTGCTTGAGAAGTTTCCTTGAAAGATGGAGCCTTGACAAGCCAGTCGTCAAAGTAAGGGAAAACCTCCAGGGATTGTTTTCGTAGAAAAGCTGCTACTGGTGCCACCACTTTGGTGAATACCCGTGGTGCAGACCGAAGGCCAAACGGAAACACCTTGAATTGGAAATGGCTCTTGCCCACTGTGAAGCGCAGATATTGTCTGTGAGCTGGGTGTATCGGTATGTGGAAATACGCATCTTCTAAATCCAGAGACGCCAAATAGTCGCCTGGGTTCAAAAGAGGAAGAATTTCTTGGAGAGTGACCATCCTGAAAGAGAGCTTGATGAGATAAGTGTTGAGCTCTCGTAGGTCTAGTATGGGGCGCCAAGTCTCTGCCGTCTTCCGAACCAGGAAGAACCTGGAATAAAAACCTCTGCCCCTCAGAGAGAGGTAACGGTTCTATTGCCCCATTGATAACCAATTGGTGGGCTTCGAGGTGGAGCAATCCAAGATGTTTTGTACAGGGAGGCGCCCGGAGCTCTTGTTGGAGGAAGATCTTGGAATTCCAACGTATGGCCACTCTGAACAATATTCAGGACCCACTGGTCCGATGTTCTACACTTCCAGCTGTTCAGACAAAAGGATATCCTGCCCCCCACTGATGTGACTGGGAGGGGAGGAACAGTAGGTAGAGCCAGGAGGCCGCTATTGCCTCTTGGCATTGTCGTGTCCCTGACGGTTCTGACGCCCTGGCGGAGGTTGGCGAGAGAAAGACGCCGATTGTTCCTGCCGTTGATTTGAATATTGAGTCTTATAAGACTGCGAAGACTGCGAGGAATATCTCTGCTGTGTGTTGCCTCTATACGAAGAGAAACCTCTGCCACGAGCACCTCTAAATGGGACCTTACGGTAGTTCAGTGATCCCAAAGACTTCGCAGTGTCCGTATCCTTCTTTATACTTTGCAGGGCATCATCAACATGCTTACCAAAGAGCATCTCTCCATCAAATGGGAGGTCCAGGATCTTATTTTGGACCTCCTGACGAAACCAGGTGGCTCTCAACCAGCCCTGCCAGCGTAGCACTGCTGACCCTGCTAAGGCACGAAAAGCCGTGGAAGCTATATCCATAGCACAGTCGATAACTTCGGAGGATGATTTTCCTCCCTCCATCAGGACTCTCCTGGCCTCTTCCCTCGCGGAGTCTGGCAGTTGTTCCACAAATGGCTCCATGTCACACCACATCTGGCTATTGTATCTGCCTAGAATGGCAAGAGCATTTGCTGCTCGAACAAGCAAGCTGGCCATGAAAGAAAACCTCTTTCCCACGTTATCCAGGCGCCTACCGTCCTTGTCCGGAGGCGTAGTCAAAGGTGTTGATGGGTTTTTGGATTTGCTTTGAGCGGCCTGTGAGATCACCGAATCAGGCTTCGGCTGCCCAAGAAGACAAGCTGGACTACCCTCTGGAGCCTTATATTTCTTTTCCAGCCTGGGGAGAACCGGAATAACAGTGGCTGGATTTTGCATGATTTTTATACCTTCTTCCCACACATGCTCAATTATGGGAATGGATTTGACCGATTTTCTGTATTGTTCTTTGAAGTCATACAGGAAACATTCAGACTGTTCCCTCGTAATTTGTAGTCCAAACCTCTTTGACGCTCTCTCCATGAGGTTATGGAAGCCCCCTATACCAACTGGAGGGAAAATAGAAGTATCCCGACCAGTGGTGTCTGGATCTTGTAGCCCACTGTCACCTTGATTCAAATCTGGGTCCTGCAATGGATCAGTCAAGGGATCCACCTGTACGTCATCATCCGAAGAGGTATCCTGCTGAACAGTATTGGCGGGCTCGGGCTCCGATGTCCGGGAAAGGACCGTAGGTATGACTGCTGGAGGTGTGAGAGGCACCACTTGCGAAGGAGGCAGTACGACAACTGGTTGCGCTTGTGGCAACACCTGAGGTGGAGGTTGCGCAGACTGCATTGAAGGTTCCGAAGGAAACCTGGTCCTATAGTCCTGCAGCATCATCTGTAGATCAGAGACTAGAGAGGCGGGCATGGCCACCATGTCCTGCCCTAAACCTGGTGGACGTCGCTCCTGAGGAACATAGTGATGCATCTGTTGGTCATATGTATGCTCATAATATTCCTCCGTGTCAGTCTCTTGCAATTTCACATTTAAGTCTGAGGGACTGCAGGCATCCCCATAATGGCCTCCATCTTCCTCCTCCTCCTCCGACTCGTCATCCAGAAGCACTGTCGGTGGATGCGACGAAACCCGCCGAGGAGACGTCATTTCAGGTGTAATTTTCATCTTCTGCAGAGGAAATTGCATTTTTTGACCCGTCGACGGCCTCGTCGACGGAGCAGTTGTCGACGGAACGGCAGTCGTCGACGGTATCGTCGATGGAATCGTTGCCGGCACAGAGGACCTCGTCAACGGAGTGATAGTCGACGGTTTCGTAGACGAACTCGTCGTCATCACCATCAGTGTCGTCGAAGTCGTCGACGTAGTCCTCGCCGTCGACAGCACCTTTCCAGAGACCATCATCGTCGACGTGGAATAAGTTATCGTCGACGAACCGGGAACCTTGAACGACGACGAAACCGCTACCGACGACGATCCAGTCGACGGAGCCATGGAAACAGCAGGAATTTTCATAGAAGCAATAGTCGTCGACGTACCTGATGTTTTTGTCGTCTACGGACGCTGTTTTTTCTCAGGCACGGTCCCTGGATGGACTGTAGAGTATTTGTCACCAGTCTTTTCCTTTTTGGACGGAGGAGAAGTGATAGAAACCTCCTTTTTGTCCTTAGAGGCTGTAACCAATCCAGCAGCCTGTCCCTGCCTCTCCTTTTCACTTCCGTGAGGAGATTTAAGGGGACTAGCCCTCTCAGACCTGTCAGAGATCTTATGAGGGGCCTTGATAGGGGGCTCGGCTGAAGAAGAACAAGGAGGAGACCTACCCCTCTTCTTGGATCTGTGAGAGGAAGCCAGAGATGTTGAATCCTCGTCATCTGATAAGAGCACCTCCTTCCGAGTCTTCCTTTTCTGAAGCCAGGTCAAAAGCCGGCCCTCTCTGTCGCGAAGTGTTTTTGTAGAGAAGGTTCTACAAATCTTGCAGTCTGTGGCCTTGTGGTCCGGGTATAAGCAATAGATACAGCTTTCATGCTCATCTTCTACAAAAGTCGCTTTTTTCCACAAGACGCACAGGACCTGAATAAGGCCTTCTTCTCTTTGTCAGACAGGTCTTAATTGTAGTAGAAAAGTTGAAGAAATAACCAGTAAGAATGAGAAAACTGAGCAGAGCTTAGTGGAGACTCCCTAGCACAACGTGCGGTAGAAAAATCTGAGGCTCTGAGCTCTCAGGAAGGTTCTATGGGGTGAGGCTGCTCTGATTGGTCCTGACAAAAGTTTGGTCTCTTTTACACAAAGAGGGTGATAGGATACAAAATGAGATGAGGCCTAGGCCTATTTTTTCTCTTTTGTTTCTATGGTTGTGATACTACCGAGGCTCCCATTCCGACGACGACGGGGAATGATACAAAGCATGGGAATCTATGAAAGTTCCAATACTGGGGCAAGCCAGGAGCTGGGGAATTCAAGATCCTAAACGCAAAACAGACTTAAACTCCACTAGTTTTGCCACTGGCAGCCAGTGAAGCTGACGAATGGTAGTGGAGGTGGAGCAGCGGCAAGGCAGGCCTAGAAGAGTTCTGGCAGGCAACATTCTGGACTCTCTGCAATCTCACAATCTGTCTTGTTGGCCCCCAGATATAACAAGCTGGCATAGTCCAATCTCGACAGCACTGATGCCTGGACAATCATCTGTCGGATGAAAGGGTCAAAGAAACCCAGCAGGGGTTTAAGTTCGCGCAGAATGCCAAAACACGTCGCTGCTACCTTCTTAGTCTGGGTTTATAAACTCAAGGCAGAGTCCACCCAGGCCCCAAGGTTCTTCACCACCTGTGTAGGGGTGGGTGCGGGGCCCAGCGTGGAGGGCCACCACTGTTCACTCACCAGCTCCCGGTCTTTCCCAACCAGCAAGACCTCAGACTTGCTGGCACTGAGCTGGAGACAGTTGGCCATCATCCACCCTGCGACGTCCGCTAAACCACTCCGGAGATTGGCAGCGTCGTTCAGACAGTCATCGGAGAGGGCAACAACTAGTTGTGTGTCATCGGCATATGACACTAGAGTCAGCCCTCTCCTCTTGGCTACCTCAGCTAGGGGCTGAACATACAGGCACTCCTTGTTTGATAGAATGGGGTCTGGAGCCGAAGGGAGGGGTCGACACCAGAAGGAGCCTCTCCAAAAGAAAAGAGATAAACCAGTCCAGGGCGCGACCCATTATGCCAGCCTCCTTCAACCTCTGTATCAAAATCTGATGCAAGACCGTATCAAATGCGGCACTAAGATCTAATAGAATTAGTGCCCAAGTGCGTTCCTCATCCAGTGCTGCTCTTAGTTGTTCGGTCGCAGCTAGGAGGGCAGACTGTGCTCAGACCCGGGCGAAACCCGCACTGGGAGGAAGTATGTTATTATCCTCCTATTAGCCTGACAAGATAGAGTTGACATAGGCTTCTGGGATATTAGTGGACCAAGGAAGTAGGGAGAAAGGACGAAAGTTCCCTGGTTTTGTTGGGTCAAGGGTAGGCTTCTTTAAAAGTGGCATTACCCTGGCCTGCTTCCATGACCTAGGAAGCTTGGCCATCGACAAGGACATGTTGATGACCTTGCTCAGAGGTGTTAGTAGCACAGGGAGCAGTCTTATCAACTGGTCAGGCTTCATAGGGTCAGCCAGGGAGCCAGATTTAATCTTACAGCAAAGTGCACATAGCACATCCTTTTAGAAGGGTTGTGACTGTTTTTGATGTCCTCCGCATAATATGCTGCCCTTGCCTGCTGGACAGCCCTATGACAGTTTTTAATGGCTGACTGATAGCAGTTCTTCAATAAGGGGTCAAAATCTCTCCTCCACGCCCTCTCTATTCGCTTACATGCTTTACGCATCTTGGAGAGGTTGGTATTGTACCATGGGTTCGTTTTAGTACTCCTACATCTCGATTGTTTGGCAGGGATCAACTCATCCAGAGGACGTTGTAGCCAGTCTAGCAATGCTTCACTGGCGGCGTCTGGGTCTTCCGGGCAGCTGGGCATACTCGACGAAAGGATAGAACTAAAGTGATCAAAATTAGCTTATGCCAGGGGCGCCGGAACAAAAACTTCTGGGATGATTTTCGAGAGGGCACGACCCCGGACAGTGACATAGGGATCAGACCAGCATATCAGGATAGGATTGGAGACAGAGGCATAGGAGGTTGGAGAAGACAGGATCAAGAAGGTGTCCAGCAGAATGGGTAGGGCCGTGTACCAGTTGGTGTAACTGGCAGGCTGCTAGGCCTGCTAAAAAATTAGCTGCTTCTAGGTTGTGGGAGTTGTCGAGATGCAAGTTTAAGTCACCAATGACAGAGAAGCTAGCACATCTTACGACCAGCGAGCCTACTGTGTCTACCAGTGCAGCCCTACACTCCTTCAAGGGGCCTGGAGGGCGATACACCAATAGGCCAGACATGGTATAATTGGAGTTAAGAGATCCCGAACCGACCACATTCACAGCCTGGTACATCTTCCTTGACAAATGTGCAGGTATAACTTGATTTAAACACAACTGCCACACCACCGCCTCTTGTCTCCCGGTTAAGGGTAATGATGTTATACCCTGGGGGCAGTGCCAACCCTGGTTCTGCCACCGTGTCAGAAGACAACCAGGTCTCTGTCAGAAAAAGAACCTCAGGAGCTTTGTCAGACAGCAGGTCATATACATCTAGATAGTGTTTGACTAAAGACCGGCAATTGAGACTAAGCAGTTTGATGTCCAAGCCATGATCAGATGGAAAAGTAGGAGAAGATGACGTGGGCGTCCATGAGTTGAAGCCGCAGCTTCTACAACAAAATGGACCCACTGGAAGACTACACAGGGAAGGACAGCAGGAGTTACACACTGTCTTGATGGATATATGTTCTTCCTGAGAGTAGGAAAGCATTTCCCCCCCAAAACCGGCAGCATTGCTGGCGTCTGGTGACGTCCAGGCTCGGATGGGTGCTGACGGGTTTGCCTTTGGCGCGCCCTGCTCATGCCTAAATGCGGGCAAAATGACCAGTTCCGCCCCCTTCACCCCCGGAAATGCGTAACCAGGAGGGTGACGAAGCAAAGTAAAGTACCGTCCTCCACAACAATCAGCAGAATGCTGCAGTGGACCGGAGCGGGGAGAGAGAGAGTATGAGGTAGGAAACAAATTTCAGCGAAAAGAAATAAGCACGTTTTAAAAATGCCCCACGTTTCCACTGCACTTATTAAAAAAATAATAACGCTTTTTCAAAAGACGCTGCAGCTCACCTGCCAGCAGTATGTAGTCTTTTCTTGGAGCAGGTGGCACAGGCTCTGCAGAGACTTTTCTTCTCCTTGTCAGCCACCAAATCCAGAGGAAGGAATTGTAGACTGAATAAGGTAGTACAATTAGTATTAAACTGTCATAGAAAAATAGAGAAGATGAAATAGTAGAATTGAAGGAAAAAACTGAGAAGAGCTCAGTGGGGACTCCCCTAATACGATGTGCCGTAGAAAATCTAAATGTCTGAGGTTCTCTAAGGAGTGTTCTAGAGGGTAGGGCGTTCTGATTGGCTGAAGCCTAAGTTTGGTCTCTTTTACATAACTGAGATATGTTACAAAACTCAAATAAGCCTAGGCCTATTTTTCTGGTTTATGTTAACTTTGCATTGCTATTTTGATTTACCGGGGACTTACATCTAGACGACAGGGAATGATTCAAACATGTGAATCAATGAAAGTTCCAATATTGGAGTAACAGGGTGTTTCACCAGCTGATGACTGAAACCCAGTAGAGCAGCTGCAGAGGGCCTGCACTGAGGTAAGTAGCTGGCCCCCTGCCTGAACCTTGAAGCAACAAGAGAAATGGAAGGTTGGGGAGGGGGCTGTAGCAGACAGCACTTTCCTCAACCTACCCTCAAACCTTGCTTGGGCCCACACCTTCACGCACCGGACACCTACCTGAAAGGAGAAGGTGAAAAAGGACAGTGGATTTCTCCCTGGAAACGTTGAAAAACTAGAGGAAAATGACCCACGTATTCTCGGGTTTGGCAGATTATTCCCCTTCAGAGGACAAAACTCAATTTCCCTTATTTAGTGTAAGAATATCACCAGGGATCGGAGATTCAGCCCACAGCCCATATGTCTCTGTATGCCCACCACACCAAAATCCAACAACTGTGTAATCAGAGCCTTAGTTGAAAAAATTGAGCTGAGGTAAAGAAGGCAGTGTGGAGCCGACACAACATAACCTGGTGCTGGGGGTGGAGCCACCAGGCATATGATTCTTGTTCCTAAAGTGCATGGCACACTTAAGCCCAACTGCTTGATGTGGCTTTTGACACCTACAAGTGTTTTATTTATAATAAAAACAACAAGAAAAACTCAAGGACATTGGGAATGCCAACAAATAAACACAGAGTAAACTTTTTTTAATCAATTTAAACAGTAACAAAAAATGGTACATTTCTTTTTTATGTATATATAGTTATTTCTTTTCGTTTTTTGCTTTGTAAACAGTCTTGAAACTTTAAACAAAATCTCTAAGCAAGAACCACATCTTATGGTTGCTCCACTTGTGGAAAACCAAAACAGTCAGTCTACAAACTCTAACATGAACTGATCCTCACTTCCAATTCACATGAACCACAGCCCAATGGCAAATAAATACACTTAATAAATAGACCTAAATGCCTGCATGGAGGCATTGTTTAATAAAGGCTAGAGAAAGGGTCCTTGACAACAAAAGCACATGTGTGGAGGTGCTTAGTGATGGAAAGGCAGGTTTAGCTTAAAAATCATGAATATCTGAAAAAAATAAAGACCAGCACTTCAGAATCTATATCAAAAGGCTTGAGGGGGTCAATGATAAAACTCATTGTTGAAGAGAAAACTAGTGTAATGGCACATTTCAAATCACTGTGAACAGCCTACAGGGATATATGCAGAATTCCTCGAAGACCAGTACCTCTAGACGGTCATGAGGGATTGGGAAGAGTAAGAAAAAGCGACATTCTTTGCAAGTTTCAAATAAGATAAAGCTCAGCAAGCATGTGAAATGCTCTGTTGGGCCCTACCATTGACCTTATGGAGGTACTGGCATATTAGAATGCCTCCCTGTTTCTCACAAGTCCCTATTTACTCCAGGGGAATAAAATAGGAACCACATGCAACTAACATATGGCAACCAGACATTGCACCACACATCTAACATGGTGCACAAACCAAGAATTAACCAGGAAGCATTCTAATGCAGAGATGCAATGATGGCAGGGGTTTAACAAGAACCAAAGTCCTGAAATATTTCAGGGAAACCCATACACGTCAATGGGTAAATAGTGCAACAGTAAGCATTTAAAATGCTGGGTCTGCAAAATTCTATTCCGGTTCTTTAAACCTTGGTTTCCAGTCACCGCTCCAACGTGACCAGGACTTCACTCCGTAACCAAAATGTTCCCAAAGATTGGAGCAGCGATGGAGGTGCTTCTGAAAGGTTCACAATGTGGAAGAAGGACAATGATAGCCAAGATGTGCCCCCAAAAAAGCAGTATTATACACTAGGATTGGGATGGATTTCACAGCAGTATCAGAAATTAAAGGCAATTTGCTGAACATTTTGGGGTAAAAGAGGAGGCCACATTACCTCATATTAATGATACTCTGAATAAACCAATACGTCCAGCTAATTTAGACAGACAACTTGCATAAAAAAAGCTTGAGTTAGACAACATGTATGTGGTGTTTAAATCCTTTATGAAAGAAGAGGGCACAAATGGATTACAGTGTATGATGAGGCGTGAGGGTCAAGCTATATAAGGTTAACTTAACACGGTCACGTAACTAATTAAACTATTCAGTACAGAAATAAGGTTCGTCAGGGTACAAAGTTAGTACGTTTTTATAATTTATATCAGTGGGCAAGCCTGATCTAAATATTCCTTATTGCTGAGCAACAACGATGAAAAATAGTGTTTTGTGAGTCTGGGTCTGCACTTGGTGCAGACACCTGCACTTGGTCAAATGCCACAACTAAACCAGACTTGAGGAGTACAGAACAGGAACATAGCTAACAGGCCACATTTTGGAAGACTATCACTGGCAGAGTCCTTCCTTTGACTTCTGTTCATCAAGGATAATGTCACAACCCAGTCCCTTTGGTGAAAAGCAGCAGATCATCAATCCCCACAATGACCGCTTTATTGCAGACGCCCATGGGATGTCAGTCATGAAGTCAAACCGAACCAAGGACCGGATCTAGACAGGCTGATATGGAGATCTTCGTCCAGAAAGTCTGCCTCCTGTAAAGAAGATTAAAAGAAATAAACACCAAGGTCTTACAAGGCAAAATTAACTACCGACAGACTCTACATGCACACACGCACAACTATAGAAAGCATTCATCATCCGCATGCAGTGCTTCAGAGGGCATGGTCATCTCCTCATGCAGTGCCAGCACCTACACATGCAAGCAAAGACGCACGTTATCCTGGGCAAGCCCATGTGGGAAGTGATTACACAGTGAACATGCAGGGAATCTTTAGAAATCATAGTGCAGTGAGAGCCTGTCAGAAGATTGCAGAGCTGGAGGCTGCCATGTTTCTACACAGATCTGACCAATCATGGACAGTGTTCACCTGACAGGCAGTTACCAGGGCAGTGCTGTATCAGTAAATGCTCACTTGCATGGCTGCTTTATGTTCAGCATTAATCGTCTTCAATGAGAATGACGTCATCACCGCTTCCAGAGACAGAGGCCCCCTCTGGAGAGATACAGGAGGTCAAGAGCCTGTGACCACTCTCACTTCCAACAGATGAGTCTAGAATCAAGATGAATATCCTACTCACTAGAGTGTCAGCATCTGCGGTCTGGAAATTCAACCTAGTGTAATGATACTGAACAATTAGGCAGTATTGGCGGTCTAGACAAAGCTGCAAGTCATAACTAGGACGAGAGAGGAGTATTTGGACACCGGTCTACAGCCATGTCACTGGGCATGAAATACGCTTTGCTCTAAATTATACTGCAGTAAGGAATTTCGGCCATATTACAGACAGATGTCAAGATAGGGAGTATGTTTGAACTATTGCTTTGTTATGTTTCCAACACCCGACTGGTTTTATCTATTACAATGGGCACGATCTGAGCACAACTAACAATGAAACAAACAAGCATTTGCAATGCAATAGGTCTCGCATTATGAAAGTTTGAGCTATTGGTCTTGTAAATGACAATTTTTTTATTTATGTGTTGATTTTGAAAATAGCTAAATTATTAGCTTTGTCATTTTCAATGCCAATAGTTATAACTTTCGCACATGTGACGACTATAGCATTTGTAATGCAACTTGTTTTGTATTTACGTGACTTAGATGTATTGATATTACAAATAGCAACGGCTTTTAATTTTTTTAAATAATTAATACTTAAATAAAAGTGATTGTAATTTATATTGGCAATAGCTGAAACTTTTGTAAATAACGTTTGTGAAGATTATGTTCAGTGTATTTTATTGTGATGAAAATCCAAGAACAGAAGTGAAATAACATCTTTTTGTGACATTTGTAATAAAGCTTGAAACATTGAGAGAACATAATTGAACCAGTTGTTGTTGAATGGTTGCACAGATTGATGCTGTGGTGGTGGTGCTGCTGAGTTTGCTCTGAATCTGCACCCACAATCTGCACCCACAATCTGCACCCACAATCATTGGCATTGCCAATAAGTCTCGCTTTTGGGACCTTATAAGTATTTAGTTTTGCAGCACAATATGATGAGTGGCGTTGGGTGTGTGAGTGGCGTTGCGTCGATGAGTGGCGTTGCGTCGATGAGTGGCGTTGCGTCGATGAGTGGCGTTGCGTCGATGAGTGGCGTTGCGTCGATGAGTGGCGTTGCGTCGATGAGTGGGGTTGCGTCGATGAGTGGGGTTGCGTCGATGAGTGGGGTTGCGTCGATGAGTGGGGTTGCGTCGATGAGTGGGGTTGCGTCGATGAGTGGGGTTGCGTCGATGAGTGGGGTTGCGTCGATGAGTGGGGTTGCGTCGATGAGTGGGGTTGCGTCGATGAGTGGGGTTGCGTCGATGAGTGGGGTTGCGTCGATGAGTGGGGTTGCGTCGATGAGTGGGGTTGCGTCGATGAGTGGGGTTGCGTCGATGAGTGGGGTTGCGTCGATGAGTGGGGTTGCGTCGATGAGTGGGGTTGCGTCGATGAGTGGGGTTGCGTCGATGAGTGGGGTTGCGTCGATGAGTGGGGTTGCGTCGATGAGTGGGGTTGCGTCGATGAGTGGGGTTGCGTCGATGAGTGGGGTTGCGTCGATGAGTGGGGTTGCGTCGATGAGTGGGGTTGCGTCGATGAGTGGGGTTGCGTCGATGAGTGGGGTTGCGTCGATGAGTGGGGTTGCGTCGATGAGTGGGGTTGCGTCGATGAGTGGGGTTGCGTCGATGAGTGGGGTTGCGTCGATGAGTGGGGTTGCGTCGATGAGTGGGGTTGCGTCGATGAGTGGGGTTGCGTCGATGAGTGGGGTTGCGTCGATGAGTGGGGTTGCGTCGATGAGTGGGGTTGCGTCGATGAGTGGGGTTGCGTCGATGAGTGGGGTTGCGTCGATGAGTGGGGTTGCGTCGATGAGTGGGGTTGCGTCGATGAGTGGGGTTGCGTCGATGAGTGGGGTTGCGTCGATGAGTGGGGTTGCGTCGATGAGTGGGGTTGCGTCGATGAGTGGGGTTGCGTCGATGAGTGGGGTTGCGTCGATGAGTGGGGTTGCGTCGATGAGTGGGGTTGCGTCGATGAGTGGGGTTGCGTCGATGAGTGGGGTTGCGTCGATGAGTGGGGTTGCGTCGATGAGTGGGGTTGCGTCGATGAGTGGGGTTGCGTCGATGAGTGGGGTTGCGTCGATGAGTGGGGTTGCGTCGATGAGTGGGGTTGCGTCGATGAGTGGGGTTGCGTCGATGAGTGGGGTTGCGTCGATGAGTGGGGTTGCGTCGATGAGTGGGGTTGCGTCGATGAGTGGGGTTGCGTCGATGAGTGGGGTTGCGTCGATGAGTGGGGTTGCGTCGATGAGTGGGGTTGCGTCGATGAGTGGGGTTGCGTCGATGAGTGGGGTTGCGTCGATGAGTGGGGTTGCGTCGATGAGTGGGGTTGCGTCGATGAGTGGGGTTGCGTCGATGAGTGGGGTTGCGTCGATGAGTGGGGTTGCGTCGATGAGTGGGGTTGCGTCGATGAGTGGGGTTGCGTCGATGAGTGGGGTTGCGTCGATGAGTGGGGTTGCGTCGATGAGTGGGGTTGCGTCGATGAGTGGGGTTGCGTCGATGAGTGGGGTTGCGTCGATGAGTGGGGTTGCGTCGATGAGTGGGGTTGCGTCGATGAGTGGGGTTGCGTCGATGAGTGGGGTTGCGTCGATGAGTGGGGTTGCGTCGATGAGTGGGGTTGCGTCGATGAGTGGGGTTGCGTCGATGAGTGGGGTTGCGTCGATGAGTGGGGTTGCGTCGATGAGTGGGGTTGCGTCGATGAGTGGGGTTGCGTCGATGAGTGGGGTTGCGTCGATGAGTGGGGTTGCGTCGATGAGTGGGGTTGCGTCGATGAGTGGGGTTGCGTCGATGAGTGGGGTTGCGTCGATGAGTGGGGTTGCGTCGATGAGTGGGGTTGCGTCGATGAGTGGGGTTGCGTCGATGAGTGGGGTTGCGTCGATGAGTGGGGTTGCGTCGATGAGTGGGGTTGCGTCGATGAGTGGGGTTGCGTCGATGAGTGGGGTTGCGTCGATGAGTGGGGTTGCGTCGATGAGTGGGGTTGCGTCGATGAGTGGGGTTGCGTCGATGAGTGGGGTTGCGTCGATGAGTGGGGTTGCGTCGATGAGTGGGGTTGCGTCGATGAGTGGGGTTGCGTCGATGAGTGGGGTTGCGTCGATGAGTGGGGTTGCGTCGATGAGTGGGGTTGCGTCGATGAGTGGGGTTGCGTCGATGAGTGGGGTTGCGTCGATGAGTGGGGTTGCGTCGATGAGTGGGGTTGCGTCGATGAGTGGGGTTGCGTCGATGAGTGGGGTTGCGTCGATGAGTGGGGTTGCGTCGATGAGTGGGGTTGCGTCGATGAGTGGGGTTGCGTCGATGAGTGGGGTTGGGTCGATGAGTGGGGTTGGGTCGATGAGTGGGGTTGGGTCGATGAGTGGGGTTGCGTCGATGAGTGGGGTTGCGTCGATGAGTGGGGTTGCGTCGATGAGTGGGGTTGCGTCGATGAGTGGGGTTGCGTCGATGAGTGGGGTTGCGTCGATGAGTGGGGTTGCGTCGATGAGTGGGGTTGCGTCGATGAGTGGGGTTGCGTCGATGAGTGGGGTTGCGTCGATGAGTGGGGTTGCGTCGATGAGTGGGGTTGCGTCGATGAGTGGGGTTGCGTCGATGAGTGGGGTTGCGTCGATGAGTGGGGTTGCGTCGATGAGTGGGGTTGCGTCGATGAGTGGGGTTGCGTCGATGAGTGGGGTTGCGTCGATGAGTGGGGTTGCGTCGATGAGTGGGGTTGCGTCGATGAGTGGGGTTGCGTCGATGAGTGGGGTTGCGTCGATGAGTGGGGTTGCGTCGATGAGTGGGGTTGCGTCGATGAGTGGGGTTGCGTCGATGAGTGGGGTTGCGTCGATGAGTGGGGTTGCGTCGATGAGTGGGGTTGCGTCGATGAGTGGGGTTGCGTCGATGAGTGGGGTTGCGTCGATGAGTGGGGTTGCGTCGATGAGTGGGGTTGCGTCGATGAGTGGGGTTGCGTCGATGAGTGGGGTTGCGTCGATGAGTGGGGTTGCGTCGATGAGTGGGGTTGCGTCGATGAGTGGGGTTGCGTCGATGAGTGGGGTTGCGTCGATGAGTGGGGTTGCGTCGATGAGTGGGGTTGCGTCGATGAGTGGGGTTGCGTCGATGAGTGGGGTTGCGTCGATGAGTGGGGTTGCGTCGATGAGTGGGGTTGCGTCGATGAGTGGGGTTGCGTCGATGAGTGGGGTTGCGTCGATGAGTGGGGTTGCGTCGATGAGTGGGGTTGCGTCGATGAGTGGGGTTGCGTCGATGAGTGGGGTTGCGTCGATGAGTGGGGTTGCGTCGATGAGTGGGGTTGCGTGGGTGAGTGGGGTTGCGTGGGTGAGTGGGGTTGCGTGGGTGAGTGGGGTTGCGTGGGTGAGTGGGGTTGCGTGGGTGAGTGGGGTTGCGTGGGTGAGTGGGGTTGCGTGGGTGAGTGGGGTTGCGTGGGTGAGTGGGGTTGCGTGGGTGAGTGGGGTTGCGTGGGTGAGTGGGGTTGCGTGGGTGAGTGGGGTTGCGTGGGTGAGTGGGGTTGCGTGTGTGAGTGGCGTTGCGTGTGTGAGTGGCGTTGCGTGTGTGAGTGGCGTTGCGTGTGTGAGTGGCGTTGCTGTATGTGAGTGGCGTTGCTGTATGTGAATTGCTGGTTGGGGGAGTGGGGGGGTGGGCGGGGGAGCAGCAGGCAGATGCGAGTGGAGCGCACGCTGGAGAGGGAGGGGGTGGGAGGACTAGGCAGCGGGAGAGAGGGAGAAAGGAGCGCGAGGGAGGCGTTTTTAGATACATGAAGCCAAAATTACAAGTGAGCATGTTACAAAAGCAAACGTTACGTTACATGAGACAATAGTGACAGTTGTGCAAGTATCAAGAGCAACAAAATACAAGAGGTAGCAAACTATATGCAATAGCATATCTGAGGGAACACGGCCTGGGGGAAGCTGGCTGGGGAGGGGGAGGAGAAATGAAAGGAAGGCTGTGTTTGTGGGGAGAGAGAGGGGAGGTGCTGGTGTGGGAGGGGGGAGGTGCTGGTGTGGGAGGAGTGCTGCTACGGCAAGGCTGTGTTTGTGGGGAGAGAGAGGGGAGGTGCTGGTGTGGGAGGGGGGAGTTGCTGGTGTGGGAGGAGTGCTGCTAGGGGAGGAGAAGCCCTGGCCGTGAATGCTCGTGCATGTTCACGTGAACTGCAAGAAAACGCCGGGCTGAAACCCCTTAGTTTGAAGAGGATTTTGCCGACATGAATTCGATCCTATCCATTCCTGCGGAATGGGACAGGCTCGACCTAAAAAGCTCTCTATGCCATTAGTCTCGTAGGGTATCCCCATTCTCAGTATGAAAGGGTTACTTGACAATCAGTTTTAGCACTGACATTTTCACAGATTCATGATCTGGACTCAAACCCCATGGTCAGGCAAGGTATTTGCAAACAGCATTAGAACAGTGTTTTATCCATGCACTGCACCACATTGTAGTGCTATAACTAATACATTCATTCATCTAGCGTCTTAGCCCATACTGAACTCCATTCTCACCCGCTAGGATTTCCCAAGCCTTTAAGGTTTATGAGGCAAACCTCTTAAAAAGTAGCAATAAGGGCCACATCTGAATAAAAGATGCTAATGTTGAAGAACTAGGATAGCAGATAAGACACCATTCAGTCTCAGGCACCTAAATGGCTTGGACGCTAAAGTCATAGCACCACTGTATGATCCAAGATTCTGTGGCTTTCAATAAACAACCCATACATGCCAAAGTTCTCAATTGTCAGCCTGCTTCCTGAGCAGTTGAAGTCTGGCTTGTTGAGCATACCAAAGAAATGAACACCAGATCTTAAGAGTCCCATTCACCAATCATGACCTACTCATCAACATGGAAAAGACTGTGCAAGGACTTACACCCTCATGATCCCAAACCACATGAAAGCTTGCCCTACTTGAGCATCAACGTTAGCATCCGAATCAAGACAATAAGTCTTGTAAATGTGTGAACCAATCTCCAAGTTGCAGCTTTGCAAATCTCGGCAAGTGGGATGTTTCCAAGTAATGCAGCAGTAGCTGTCTTGCCCCTGGTGGAATACTCTCCAGGTCTACTGGGCAAGGTTTTTTTTAGCCTTCTGATAACTAAGGATTATGAAGGAGAGAATCCATCTAGACTGGGATTGTTTAGAAGTGGCAAATCTAGTCCATAACAGAGCAGTTTACAAATAGTTTTCTTACTTTCTAAAATACTTTGTTCTATCATGATAGAACTTCGAAGCCCTCCTAACATCAACAGTATGGAGAGTTCTCTCTAAAGGAGAAGGACTGAGAAAAAACATAGGTAATATAATACATGGAAATCTGTGACTACTTGGGAAGGGATTAAGTAGAGCTCCTCATCTCGATCCTGTTGCTATGGAAAACAGTGTATGAACCTAGGACCTATTGCAAAAAACACAGTTGATGGACAGAATGTAGAACAATGTCATACATTCACCCCAGTACAGAGATCTGGGCCTAAATCCATCGTTTTTTTGCACTCCACACCACCCTGGGTTAGACACTGGTTATATGCAAATCAGCTCTGATACTGTGCCTCATGGGAACAGTCCAGTCCGAACTACCAAGCCATGTCTTTCCCAGACCGGAATCAAGCATCCAAGGACCGGTTTCTGGCTATCCACCTTCATCAGCCTGGATAGCTTGACTCCAGTGGTGTGGAGAGCCTGGGAATTACGTCTGAGCATACCCAGCCCACTCGGGGTGAAAATTGCAAAAAACACAGATGGACTGAATGTAGAACAATGTCATACATTCACCCCAGTACAGAGATCTGGGCCTAAATCCATCATTTTTTTGCACTCCACACCACCCTGGGTTAGACACAGGCTATATGCAAATCAGCTCTGACCCTGTGAACCTAGGACCTATGACTGCTACAGAAAAGGAAACTTTCCACAATAAGTGTTGGAGAGAAGCCTTAAGAATGGGTTTAAAGGGAGGACCCACAAGGCGCAAAAGGAGAATATTCAACTCCCATGGAGAACATATCCTGAGAGGAAGATATAACATTTTTATGCCTTCTAAGAAATCCAGAACTACAGGCATTCTGAAAAAAGACATTTTTGAAGGGCAAGCTATGACTGCTGTGAAATGAACAACCATAGAGGAGTAGTGCAATTTCGCTCTAGCCAGATAGAGTGTGGAAGAATAGCCTCTTCCTGACGAGTACAAGGATTGAAATTGTTCTGAAAAAACCAGATGCAGAATCTCTTCAACTTGAA
Source organism: Lissotriton helveticus (assembly GCF_964261635.1). Lineage (NCBI taxonomy): Eukaryota > Metazoa > Chordata > Amphibia > Caudata > Salamandridae > Lissotriton > Lissotriton helveticus. The sequence continues at coordinate 823,101,495 of NC_136073.1, forward strand.
AAAAACAAGACATTCTAGCGTATGATCTTTTGGCTTCTCCCAGCACATCCAAGCATTCCTGAGGGAGGTTAAGGTGACCATATTGTACGAGTCAGCAGTCATGTAGCCATGTTCAATAAGTGAAGGTTAGGATGTTGAATCTGGTCTTCGAACTCCTGAAGATACAGTGGGCACAGCAACTTCCTTGGGGACACTCAGAGATGAAGGAGATCCGTGAACCACCACTGTCTGGGACATTCAAGAGCAATGAGAATCATTCTGGCCTTTGAGTGTGACAGCTTGAGGATTACTGTTGGCAGAAGAGCGAATCAGTGGAAAAGCGTAAAAAAATCTGCCTGGCCAGTCAATCCATAAGGCATTCCGCAGTGTGCCTGGTTGGTAGAACCTAAAGGGAAAACACAGGCATTTCTAGTTTTCTGCGTCTGCGAAAAGATCTACTTGGGGGAAAACCCCATTGGAAAAGAAGTTGTGAAGAATGGAGTGGTTTAGTACTTATTCGTGATTTTCTTGAATGATCCTGTTGCAAGTGTCCGGTATATGGACTGATGTAATTGTGAGATTCCTTTAAAATCAATTCTTCTTCCAACAGACAACACAATGATTATCTGTAATAAAAACAAGCAGCCTCCAAGCCCCTATTGCTCTCTTGGGAAATTAGTCTGGAACTGGCGCCTTCTGAGGAACATTTACCTCAAAAGTAGTAAGTCTTTATGTCCTGCTAAACTGGCTTATGAGCTAGACCGATCGGTACTTGACAACGAGGTAATTTAAAATGCCTACTATTTGCAGGCTGTCAGGACAGACTTCCTCGCCACGGAAAACATACAAAAAGTCAATATTTCACCCCCAAAGTCCAAGCACATAGACCAAAGGAATTGGCAATTTGAAAAACTGGTGGAGTACGTTTTTCTACACTTTTCAAAAGACCTAGTTCTAAAGATGTAATCCAAGTTCCAAAAGTGAAGAGACAATCTTGATTGTGCTAGACTTGCCACATCAGTAGTGGTGTTCAGATCTTCTGTTATCTATCCGTTGACACAAGAGGCTTACACACGTTGTGAGAAGTTGGCGTAATATATGATGCTCACTAGTTCTAGTGATCACCTAGTATCAGTCGAAACAACCCTTATGGTGATTGGTTTAAGTCAACCTTATAGACCAGCTATCCTAATGGTAGCATGGACAAAGCAGTCTTAGGCTAAACTCTTTTGGCATGTGAAGCCAGCTGTTTTACCACAATATAACCCCTTGAATACCAGATGAAAGGACACCACACAGGTTATGAAAATAAACAGTATATTTATTAATAACAACACCTCTGAACTCTTTATGGAGGTCAGAGGGCTAAGCACATGACAATCTCTTACGAAAAATACGACAAGTTGCACAAAATTACAATGGTACCCTAGGGGCACGACAAACCATATACTAAGTAAGTGGAATGTGAAAGTCGATAAGAGGAATGGAGCTGTGCAGAGGCTGTAGGATCGATGGGACCACGCTACACTAACTCTAGGTAAGTAATAGGAGGCCCACGGAACGCGTGTGCAGAGTGTGAACTCACACGCGAGATGCGTAACAACGTCTATGGACAGTACAGTTCAAGTTAAAAGGTGAGTACGGACAATCCTGACTAGTTATGACAAAAACGACTGTGGAACTGGACACTAGGACAGTTAGACTATCCTTGAGCACCGAAATGCTCTTGTTACCTCACCCACGGGCGCATAAGTGCCAAAGTGTTTCGGGTTCGCGCGTTGAAGTCAATGGAGCCCGAAAGAAAAGATGCTGCAGGCGACCAGGAGGAAGATGTCCGGTGCGATCCAAGGGTGGATCGGTGAAGAAGAGGACCTGAAAGCAGAGGGGACAGTGTTCAAAGTCACTAGCCAGTGACCGGTGTGGAACCAGGAGGGAACCAGATGCTGTCGTCGCGATCAGGTGAAGAGTGGACGCTTGACTCTGCAGCCACGTGGACCAGGAGGTGTCTTCGACGACCAGAATGTTGGCACGAGCTGTCCCACACAGGCTCTCTCTGTCGGCAGTGTCGGATCCAGAATTGGAGTCAACAGGCCTTGGCAAAGGCAACCCACGCGGTGAGTGGAAAAGACGTCTGGTGCGGACTAGGAGAGTCCGGGGTGCCCTCTTTTGGAAGGGAGCCAGGGCCAGTCTGGAGCAACCAGACCAGCAGCAAAGATTCAAAGGTTCGTCGTCTAGGAGGCCACTAGCCAGCCGGCAAGTGACCAGACAACGCGTCGAGCAGCAGACAAGCAGAAGGGCCCCACGCAGATCTCGTGGAGGCTGGAGGGCTGATCTTCGGTGCAGGAGCTGCTCGGGGCTGGGGCTTCTCAGTCCCCAAAGCACTTGGTCGAGTTCACCTCGGGAGTCGTGCTGGAAGCGAAGTGCAGTTTCTTTCAAGATGGCCGGTCCCACGTGTCTCGTCGCACCCACGGATCTCAGCTGTGCTGCAGATGTAGGTTGAGGTCGGAGAGGTCTGGGAATCCGGGTCTCGTCGGGCTGTGAAGTCTGGATCCTGGAAGTAAGACGACAAAGGGAAGCCGCTGGACGCTTGATGGTGCCTGCAGTTGCAGGGTGGACACTCCTTGCCCACAAGGGAGATTTCTTCAGTCTTCTGTGGAGCAGAACGTCGAAGTCCAGAGTTTCTTCTTGTAGAATTGTTCAGGATAATCTAACTTGGAATGGGACCAGCTCCTACCTTTATCCTGCTAAAGGGGGCTGCACTACTGACTAGGTCCCTCCCCTGGGTGGGCCCAGGAAGGGGGGTGGTTACACCCCCTATCCTTTGTCCGGTTTCCCGCCAGAGCTGGGGCTGGAGTGCCCCAGCAACTGGTTTGAACCTGTGTATGCACAGGGCACCTTGTGTGCCCCAGGCATGTCTCATTCCTTTCAGGCCTATCCGACCCAATACACAAAATCCTGTCTGGGGTGGTGCTAGCACCTCCCAAGGCAGGAAACCCTTTGTCCAAGCCGCCCTCGCTGGAAGGACTCCCAGCAGCAGGAGGTCAGACTTGTGTCTGTGGTGGCAGCATCCATTTTGTGATGCCAAGGCTCGAGTTAACTTTAACCGGGGTTCACAGTTACATACATGTCGTGTCCCTCTAGAAGGGTGGAATGCTACCCCAGTCGCCAGAATTGGCGAGGGAGTAGTATTCCAAATCGTATGACACCTTACTCGACATGTTTTGATAATGTTATACCAGAGTTAGCATTTAACCGCGAGGTTGATAATGCACTTCAGAGTATATGGTATAGCGTTATCATGGAACAGCTATTAGGACTTGGTTCCGCAAGCTGCAAACGGGCTCAGCTAATGCCAGAGCACCATCTCACATAATTCCAAGCACTCTGCCTTCAGGATTGATAAGGCCTGCCATAGGAGTGACTGATAGGAGGATATGTGTCCATTTCAAGGTTAGATATAGGTATACTATATCTACAGCAAAGGGTGATTACACCACCTTGCCCCAGCTGTCGTGCAGCCAGTTGTGTCCGTTTTAGATGGCCAGCCAGGGGTGGCACAATACATGCTTCAGCCCCTGGTAGGCCCTGGGTACACCTATGCCCTGGATACCTAAGGTATACTGTACAGGGACTGATAAGATGGCCCAGTACCAATTGGTAAATGCACCTAAAGTACATGGTTGTCAATTTAGAGAGAGAACAGCTAGGCTGTGGGTCTGATTAGCAGGCCCACAGCCAGGGAAAGTCGTAAACTAGTGAAGCAAAAAGCAAAAATCTGGGGTGACCATAGGATTGCAGACCCCACTCTCCTACATAACCCCCCCCCCCCCCCAAAACGTAGGGACATTAAACTAACCTTGACCAGGTGAGTCTTCCTGTTCTAAGTGGAAATACCTGGAGAGACCATCTGCATTGCCATGGTCAGTCCCTGGTCTGTGCTCCACTGTAAAGTCCATCCCCTGTAGGGAAATGGACCACCTAAGAAGTTTGGGGTTTTCACCCTTCATCTGATTTAGCCATAAGAGGGGCTTATGGTCGGTCTGAATCTTGAAGTGAGTTCCAAACAAGTATGGCCTCAACATCTTCAGGGCCCAAACCACAGCAAAGGCCTCCCTCTCAATAGCTGACCAACGTTTCTCTCTAGGGGTCAGCCTTCTGCTTATAAAAGCAATGGGCTGGTCATGACCATCAATATTCAGTTGAGAAAGAACAGCTCCCACACCCGACTCAGATGCATCTGTTTGGACAATGAAGGTTTTGGAGTAGTCAGGACTCTTGAGAATAGGTGCAGTACACATGGCCTGCTTTAGGTCATCAAATGCCTTTTGACAGCTAACTGTCCACTGAACTTTCTTTGGCATTTTCTTGCTTGTCAAGTCATTAAGTGGTGTCACAATGGACCCATAATTTTTGACAAACTTCCTATAGTAACCAGACAGGCCCAAGAAAGCTCCGACCTGTGTCTGGGTGGTTGGAGGAGCCCAGTCCTTTATGGCCTGTATCTTGCTCTCAATGGTTGAACCTGGCCTCCACCCACAAGGTGGCCCAGGTACACAACCTGACTCTGCCCTATCTGGCACTTAGTAGCCTTGATGGTGAGGCCTGCCTTCTGCAGGGCCACCAAAACTTTCCTCAGGTGGATCAGGTGATCATCCCAGGTGGAGCTAAAGACAGCAATATCATCTAGATATGCTGCACAGAAGTCATCCAACCCAGTGAGAACTTGGTTCACCAACCTTTGAAAAGTGGCAGGTGCATTTTTCAAACCAAAGGGCATCACCACAAATTGGTAATGACCTCCTGGGGTAGAAAATGCTGTTTTAGCCTTGGCATCCTCAGCTAACCTGATCTGCCAATAACCAGCTGTTAGGTCAAATGTACTTAAGAAAGTTGCAGAAGCCAACTTGTCTATCAGTTCATCTGCCCTAGGTATTGGATGGGCATCTGTCTTAGCGACAGCATTGAGACCCCTGTAGTCTACACAAAACCTCATCTCTCTCTTACCATCCTGGGTGTGAGGTTTAGGCACTAGCACTACAGGACTAGCCCAAGGGCTCTCTGAGGGTTCAATGACTCCCAATTCCAACATCTTTTGGACTTCCTTCTTTATGCAGTCCCTGACGTGGTCAGGTTGCCTGTAGATTTTACTCTTGACAGGCAGACTGTCACCAGTGTCCACCTCATGGGTGCACCAGTTTGTCTGACTGGGGGTCAGTGAGAACATTTGCTTGAAGGATTGAAGAACCTGTTTACAATCCTCTTGTTGATGTTCAGAGAGGCTGTCAGAAAAGACTACACCATCTACTGACCCATCATCAGGGTTCTGAGTGAGCAGGTCTGTGAGAGGGTCACTCTCTTCCTCCTGCCCCTCATCTGTGGCCATTAGCAAGCCCATGTCCTCCCTGTTGACAAATGCCTTGAGCCTGTTTACATGAAGCACCCTGTGGGGGCTCCTGGGAGTTCCCATGTCCACCAAGTAGGTGACTTCTCCTTTTTGCTCAATGATGGTATGGGGTCCAGACCATTTGTCTTGGAGAGCTGCTGGGGCCACTGGCTCCAACACCCACACCTTCTGTCCTGCATGATACACAGTTAGGACAGCCTTTTGGTCATGCCAAGCTTTTTGAAGTTCTTGGCTGGCCTCAAGGTTTTTAGATGCCTTCTCCATGTACTCTGCCATCCTGGAGCGGAGACCAAGTACATAGTCCACTATGTCAAGCTTAGGCTTTTTGAGAGGTAACTCCCATCCTTCCTTCACCAGACATAGGGGTCCTCTTACAGGATGCCCAAACAGAAGCTCAATCAGAAGCTCAAAAGGGCTGTAACCAACCACCTTCTGTGGGACCTCTCTGTAAGCAAACAGGAGGCAGGGTAAAAGGAGGTCCAATCTTCGCCTAAGCTTTTCAAGTAACCCTTTTATCATCCCTTTGAGGGTCTTGTTGAATCTCTCAACAAGCCCATTGCATTGTGGGTGATAGGGTGTGGTAAATTTGTAATTTACTCCACACTCCTTCCACATAGCAGTCAAGTATCCTGACATGAAGTTAGCACCTCTGTCAGAAACGACCTCCTTAGGAAACCCCACTCTGGAGAAAACTCCAAGTAGGGCCCTGGCCACAACAGGAGCTGTAGTGGTCCTAAGGGGAATAGCTTCTGGATACCTGGTGGCATGATCCACTACCACCAGTATAAATCTGTGCCCAGATGCTGTTGGGGGGTCCATTGGTCCAACAATGTCTATCCCCACTCTCTCAAATGGTACCCCCACCACAGGTAGTGGTATAAGGGGGGCCTTTGTTGTGCCACCTGATTTGCCACTGGCTTGGCAGGTGACACATGAGCGACAACTCTTTGGTGTCTTCAGACATATGAGGCCAGTGAAAGTGTGGGGCAAGCCTGTCCCAAGTCTTGTTCTGGCCTAAGTGACCTGCAAAGGGAATCTCATGGGCTAAGGTGAGAAGGAAACCTCTAAGAGACAAGGGGATGACCAGCCTCCTGGTAGCACCAGGCTTGGGGTCTCTTGCCTCAGAGTATAGGAGTCCATCTTCCCAATATACTTTATGGGCACCTGTAGCATTCCCTGCAGCCTCAGCAGCAGCCTGCTGTCTGAGGGGTTCAAGGGAGGAGCAGTCTAATTGGGCCTGTCTCTAGTCTGCCCTGGAAGGTCCCCCTGTGCCAAGAAACTCAACCTGATCAGGTTCAAGCTCTTCTAGGACAGTTCCTTCTGGGGTCTCTGGGTCAGCCTCCTGAGAGGGCTGGTCCTCAACCTGAGGCTCTGCCTTAACCCTACCATTCCTTCTCTTGGGTTAGTGCCTGGTCCATACATCCAGGATCCAGCACTTGTTCAGCTGGGCATTTCTTGGCCTGTGACCTAGTCACAGCAAGGACATGTGAGGAGAGACCTAGCATTTCTACATGAGTCCTGTACTCCACATCTGACCACAGTGAGGATTCCAAATCATTGCCCAAAAGACAATCTACTGGGAGGTCAGAACTAACTACAACCCTTTTGAGGCCAGTTACCCCTCCCCAGAAGAAATTAACAACTGTGATTGGTAGTGACATTGCTAGCATTGGTCACTAGGTAATCTGAACCTAGCATGATCTGGTCAGGGTCCACAAATGTTGGTGTCACCATGGTGACACTGGCACATGTGTCCCTGTAGGCCTGAGCCATTTTTCCATTAATTAAAGGAGTTTGTCTGTATTTGCCCAGAGTACTAGGACTTACAGTAGGGGTCATATCCATGTCCCCAGTACAAACAAAATCTGCCTGAGTAGGAATTCTGACTAAGTCAGAACCCACCTCAGTTCCCAGGGTTAACCCAACTATAGCCTTGGGAGGTACACTACCACTACTAACTGTACTAGGGGGTGCAGGTGTCTTAGGGACAGTAGTGGTAGGAGTTTGGCCTTTCTTGGTGCACTCACTAAACCAGTGAGTTTTACTTTTACAGTATTAGCACCATGGTTTTTTAGGACATCATTCTTCTTCTTTTGGGAAGTTTGGGACCCACCCTCCTTAGGTTGTTGGGGCCCTGTTGAAGACTTCTGGTCATTTTGCTTATTCTCATTACCCTTCTGGTCTGCTTTCTTCTGGCCACCACCCTGGTTCTGGTTCTGCTGCTTGACCCTTGTCCTGACCCATCTGTCTGCCTTCTTTCCCAATTCTTGGGGAGAGGTCAGATCTGAGTCAATCAAGTGCTGATGCAACAACTGGTTCTGACAATTATTTAAGATTTGCGCTCTCATAATTAGATTATACAATCCTGTGTAATCAGTAAGGATTAGTTACTTACCTGTAATCCTAGTTCTCTTCCAGGGGTATACTCATTAAAGTCATAAGCACTGAATTATCTCCGCTCATGAGCGGGAACCCAGAACACAAACAATATACATATATATGTGTAAATATATCAAAAAGTACATAGTACTAAACGAATTATACACATACATGTATAATAACCATAATATGCAGCCTAACATATACACATAGGCTAATAAAGCCAAACTTACACACGTTCTGAAGCATGAAAATATGCTGTATATAAATGCAATATACAGGCATGATCCTAAAATGCATTCCATAACCATGAAAACCTTTTATTTTCATCAAAGAACCTGTCGTAAACAGTTATTAGCCTAAAAGGCTGCATATGAAAAAATGTCTGTGTACAGAAAATCAGACTGGCACCCTGCCTTTAAGGCCCCAGAGAATCTGCACACTTTGCCTTTAAGGCCTCCAGGAGAACTCTGTTCCCATCATGCACCACAGGTGACAGTTAGGTCAGTTCTTTTGTACGGTACAGTAAACTTTAGCAGGAATCTGCACTTAAAAACTTCCTAATACATATTGAAAAAACCTCAATGCTACTGCTCGCCCGGGGAGGCGGGAGGGTGCTTATGACTTTAATGAGTATACCCCTGGAAGAGAACTAGGATTACAGGTAAGTAACTAATCCTTCTCTTCCAGGGGATACACATTAATAGTCATAAGCACCGAATAGAGTAGCAAGCTCATACCCACCAGAAGCGGGGGAACAGATAAATGCATAGCCACACTTTCAAACCATAGTGTTTAGCTAGAATTAGCAAACAAATTTCTGAGGGATGCTTGTCCCACTTGTGCATCAACCTGCGCATCAGAATCTAGACAGTAATGGCGTGTAAACGTATGCACTGAACGCCAAGTAGCTGCTTTACATATCTGACATAGCCACATTCCTAAGGAGAGCTGTGGTAGAAGCTTTCCCCCTCGTAGAATGCGTCCTAGGTCTACCTGATAAAGACTTGTGGGCTAGCTGATAAGCCAGTAGGATACATGAACTATCCATCTAGAAATGGATCTCTTGGACGCTGCCAAACCAGTATTCGTAGGACCATAGTTCACAAACAGACGGTCCGTGTGCCTCAAATACTTTGTTTTATCTAAGTAAAATTTCAAAACCCTTTTCAGATCTAACGAATGTAGAGCCCGTTCAGCCGGACTCGAAGGGTTTGGAAAGAAAGTAGGCAATGTTATGGTTTGATTAATATGAAAATCCGACACCACTTTGGGCAGGAAAGCAGGATGAGTTCTGAGCACCACTCTGTTTCTATGAAAAATAGTGTACGGTTCATTGCAACACAGAGCCTGGATTTCGCTCACCCTACGAGCAGAAGTGATGGCCACCAGGAATGCTACTTTCCAAGATAAGTGTTGTAACAACGCTTTATGTATAGGTTCAAAAGGGGAACCCATTAACTTGGTCAACACCACATTAAGCTCCCAAGGTGGAGAAGGAGACCTGACTGGAGGATACACCTTCCTTAAACCTTCCAGAAAATCCTTCACCACGGGCATCCGAAAGAAAGATATCTGTCTTGGCGATTTTCTATAAGCAGTTATTGCAGCAAGATGGACTTTGATGGAACTAAACTGCAAACCAGATTCAGCAAGGTAAAGTAGATAAGGTAAGATCACCTGTTCTTGACCATGAATAGGGTCAGGACCCTTACTCTGACACCAAAGGTAAAAGCGTTTCCACTTAAATCCGTAGGATTGCCTTGTTGAAGGTCGCTTTGCCTCCTTAAGGATGTTCATACACTCCGGATTCAGCTGCAAGTGCCCGTACTGGATGACTTCAGGAGCCATGCTGCCAAGCACAGGGAGGGCAGATTGGGATGAAACACTCGCCCCTCCTGTTTGGACAGAAGATCCGGGCGACAAGGCAATCTCCTGAATGGTACTTCTGACAACTGGAGGAGACCTGGGAACCACCACTGGCGTGGCCACTCTGGGCAAATCAGTATCATTCTGGAGTTGGTCCTGTACATCCGGTTGATCACTGCCGGTATCAACGGTGTCGGTGGAAAGGCGTACAGCAAGTTTTGACACCAGTCTATCAAAAGGGCATTCCCTTGAGACCCTTTCTGGGAGAACCTGGACGCGAAGACGGGGCATTTTGTGTTTGCCGCGTCTGCGAACAGATCGATGTCTGGTGTTCCCCAAGCCTGGAAAATGCTTTGCACGACGTCCTCGTTGAGAACCCAGTCGTGCGCTTCGACAAAGTCTCTGCTGAGGTCGTCCGCCTGCGAGTTGAGACTCCCTGGCAGGTAACCCGCTGTTATTGACAGGTCTCGTGCTAGCAACCAATGCCAAATGGTCTGGGCTTCTATGGACAGAGTCCTGGAACCCCCCTGCTTGTTTAAGTAATACATTGTAGTTGTATTGTCTGTTTGCACCAGGAGGGACCGAGTCTGTAGAGATGGAGCCAGGGACTTGAGAGCAAGATGGACCGCTCTGAGTTCGAGTAGATTGATGTGATATCCTTTCTCGAAGTCTGACCATAGCCCTTGTACCTGCAGAGGGCCCATGTGCGCCCCCCAACCTTGTAGAGAGGCGTCTGTGATCAGAGTCTGCGTTGGTGGGGCCTGATGAAAAGGAACTCCCTTCATCAAGTGTGTCTTCTTCATCCACCACCGGATGGAATCTCTTGCAGACTGTTGATGAATTCGATCCTCCCAGCATCCCGTCCTCTGCTTCCACTGATCTTCCAGACACTGTTGTAGAGGACGCATATGCAAACGTGCGTTTGGAACGATGAAGATGCACGATGCCATGGACCCCAGGAGAGAGGACACTTGCCGAACTGTCGAATGTGCAGACTGAAGGAGAAGAATACACTTCGCCTTGATGGATAACCACCTCTCCTCCGAAGGACACACGTTTTCTATTTCCGTGTCCAGTTGAGCACCCAGGTAGTGGATCTTCTGGGTGGGGTTTATTATGGACTTCTTGTAATTAACTTGAAAACCCAACTTGCACATGAGTTGGAGACACATCGATAGATGTTCTTCCAGTAGAGATGGTGATGAACTCTTCAGAAGCCAGTCGTCTAAGTACGGATATATGAAAATCAGTCTCTTTCGAAGACAAGCCGCAACTACCGCCATACATTTGGAAAATGTTCTGGGAGCTGATCTCAGGCCGAATGGGAGTACTGCGTACTGATAGTGATGAGCAGCTACTTGAAACCTGAGAAACTTGCGATGTTTTCTGGATACCGGAATATGAAAATAAGCATCCTTCAGATCGATGGAGCACATCCAATCCCCCCGATGTAACTGGGGGAAGATCTGATGCAGAGCCAGCATACGAAACCTCTCCTTTTGAATGAATTTGTTCAACCGTCTCAAATCCAGAATGGGTCTGAACTCCGTAGTTGGACCTTTTTTCTTTATGAGAAAAAAAACGAGAGTATAGGCCTTGACATCTCTGCTGAGATGGTACTAGTTCTATGGCCTTCTTCAGAAGGATGTTCGCTTCCTGTTGTAAACGCTTTACATTCCACTGTAACCTCTTTAGTGGAGGCATGACAGGGGGTGGCTTCTTGAATCTCAAAAGGTACCCGTTCTGAATAATACCCAGCACCCATCTGTCCCTTGTGATCTGTTTCCACTCGTCCAGAAAACCCACAATACTTTCTCCAACCGGAGTGGCACACGGTTGTGGAGGAAGCATCCGTTCATTGTTTTTGAGGCTGTTTGGTAGCGGATGACTGCTGCCTATTTCCATTGCCTCTGCCTCGCCCAGGTCGCCGCTGTTGGAATTGCGACCTCTGTTCATTCTGGCCTTGGTTTTGCGAGGACCAGTTCGTCTGTTGGCTCCTCTGCTGGAAAGATCTCTTGTCAAAGGGACGAAAATTACCCCGACGTTTAAATTCTTTCTTTTTTTCAAGACCTACGGCCTTAAGAGTGTCCAACTCCACTTTCATCTTGGACATCGTCAGCGTGAGATCCAAACAGAGTCGAACCATTAAATGGTAAATTCACTATTTTCCTCTGGGCCTCAGGCTTTAGCCCAGTAAGGCGAAGCCAAGCTGAACGCCTAGCACAAACACCATGTGCATAGCCATGCGCTGACAAATCCGCCGAATCAGCAGCCGCACTAATGCTCTGGTTAGCCACTAGTCCGCCTTCTTCCACAATTTCCAGGAAATCCTTTTGATCTTCCTTAGGGAGTTTATCCGCAAACCGAGCCCCTGAGTCCCATAGAAGACTATCATAGTGGCCCAGTAAGGCTGACGCACTGGCCACTCTCATGACCGACCCCGAGGTGTTACACATTCTTCGCCCCAAGGAATCCATACTCTTACTATCCTTTTCAGGTGGAGCAGAAGAGGTAGATGCTGCAGAATGCGCTTTTCTGACTGCCGCTACAATAAGTGAGTCTGGAGGTGGGTCAGAGCACAAAAATAGTGGATCTTCTTCTGGAGCCTTGTACTTTTTTGCAATCCTAGAAGGACCTGAACCCACCGTGGCCGGAGTTAAAAAAGTTCTCATTGCTGGCTCTATCAAACGGGCACTAACGGCAGAAGAGGCCTGCCAGTCGTCTTGTGATGCAGGGTTTCAAAGATGACTGAAGTTGCCACTTGGGGAACTGCCATCTTGATGTTGAACTTATTCGCCCCACGACATAGCACATCATTAAATGTGCTCAAATCATCTACAGGAGACACTCTGGAAGGCGGAGTAGATGATATAGTGGGAGAATAGTCTCTATATGAAGACCTTGAAGATGACGTAGAAGATGTTGAAGGGGTTCTCGCCGTCTTTGAGGAGTTGCTGATCGCTGCCTCCTACGCTCCCTTGAACGTGAGCTCTCTCACTGGAGATTTCGAGCGTGATCTTCTATGCAACTCCGTCTGAGGGACCGGAGCCCTCATCCCTATCAGTCCTGCATCTGGACACATCTTCCAATGTCTCAGGCTTTCCAACCACCTCGGTGACATGTTAAGAGGCCGTTCCGCACGCTCAGGAGAAACCTCAGGTGAAACCTGCACAATATGCAGCCCTGCCGAAGACTTGGAGGCTCTGGAGACTACACTGTGCTCAGAGTTCAAAGAGCCAAATGGAGTCCGTTGTCTGGGCACCAATTGTCTGTCATCTGACACCTGCCATGAAGTTGAGCCAGAATGCGCCACCACAGAGGAGTCCTGATGCACTGTCTCTTGACCCGCCACAGACCTGTCGTCTTGCTGACCCTGCGGTGAAGACGTCACTCCAAGCTGTGGGCTTATTTCTGACCGCGACAAAGACCTAAGTGAGGTCCGAGAGGCTGGTCTTGATAGTCTCGAAACCGACCTTTCATCAGGTGGGGGAGACCTAGACTCTGACAATCCATGCTTCGAGCCCGAAGTAAGTTTCGACGTCGACCCACGTCGCGATGGAGACCTCGACCTTCTCTTTTTAGGTCTCGACGTCGAATTTGACGCAGATCTTCTCGACGTCGACCTTTTCCTCGACGACGACGTATGTCTCTCCTTCGAAGTCGATCGAGGACTCCCCCTCTACGTCGACACTGGATCCTTCGACGTCGACACTGGATTCTTCGACGTCGACACATCCTTTGACGTCAGACGCCTCTCTTCCCTCGACGTCGATCCCTTACGATCCTTCAACGTCGAACCTTGCGCCCCCGACATCGTCCTTACTGCAATCGACACCAGATGTCTCGACGTCGAGAAAGATTTTGACAGCGACTGTCGAAACGCTGAACCTTGCCTCACCGGCGAAGTCCTCGACATCGATGGAGCCCTCTTGGACGCCGACAATGCTGACGGCGATCTGGATCTAGACGTCAAGCACACCTTTTTTGACGGCGAAGCTCCCTGGAGTCGATTTTTCTTAGTTCAACCTTCAGGAGAAGCTGATCTTCGACGTTTGGGTTGAGAAGATGGCTTAGCAGATGATAAACTCTTGGAGCCCTTCTCACCACGGCTTTCTCTCTCCAGAAGGCCCAGCAACCTCATTTTCTCCCTTTCTCTTAAAGTCCTACTAGAAAGGTTGAGGCAGTGATAACACTCTTCAACCTTATGAGAAGCTGAAAGACAAACCACACCAACAAAGTGTGGATCCGTTTTTGACAACTTCTTCCCACAGGAAGGACATTTGTAAAATAAAGGTGGCATTCTGACTAAAAAATCACCAACAGTTTAGTCAGAAAAAGGTATTAAACCACCACCAGAGTAGTATATTGTCAAAAAGACAAGAAAAAACCAACTTCTGACAGAAAAACTGCAAAAATTAGCAGAGCTCAAGTTCCAGGTTCCTCACAGAACAAGCCAGAAAAAAGAACTGACCTAACTGTCACCTGTGGTGCATGATGGGAACAGAGTGCTCCTGGAGGCCTTAAAGGCAAAGTGTGCAGATTCTCTGGGGCCTTAAAGGCAGGGTGCCAGTCTGATTTTCTGTACACAGAAATTTTTTCATATGCTGCCTTTTAGGCTAATAACTGTTTACAACAGGTTCTTTGATGAAAATAAAAGGTTTTCATGGTTATGAAATGCATTTTAGGCTCATGCCTGTTTATTGCATTTATATACAGCATATTTTCATGCTTCAAACATGTGTAAATTTGGTTTTATTAGCCTATGCATATATGTTAGGCTGCATATTATGGTTATTATACATGTATATGTGTATAATTAGTTTAGTACTATGTACTTTTTTATATATTTACACATATATGTATATTGTTTATGTGTTCCGGGTTCCCGCTCATGGGCGGAGATAATTCAGTGCTTATGACTATTAATGAGTATCCCCTGGAAGAGAACTTTACTTCCCAGTAACCAGCCCTCCAGAGCCATAGTGGCACAATCAACAAAGTCAGTCCAATCTGGAGCCTGAGTTTTCTGGGTATCCCTGAACACTAACCTGTACTGTTCAGTGGTTAAGCCAAACCCATCAATCAGTGCATTTTTCAAGACTTTGTAATCATTAGCATCCTCATCTCTAACAGTGAGGAGCTTGTCTCTAACTTTACCTTCAAAGGAGAGCCACAATATAGCTGTCCACTGACTCTGGGGTGCCTGCTGTACTTTGCAGGCTCTCTCCAAAGCAGTTCTCCACTTGTGGATATCATCTCCTGTCTTATAGGAGGGCACTATTTTACTCAGGTGTCTATCAAAACTCCTGTCTCTATCCCTAGGGATATTGCTGCCACCAGTGGGGACTACCCCACTCAACTGTTGCTCCCTAGCAAAGGCAAGCTTCTCTTTGGCCAGGGCAAGTTCTTCCCTTTGGATCCTCAGATTAGCCTCCTTCATCTTTGCCTCATGCTCTCTTCTCTGAGGGGAACTCATCCTCCTCTGAGCAGATGCATGAGAGGCACGAGAGTGCACAGATCTATTGGAGTCCCTAGAAGGAGACCTATCTCTTCTAACTCCATAGTTAGGCCTGCTTAGGTTCAGCACTGGGGTCCCCCAGTTCCTTCCCTATGTAGGTCTAAGTTGGCCCTTGTGAGTCTGCTGACTATCACAGAACCTTTGTCTGCCTCATCCCTAGAGGGTTCCTCATCCTCCTCCTCCTCTACATTCTCTGTTTCAGGGAGAACTGCATCACCACGAGTACCTTCTAAGGCTGGCATGCTCCTATCTGGATTAGAGGGGTCTGTATTAGCAGCCCTTCTGGCATCATATGTCTCTAAGAGACCTAACAGAAAAGGAGTGGTAGGGTTAGAACCCTGTTTCAATTTCCTGGAGGTACACAATTGTCTCATCTCCTGGAAACTGAGAGCTGCATATCTGGAAAGGACTTGTGGAGGGTCACTAACCACTAGGGGAGTCTCTGAAGACTCTCCATGGGTAGACATGCTTTCTAGTGAGGTGCAAGTGATGAACTTACCTACACTATGGGTTTTCCTACTGATCCCTTGCTGAGAGTTGTAGTCAGGGTGTGCTAGGCCCTTTCTACTACAACAGCTGGTTCAGTAGAACTCAGTATTTCGAAGCTTGTTATATGTACCTAGAGTACCTTATGTGATCTTCCAAATGATATTTCAAGATTATATGTAGTAAAAATAACAGCAAGCTCAAATCCCAACCGCTGCACACCAATGTGAGAAGTTGCCTGATATATGATGCTCACTAGTTCTAGTGATCACCTTGTATCAGTCCAAACAACCCTTATGGTGATTGGTTGTAAGTCAACCTTATAGACCAGCTATCCTAATGGTAGCATGGACAAAGCAATCTTAGGCTAAACTCTTTTGGCATGTGAAGCCAGCTGTTTTACCACAATATAACCCCTTGAATACCAGATGAAAGGACACCACACAGGTTGTTATGAAAATAAACAGTATACTTATTAACAACAACACCTCTGAACTCTTTATGAGGTCAGAGGGCTAAGAACATGACAATCTCTTACGAAAAATACGACAAGTTGAACAAAATTACAATGGTACCCTAGGGGCACGACAAACCATATACTAAGTAAGTGGAATGTGAAAGTCGATAAGAGGAATGGAGCTGTCCAGAGGCTGTAGGATCGATGGGACCACGCTACACTAACTCTAGGTAAGTAATAGGAGGCCCACGGAACGCGTGTGCAGAGTGTGAACTCACACGCGAGATGCGTAACAACGTCTATGGACAGTACAGTTCAAGTTAAAAGGTGAGTACGGACAATCCTGACTAGTTATGACAAAAACGACTGTGGAACTGGACACTAGGACAGTTAGACTTGAGCACCGAAATGCTCTCGTTACCTCACCCACGGGCTGCGGGTGCATAGGTGCCAAAGTGTGTCGGGTTCTCGCATTGAAGTCAATGGAGCCTGAAAGAAAAGATGCTGCAGGCGACCAGGAGGAAGATGTCCGGTGCGATCCAAGGGTGGATCGGTGAAGAAGAGGACCTGAAAGCAGAGGGGACAGTGTTCAAAGTCACTAGCCAGTGACCGGTGTGGAACCAGGAGGGAACCAGATGCTGTTGTCGCGATCAGGTGAAGAGTGGACGCTTGACTCTGCAGCCACGTGGACCAGGATGGAGGCACGAGCTGTCCCACGCAGGCTCTCGCTGTCGGTGGTGTCGGATCCGGAATTGGAGTCAACAGGCCTTGGCAAAGGCAACCCACGTGGTGAGTGGAAAAGACGTCTGGTGCGGACTAGGAGAGTCCAGGGTGCCCCTCTTTTGGAAGGGAGCAAGGGCCAGTCTGGAGCAACCAGACCAGCAGCAAAGATTCAAAGGTTCGTCGTCTAGGAGGCCACTAGCCAGCCGGCAAGTGACCATACAACGCGTCGAGCAGCAGACAAGCAGAAGGGCCCCACGCAGATATCGTGGAGGCTGGAGGGCTGATCTTCGGTGCAGGAGCTGCTCTGGGCTGGGGCTTCTCAGTCCCCAAAGCACTTGGTCGAGTTTACCTCGGGAGTCGTGCTGGAAGCGAAGTGCAGTTTCTTTCAAGATGGCCGGTCCCACGTGTCTCGTCGCACCCACGGATCTCAGCTGTGCTGCAGATGTAGGTTGAGGTCGGAGAGGTCTGGGAATCCGGGTCTCGTCGGGCTCTGAAGTCTGGATCCTGGAAAGAAGACGACAAAGGGAAGCCGCTGGACGCTTGATGGTGCCTGCAGTTGCAGGGTGGACTCTCCTTGCCCACAAGGGAGATTTCTTCAGTCTTCTGTGGAGCAGAACGTCGAAGTCCAGAGTTTCTTCTTGTAGAATTGTTCAGGATAATCTAACTTGGAATGGGACCAGCTCCTACCTTTATCCTGCTAAAGGGGGCTGCACTACGGACTAGGTCCCTCCCCTGGGTGGGACCAGGAAGGGGGGTGGTTACACCCCCTATCCTTTGTCCGGATGGACACCATAAATGTGCTTGATAAACAACCTGAAGAAAGGCAAATGCCCTACCATGAGGTTAACCAAATTGTGCATGAAGCCATCTCCTAATCAAGAACAAATAACTGGAAGGATTACAAGTAAGCCACCCTATCTAATCTATCGTAAAAGCACTGAAAATGTGTTTGACCTGAATGACGTTAAGGAAGGGCATAAAGGAAACCTAAAAACCAAGAAGCTTGACAAGAATCAAAAAATGGTGAACCTTGTTTAAAGACCTTTCATATACTTATGACAAAACTTGGAATCTATTTGAAATATTTTTTTTAAGCACCAAGTGTTACTCAAGCTTTTCCATGGATTGTACGATCCAAAGTTAATATGTCTCTCTTGCTGGGAATTGAAAGTACTATCCGAGGATTCCCCTCTATTCCTGAAGTTAGGGTCACTGAATGGCATCTGTAGCAGAAAGGATTTATCTGTGTGCTTCAGTCAATCAGAAAGTACACAGAGAGAAGAGAAATGAAGGAGTAAATCTCTAAATTCTGCATCAGAATGTTTGTAATGCAGGTACTTCTTACAAGTTAGAGTCCGCTTTATAAACAATCCAACTGGCTTCAGAGAACCCAAGATTCGCCAACTATATTATATTTTAAATCCTATAAGCCAAATAAATTGAAAAAAGAATATGCAGTAGTTGGCCCACACAACTGTGTTCAATGTTACATATTTGGGGGAAGAATCTGTAAAAAGCAGATATACCTTAATAAAGGAAAGTAATTTTTCCATAGGTCCTCTATGTAACCAACTAGAGCCCAAGTGGCCAACTCAATATACTATGGGCCCAGCGTACAACCATCAGTGAGCTGAATTAGTCCTGAACGACAAAATTAACCTATTATCAATGTAATTGGTCCAAGGTGTAAAATGATTAAATCAATGTAAAAAGTACAGGACAGAGCAGTGCAGTGATTGTATGTGTCTTAATACAATCAAGTGTGTCTTGATACAATCAAGTAGCCACTTAGAATTAATAGAAGGGGAAATAAAGCAGGTTACCAAGCAAGAGATATGGAGATGCCATTTTTAAGAGAAGGAAACATTTAAAGAGCTATGAATTAAAAAGTATTTGTAAAGGAAAAAGACCTTTTCAATTCTATTGTCCCTTCCCCTAAACTGGCAGTAGAAAATTGTAAAAAAAATCTAAGTAGTTACTATCTGTTGAATGCCAACCGCCTTGGGGGCCGATCCGGCGGTGGGGTGGCAGCTGTTATACGCAAGAACCTTAAAATCATTGCCACCGCCTCCTTGATCCTCCCCGAAGTGGATAACCTGGTCCTCAGCCCAGGGACTGAGGTAGGTGCATTCACTGTTATAATTCTTTACCGCCCCCCTTCCCCTATGCCCTCCTTTCCCTCTGCCTTTACTGAGCAGCTCGCCAACCTCATCACGTCCACCTCTCGTGTCGCCATCTTTGGCGATTTTAATTATTGGTTTCAACATAAAGATGCTGGACCGCACGCCACTGAGCTCTTTGAGACTCTCTCAAGCCTTAATTTTACCCAACTTATGAACTTCCCACACACAGCGGTGGCCACATTCTTGACCACATATGGACACTGGGGGTGAAGTCCTCTTGTCCGCAGATCACTCCCTGTGTGTGGTCTGACCACTCCCTGATCGATATCACTATCTCGATCAGTGATAACATCAGAGCCCCCCCTTTAGAGGGTGGTGTGGCCCGTAAGTGGAGGACTGTTGATTCCTCTGCATTCCTTTCTCACCTGTCCCGCTCCTGCCCCACCCTTGCTAGCGACACCTGCACCGACGAGCTAGATGGTATTATCTCTGACTGGCTTACGTCTGCCAGCAACATCTTTGCTCCGCTCACCAAGTTTCCTCGCTCACGGCATAGCAACTCCCATAAATGGTTTGACCTCCAACTAAAAACCCAACACCTAGAGCTACGCCAGCTGGAGCGCAAGTGGAGAAGAACCTACTGCTCCACGAGCAGAGACATTTACGTGACTGCTCGTAACAAATACAAAAAAGCCATTGCTATGGCCAAAACAGCCTATGTCTCTAACAAGATCCTTTCTGCCCCCTGCAAATCTAAGGAGATTTTCAGAGTGCTTGAAGAGTTTTCTTCCGATCCCAGGACGCTCCCTACCCAGGACCCGACACAGGAGTCCTGCAATGCCCTTAGCTCTTTTTTTTATGGAGAAAATTGTTACGATCAAGGCCACCATTCCGGTCACCTCTCTTGGCGCTGACTACCTGTCCCCCTCCTAACGTCCTTGTTTTTACACACTTCCCTCCCCTAGATCCCAAATCTCTGGCCACCTTGGCCGCCCGGGTTAAATCTGGTTCCCCGGACGACTGTTGTCCACCCTCCATACTACGGGACATCTGCCTCCACTTTCCCGATAATACTCTTTCCCTGCTGAATTCTTCTCTCTCTTCTGGTTCTGTACCTAACTCCTTCAAGGCAGCTGTCCTAGTGCCTTTATTGAAGAAACCCGGAGCGGACCCCGCGGTTTTGGCGAACTATCGGCCCATCTCTCTTCTGCCCTATTTTGCCAAAATTCTGGAAGCCCACGTCACCGCCTGTCTCTCCCAGTTCATTGAGAGCTCCAACTTTCTCGAAGCCAACCAGGCCGGTTTTAGACCCGGCCACTCGACGGAGGTAGTAATCCTTGCCGTACTGGATGCCCTTCGAGCCGGCGTCGACAGGGGCACCCCTCAGGCCCTGGTTCTTTTAGATCTGTCGGCCGCTTTCGACACGGTGGATCACAACATCCTCCTCCGCCGTGTCGAGCAGGCCGGCATCCAGGGCCTGGCGCTGACCTGGGTCAAATCCTTCCTGTCTGGGAGGTCTCAGACTCTCAGCCTGGGTACTTTTAGGGCAGCTAGGGAACGCTCACTCTGCGGGGTCCCTCAGGGCTCTTCCTTATCTCCTCTTCTCTTTAATCTATATCTTCAACCTCTTCTCTTCGAGGCAGTGGGACGTCACCGTATTCAACTACGCTGACGACCTGCAACTCATCTTTCCCCTCGCCTCTTCCTCTGCTGTTTCTAACTTCCAGGCGGTCATGACCCACATCCTTCAATGAATGAGCCAGAACCAGCTCAAATTAAACCCCGGGAAGACGGAACTCCTTCTCCCCGGCAAGAGCTCTATCCACTGGGGTCCGCATTTCTGGCCGGGAGACCTTGGTCCCCCCCCCCACCCCCGTGGCCTCAGTAAAGAGTCTCGGGGTCATCATTGACTCCGAGCTATCTCTTAAACCCCAAATAGGGTCGGTGGTCTCCTCCTGCATGTACCAGCTGCGCAGGATTAGAAAGGTGGCTTACTTACTGACGCCCGAAGCCCTGATTCTAGTAATCATGGCCCTTGTCCTTTCTCGCTTGGACTTTTCGAACTCCCTTTATCATGGGCTGCCTAAGGCCCTCCTTTCTAGACTCCAGATCGTCCAGAACAAAGCGGCGAGACTGGCCTGCGGGATTCCGAAATGGCAATCTGCCAAACCTTTCCTCACTAAACTTCATTGGCTTCCTGTTCTCTCTAGGGCAGCCTTTAAGATCGGCTGCCTCACCTTTAAATCTCTTACTGGCACCTGCCCTGCCTTCTTGAAATCCCCATCCGTCCCTATTGTCCCTCACGCAATCTCAGATCCTCTACCCTTCGTCTTTTGGTCGTCCCTCCGTTTAAACTCTGCAGAATGGGTGGCCGGAGATTTGCTTGTCTTGCCCCCACATTCTGGAATGCCCTTCCTCCCTCACTCAAATTTTCTAACTCACTCATCCAATTTCGCAAATCCCTAAAAACTTGGTTGTTCCCACATTCTGGCTAACTCTCTTTCCCTTTCTCAGTGTCAGATCAGCGCCAGGAAACTCATGGTGACAGTGCGCTCTAGAAATCTCCCTTAACATAACATAACATAACATAATATTTATACTTCAGAATATTCCAGAAATATCACTACCACCAGCTGTCCGGCCCACTTCAGAAATCTCTTGCTACCTCTGGCACATTCTACGCTCAAGCCACAATTACATTCTTACATTTTGTATGGGAAAACCAGAGAGCATATAAGTAAGATGGATAAGTGTAGGAAGGTAGATCCCTGACTATGGTTGCCCCCAACTTTTTGCCTGGTGTTTTGCTGGTTTTCTGACTTAGTTGACCTGGGGCCCTGCTATTCAGGACCCCAGGCCTACTGCTCTCTCTGTAAAATGGATTCCATGTACCCGAGGTACATATCCAATTGGATACTGAGTCACCTTATCAGTCCCTGTACAGTGTACCATAGGTACCCAGGGCATAGGTGTACCCAGGGCCTACCCAGGGGCTGCAGCATGTATTATGCCACCCCTGGCTGGCCATCCAAATCTGACACAACTGGCTGCTTGACAGCTGGGGCAAGGTGGTGTAATCACCCTTTGCTTTAGATATAGTATACCTATATCTAACCCTAAAAATGGACACACAGATCTCCTATCAGTCACTCCTATGGCAGGCCTTAACAATCCTGAAGGCAGAGTGCTTGGAATCGTGTGAGATGGTGCTCTGGCATGAGCTAAGCCTGTCTGCGGCTTTCGGGATCCATCCCTTAGCCGTTTCCACGATATCGCATACCATATACTCTTAAGTGCATTGTAATCCTCGCGGTTATATGCCAACTCTGGTATCGCTTTATCAAAACATGTCGAGTAAGGTGTCATACGAATTGGAATACTAACCCCTCGCCAATTCTGGCGACGGGGTTAGCATTCCACCCTTCTAGAGGGACACGACATGTATGTAACCCCTAACCCCGGTTAAAGTCAGACATAGCCTCAGCTCCACAAAATGGATGCTGCCACCGAGACACAAGTCTGCCCTCCTGCTGCTGGGAGTCCTCCCAGAGCAGGAGGCAAGGACAAAGGGTTTCCTGCCAGGGGCGGTGCCAGCACCGTCCCAGACAGGGTTTTGTGTATTGTAGGTAGGCAGGGCTTTAGAGGAAGGTGACTGCACGTGGCACCCCAATGCTCACTGTGCATAGGCTGGCTGGAACCAGTTCCAGGGTCACTCCAGACCCTGTGCTGGGGAAAAGCCCGCCAAGGAAGTGGGTGTAACCACCCCCCTCCTAGTCCCACCCCTAGGGCAGGACTTAGTCGCGTGCCAGCCCCTTTTTACAGGATAAAGGTAGGAACTGGCCCCCTTCCAAATCAGATCATCTTTGGAATCAAGATACCACTTTCCACGAAAAGACTTCACGATTTCTTCTTCAAGATTCTCCCTTGTGGCTAAGGAGTAGTCACCCTGCATCCGCAGGCACCATCTAAGAACACTGTGGTCTGCTGCACGTCCTTCCTCCGGAATCCGACTGCCCAGCTCGACGAGACCCGGCTTCCCTGGCACCTCTGACCTCTACCCACCTCTACAGCACAGCTGAGAACCGTGGGTGCGACGAGACCTCGAGGGACCGGCCATCGCCAAGACTGCACGACTTCTGCACAGCAAGCCCACCGAGTAATTTCCTGGTGAGTGCTTTGGGGTCCGAGAAGCCCCCACCCTGAGCAGCTCCAGCACCGAAGAGCAGCCCCCCAGCATCTCCACGATCGGCGTGGGGCCCTTCTGCTTTTTGCTGCTCACCGCGTTGTTTGGCTACTAGCCCGCTGGCTTGTGGCCTTCCGAACGACGCCCAACGACAACACTGCTGCTAGTCTGGTTGCTCCAGACTGGCCCTTGCTTCCCTCCATCGGAGAAGTACCCTGGACCCTCCTGGTCCGGCTAAGACGCCATTTTAGGTCCACCGCGTGGGCCTTGCATTTGCCAAGACTTGTTGCCCAATCCTGGGTCCAGCGACGTCGACAGCAAGAACCTTCGTGGGACAGCTCGCACCTCCATCCTGGTCGCCGACAACGCCTCCTGGTCCGAGAGACTGCAGAGCCCAGCAGCGCCCACTCACCTGGCTGCGGTGACTTCGCCCGGTGCCATCCTGGTGCCCACTTAATCACTGGCTAGTGATTCAAGAACTTGGTCCCCTCTGCTTTCAGGTTTCCTTCTTCCTTGATCCAGGCTTGGATCCATCGAACTTTCCTTCACTGGTCGCCTGCCAGCAACTTCCTTCTTCCAGGCTCCTGGTCCGGCACGAGGATTCCCGACGTCTTTTCAGACCTATGCAGCTGCAGCCCCTGGGCTAGGTAACTTCGGCACTTCGGTGTCCCAGCATAGCCTCGCTATTCAAGGGTCAGGATCCACTGTCGTTTTCTCCCTACCAGGTCGGGTTCGCCCGTGAACACTAACTTTGTGAATTCTAGCTTCCATAGACTTTGTCCCGCATCCCGCGTGAGAGTGCACACTCTGCACCCGAGTTCCCTAGGCCTCCTGCTAGTAATCTAAAGGTTCAGTAGTCCAGTCCTAGCGATCCCAAAGCCTCTGAGAATCGTTACTTACCTGCTAGTAATTCGCATTCCACGTTTAGAGTATATGGTTTTTCGTGCCCCTCAGGCATTTGTATATACTGTGCTAACTTAAGTATTTTCATAAGAGTTTTGTTGTGTGCTTAGCACCCTGTCCTCATAAAGAGTACAGGGTTGTTGTGATTCTAATAAATACATTGTTTATTTTCATAACACTTGTGTGGTGTCCTTTCACTGGGTGTTCAAGGGGTAATGTGATGGTAAAACAGCTGGCTTAACACGCCCTCTAGAGTCTTAGCCTTAGACTGCTCGTATCCATGCTACTAGGATAGCTGGTCTATAAGGTTGACTTACAACCAATCATCAATAAGGGTTGTTTGGACTGATATATAGTGATCACTAGAATAGTGAACACTGCACATCAGGCCAACTTCTCACATTGGTGAGCAGCAGTTGGGATTTGAGCTTGCTGTTTTACCACACATGCCCTAAGAATATCTTGTGAAAGATCACATAAGTACTAAAGGTACATATAACTTAGCTTAGAATACTCTGAGTTCTACTGAACCAGCTGTTGTAGCTCCTAGGGCCTAGCACACCCTAAACTACAACTCTAGCAAGGGATCAGTAGGCAAACATATAGTGTAGGTAAGTGCACCACTTACACCTCACTAGAAAAGCATGTCTAACCATGGAGAGTCCACTGAGACTCCCCTGGTCAGTGTTGACCCTCCACAGGTCACTTCAAGATATGCAGCTCTCAGTTTTCAGGAGATGAGACAAATCTGTGTCTCCAGGAAACTGAAGCAGGGGTCTAACCCCACCATTCCCTTTCTGATAGGTCTCTTAGAGACATATGATGCCAGAAAGCTTTCTCAGTTACATGAGAACATGCCAGCCTTAGAGGGAACCTCTGAGGATCCAGATTTCCCCAACACTGCTACTGCAGTTGAGGAGGAGGATCAAGAGGAACTCTCTGGGGATGAGGTAGACAAAGGTCTTGAGGTAGTCAGAAGGCTAACCAGGGCCAACTTAGACTTACTTGGGCTAGGATCTGGGGGACCCCCAGTACTAACCCGAAGTGGGCCTAACCTTGGAGTTAGGAGAGATAGATCTCTTTCTAGGGACTCCATTAGATCTCTGCACTCTAATGCCTCTTCTCAGGGGAGAAGGAACTCTCCCCAGAGGAGATTGACTTCCCCTCAGAGAAGAGAGCATGAAGCAAGGATGAGACAAGCTAGACTGAGGATTGAAAGGGAAGAACTTGCCCTGGCCAAAGAAAAGCTTGCATTTGCTAGAGAGCAGCAGATGAGTGGGTTAGCTCCCACTGGTGGCAGCAATCTCCCAAGAGATAGAGAGAAGGGTTTAGATACTAAACACCTGACTAAGATAGTGCCCCCCTTTAAGCAAGGGGATGACATCCAGAAATGGATGGCTGCTTTGGAGAGGGCCTGCACTGTGCAGTGCATTCCCCAGAGTCAGTGGGCAGCTATACTGTGGCTCTCCTTTGATGGTAAAGGTAGAGATAAGCTCCTCACTACAAGAGTGGAGGATGCTAATGATTACCAGGTCCTGAAAAATGCACTGGTTGATGGGTTTGGCTTAACCACTGAGCAGTACAGGTTGCTGTTCAGAGACACCCAGAAAACTCAGTCTCAGGACTGGTCTGACTTTGTTGATTGTGCCACTAAGGCTTTGGAAGGCTGGCTACTGGGTAGCAAGGTTACTGACTTCACAGGATTGTATAATCTTATTATGAGAGAGCAAGTCTTAAATAATTGTCAGAACCAGTTATTACACCAGCACCTGGTAGACTCTGATCTGACCTCTCCACAAGAATTGGGTAAGAGGGCAGACAAATGGGTCAGAACCAGGATTAGGCCCAAGAACCAAGGTGGTGACCAGAAAAAGGAATCAACCAAGCCTCAAGAGAAGGGTGGGAATAAATCTCCAGATCAAACCACATCAGGGCCCCAAAAATCCTCTGAGGGGGGTGGGTCCCAGAATCCTTCTAATAACCAAAAGAAACCTTATTGTTATCCCTGTAAACAGGTGGGTCATTTGAAAACTGACAGCAGTTGCCCAAAGAATAACAATAAGGAGAACATACCCCCAAGTAACATTCCCAAACCTCCTGTTACTACTAGTAGTAATCCCCCAGGTGGTGGGAGTGCCCCCAAGAATTTGGGTGCATTTACTTTGGGAGTTCCTGGGGACTCTGGCCTAACCAGGTCCCCTGACTTAGATACTCTTGTCTGTGAGACTGGCATGGGGTTTGCCAACTTCACAACTTGTCCCAACACTTTGGGCAAGTACAGACAGGAGCCCCTCATCAATGGTATAAAAGTTGCGGCCTATAGAGATACAGGGGCTAGCATCACTATGGTGACTGAGAGTCTAGTCCCCTCAAGGCAACTTTTACCTGGTGCCACCTACCAGGTGACCAATATTGATGGAGTACAGAGAGATCATCCCATGGCAGTGGTCAATCTCAGCTGGGGAGGTGTCACTGGCCACAAGAGAGTGGCAGTGTCACCAAACTTGCCTGTAGATTGCCTACTGGGGAATGATTTAGAGCTCTCAGCCTGGGCTGAAGTAGAACAAGAAACCCATTCTAAAATGGTAAACTCCCATGGTAAGGTTAGTGGGGCAGTGTTAGCCACAGCCCCAGTCCAAGATGTCCTCCCTGAACAGGTCAGGAGGGTTGTGCCAGTCACAACCCAATCTCAGACAACTTCCTTCCCAGAACAGGTTGTCAAGGCTGTCATGGTAACAGCCCACACCCAAACTAAGCCCCCTCCTGAAAAGGTTGGGAGAGTTGTGATGGCCACAGCTCAAACTCAGACAGAAGATAGTGTTGTGAAGCCTGAAACTATGGATCACTCCACTCAGACAGAGAGCATTGAGGAGGAAGAGAAATCTCCCTCCCACCAGACATTAGGAAAAGATCAGCCTCCTCAGGGAACTGATCTGACCCCTTGTGAAGAAACTGCCACAGAGGTAGTCAGGCCTAGCCTGGCAGAACCCCTGATGTCAGTGGACCCTTCCAAGGTGGGACCCAGTCTGGAGCAGGTAACCTGCCCCTCTCTACCCTGCCTCAGTCAGCCCAGGGCTGTAGAGGTCAGGGAGGCCAGTGTTGGACCCCAAAGGGCCCCCTGTCCAAAAGAACTCCCCAATCAGCAGATTAAGGGCACTGAAGCTAGTAGTCCTAGCCAAGTGAAAATAAAACACACTCCTGAGGGATCCCCCTTAAAATTAGTTAGGGACCTCCCACAGATGGGCACTGTTGGGCACAGCCAAACTTGGGACCCGAGGGCCCCAGACCGGACCTGTCCCTCCAGTAAGCCAAACAGAGGGACCCAGCCTCCAGCTTTAGGTAGCCAGAGGTTGACCCTGAGAGCTCATAGCAACTCAGTCCTGGAAAGAAAGGCACACATGGTGGATAGTGATTGGAGGAAGCTGAGCCCAAAATTAGTGGAGCCTCACTTCAGTACTCCATCTCAGCACCAGCCTTTTTCTTTGACAAAACACACCACAGGTAGAGATTCCCTATGGTGGAGACCCTCAGACACCCTTAGGGTGAGGGATTGCTTAGTGGACCATGAGATAGGGGGTAACCATGCCAGTGCTGGTACTTCCTTATATGGCCACTCAGGCAATATAGGCTTACCTGGCAAGGCTAGCCTTATCTCCTTTCGTTTGGGGGGGGGGTTATGTAGGAAGGTAGATCCCTGACTATGGTTGCCCCCAACTTTTTGCCTGGTGTTTTGCTGGTTTTCTGACTTAGTTGACCTGGGGCCCTGCTATTCAGGACCCCAGGCCTACTGCTCTCTCAGTATCCAATTGGATATGTACCTCGGGTACATGGAATCCATTTTACAGAGTCACCTTATCAGTCCCTGTACAGTGTACCATAGGTACCCAGGGCGTAGGTGTACCCAGGGCCTACCCAGGGGCTGCAGCATGTATTATGCCACCCCTGGCTGGCCATCCAAGTCTGACACAACTGGCTGCTTGACAGCTGGGGCAAGGTGGTGTAATCACCCTTTGCTTTAGATATAGTATACCTATATCTAACCCTAAAAATGGACACACAGATCTCCTATCAGTCACTCCTATGGCAGGCCTTAACAATCCTGAAGGCAGAGTGCTTGGAATCGTGTGAGATGGTGCTCTGGCATGAGCTAAGCCTGTCTGCGGCTTTCGGGATCCATCCCTTAGCCGTTTCCACGATATCGCATACCATATACTCTTAAGTGCATTGTAATCCTCGCGGTTATATGCCAACTCTGGTATCGCTTTATCAAAACATGTCGAGTAAGGTGTCATACGAATTGGAATACTAACCCCTCGCCAATTCTGGCGACGGGGTTAGCATTCCACCCTTCTAGAGGGACACGACATGTATGTAACCCCTAACCCCGGTTAAAGTCAGACATAGCCTCAGCTCCACAAAATGGATGCTGCCACCGAGACACAAGTCTGCCCTCCTGCTGCTGGGAGTCCTCCCAGAGCAGGAGGCAAGGACAAAGGGTTTCCTGCCTGGGGCGGTGCCAGCACCGTCCCAGACAGGGTTTTGTGTATTGTAGGTAGGCAGGGCTTTAGAGGAAGGTGACTGCACGTGGCACCCCGGTGCTCACTGTGCATAGGCTGGCTGGAACCAGTTCCAGGGTCACTCCAGACCCTGTGCTGGGGAAAAGCCCGCCAAGGAAGTGGGTGTAACCACCCCCCTCCTAGTCCCACCCCTAGGGCAGGACTTAGTCGCGTGCCAGCCCCTTTTTACAGGATAAAGGTAGGAACTGGCCCCCTTCCAAATCAGATCATCTTTGGAATCAAGATACCACTTTCCACGAAAGGACTTCACGATTTCTTCTTCAAGATTCTCCCTTGTGGCTAAGGAGTAGTCACCCTGCATCCGCAGGCACCATCTAAGAACACTGTGGTCTGCTGCACGTCCTTCCTCCGGAATCCGACTGCCCAGCTCGACGAGACCCGGCTTCCCTGGCACCTCTGACCTCTACCCACCTCTACAGCACAGCTGAGAACCGTGGGTGCGACGAGACCTCGAGGGACCGGCCATCGCCAAGACTGCACGACTTCTGCACAGCAAGCCCACCGAGTAATTTCCTGGTGAGTGCTTTGGGGTCCGAGAAGCCCCCACCCTGAGCAGCTCCAGCACCGAAGAGCAGCCCCCCAGCATCTCCACGATCGGCGTGGGGCCCTTCTGCTTTTTGCTGCTCACCGCGTTGTTTGGCTACTAGCCCGCTGGCTTGTGGCCTTCCGAACGACGCCCAACGACAACACTGCTGCTAGTCTGGTTGCTCCAGACTGGCCCTTGCTTCCCTCCATCGGAGAAGTACCCTGGACCCTCCTGGTCCGGCTAAGACGCCATTTTAGGTCCACCGCGTGGGCCTTGCATTTGCCAAGACTTGTTGCCCAATCCTGGGTCCAGCGACGTCGACAGCAAGAACCTTCGTGGGACAGCTCGCACCTCCATCCTGGTCGCCGACAACGCCTCCTGGTCCGAGAGACTGCAGAGCCCAGCAGCGCCCACTCACCTGGCTGCGGTGACTTCGCCCGGTGCCATCCTGGTGCCCACTTAATCACTGGCTAGTGATTCAAGAACTTGGTCCCCTCTGCTTTCAGGTTTCCTTCTTCCTTGATCCAGGCTTGGATCCATCGAACTTTCCTTCACTGGTCGCCTGCCAGCAACTTCCTTCTTCCAGGCTCCTGGTCCGGCACGAGGATTCCCGACGTCTTTTCAGACCTATGCAGCTGCAGCCCCTGGGCTAGGTAACTTCGGCACTTCGGTGTCCCAGCATAGCCTCACTATTCAAGGGTCAGGATCCACTGTCGTTTTCTCCCTACCAGGTCGGGTTCGCCCGTGAACACTAACTTTGTGAATTCTAGCTTCCATAGACTTTGTCCCGCATCCCGCGTGAGAGTGCACACTCTGCACCCGAGTTCCCTAGGCCTCCTGCTAGTAATCTAAAGGTTCAGTAGTCCAGTCCTAGCGATCCCAAAGCCTCTGAGAATCGTTACTTACCTGCTAGTAATTCGCATTCCACTTTTAGAGTATATGGTTTTTCGTGCCCCTCGGGCATTTGTGTATAACGTGCTAACTTAAGTATTTTCATAAGAGTTTTGTTGTGTGCTTAGCACCCTGTCCTCATAAAGAGTACAGGGTTGTTGTGATTCTAATAAATACATTGTTTATTTTCATAACACTTGTGTGGTGTCCTTTCACTGGGTGTTCAAGGGGTAATGTGATGGTAAAACAGCTGGCTTAACACGCCCTCTAGAGTCTTAGCCTTAGACTGCTCGTATCCATGCTACTAGGATAGCTGGTCTATAAGGTTGACTTACAACCAATCATCAATAAGGGTTGTTTGGACTGATATATAGTGATCACTAGAATAGTGAACACTGCACATCAGGCCAACTTCTCACAATAAGTTACTTACCTGTAATCCTAGTTCTCTTCCAGGGGTATCCTAATCAAAGTCATAAGCACATGAATACTCCCGCACATGGGCAGGAATATTCATGTGCTTATGACTATTGATGAGGATCCCATGGAAGAGAACAGGAGCATCCTACCTTCAAGTGGTACTTCTTAAGTGGCTGGCTGAACCCTTGAAAGATTGGTTATTACAGATCTCAAGTTAAGTGAACCATCTTCTGTACACAGCCACAGAATCCCACCTCTTAAATTATTTTTAAAGAGGTACCAAAAAGAAATCGTGAGATGTGACTGTTTTCATGGACTGCTCCTTAAAACCTGGCATCACATTTAGTACGCCATAGTCAACATATGAAATTAAATGAAATGAAAATAGATTTATAACGCGCTAAACTCAGCCCAATGGGCATCAAGACATCAAGGCATAGTAGTGTTTAGTGAACCAATGCATACTACTCTATATGATGGACTTTCAATTGTCCTCTTAAGAAATTGGTTTATCAAAAACATGGACTCTGCTTTGTTCAAGGCAGCGTGGAACCACAAAAGATTATGAAATATGCGTCACTGTAGCCTTAGAAAAAGGGACAACCGTTTGTGAATTAATTTCTGTGACGAATGTCATCTTTTGGCAAGAATAGCAACTCCCAAATACTTTGTACTTTTCCTGATGGAGGCAAACACTATGCTTTCAATGTCAATTTAAAGATATCCCTGTTTTAGAAGCAAAAAGTGAACCTTTTAACTGGATCCTGAATGTTTTTACATGAGCAGTACCTCTGCGCGTCGATAGGTGGCGTCATTCGGCTCCGTGTGGCATCCTCCACGCCAGAAGTGACATGCGGGGTGCCTATATAGGAGCCATCTCAGTGCACTGACAACAGTTTTCTTTTCGCAACTTTCCATGCCAGGAGCGCAGAGCCAGAAAGACCATTGACAACTGGTGTCTGGAACTAGGGCCCTGAAAAGGTAGTAGTCCTGTACATAGAAATCCGTTCACAGCGTGGGGGATAGGTAGGTGGGTCGGTAAGGAATCTGCAGATAGAGTCTCTACCAGATAAAGCGTTACCAAAGGTATATAACTTCATCAGATAGACTTAAGGCTGCAGATTCCTTACTTTAGAATTGATAACCAAGCAGTACCTCTTCAGAGGTGGGTCTGTGAACTTGATTTTGACAAGGATGTCCTGCAGGACCGAATGGGCGAAGTGCCCATCCCGCCTGTCCAGGCAGTAGTGGTTGGTGATCCTATGCAGTAAGGCCCACAGTGATGCCCACAGTGATGCCAGGCAGGTGTCCAGGATCGGATCTCCATGTGCTAACAGTGGTTGCAGCCTGTGCTCTAGTGGAATGAGCATGCAAACCCTCTGGAGATTGCTTACCAGATCTTACTGCACAGTTGTTGGACTTTTTGCAGGGTTATCCCCAAACGTTTTGCTTCTTGCTCTCATTTTTTCCCTGACCTGGTGGTGTTGGTTTTAGGACTCTGGGCACTTTACCACTGCTGATCAGTGCTAAAGTGCATATGCTCTCTGTGTAAATTGCGAACACGATTGGTTATCCATGATTGGCATATTTGTTTTTCTGATAAGCTCCTGGAAAGTGCATTGAATGCGCCAGGGCCTTTAAATCAAATGCTACAAGTGGGCCTGCAGCAATGATTGTGCCACCCACATAAGCAGCTCTGAAAAGGTAATTCAGACCTGCCACTGCAGTGGCTGTGTGCATTTAACTGCCATGTCACCTTGGCAAGTGCACCCACTCGCCAGGCCCTAACCTTCCCCTTTCTGACATGTAAGGCACCCCTATGGTAGGCCCAAGGTACCCCACTGGGCAGGATGCAGTGTATGTGAAAGGGAGGCCATGTACTGGTGTGTATAAGATGTCCTGATAGTAAAATACAGTCATTTTCGTTTTTCACGATTGAAAGGCTCTCAGACAGCCACGGGGTGGGGGTGGGAGCGAAGATGTGTGTCCTGCCTTTCCTGAATGAGTCAGGGCTGGGCTGAATAGACATGGGCTGCATTCAGAATAGGGGGGAGGAGTTCTCACTAGCACCTGAATAGGCCCAGTATGCATTTAGAGTGGTTGAAGGAGATTTCCCTTGCACCTGAATAGGGCCGGTCTGCCTTACACAATGCTGTCTCCACCTCTTGCTTGGCAGCTGCACTAGAGAGGGCAGAACCGATTTTGACTGGGCTCATAGACCCATGCACAAGAGAACAGAGATATTTTGGGGTATAAGAATTAGACCCAAAATACCTGAACTTCAGACTACTTCTGGAATCAAGAGGAAAGTTTGCCAAGGAGAAGAGCTTGAGAAACTGGAGAAGGATTACTGCCCCTTTGCTGTGTGTGGTCTGGGGTTGGCCGGCAGTAGCTGTTTCTGCCAAGGAAAGGACAAGGACTTTGCTGTGTGCTGTGTCCCCCTGATTGAGGATGATCTCCAAGGGCTTGAGTAGAGCTAGCCTCCGGTTCTGAAGTCTCAGGGACACAAAGTCTTCACCCCCCAGCTCCCATAAACATCCTTTCTGGGAGTTCTGACCTGCCAAGAGGTGCCTGTGTGATGGGCCTCTGGAGGTTGTTCCTGCTGTTGGGAGCTGGAAAAGCAACGCAACTACAAGAAAATCGATGCATCGCTCTTCTTGCAGCTGTTTTTCCGACACAGCACCGCTGTGCAAGAAGAATCTACACGTGCCGTCACTGAAACAGACGTAGCGCCTGTCGCCGCAGCAAGAATCGACGCAGAGGGATCTCTGATAAAGAAACCCACACAGCGCCACTTAAAGCCGCCACATTGATTGTGGAGGTATCCCAGATTTCCGTGCATCGTTACTGTTCTGCAAGTATTCCCAACAAATCACCTGTGGACCAGAACAGTCTGAATCGACGCATCACTTCGCCCTACGGACCAGATTAGACCCATCACTTCTGTGTGCAGCAGAACTGTCGTATCACCTCCTCATGGTCTCCGGAACTGACGTATCTGTCAACGCTTCCCATCTCTGTGGCTGTTTGGCCATGTGAATTTTGACGCAACTACAGGTACTTTTAGCAGTGGCGGTGATGGTGAATCCTCCCTCCCACTGGATGCAGATGATGGTCGGAGGGCAAACACAAGAGGCTTAGAGGCTGCAACTGAGTTTGTGGTGTGTTGTGAGGTGGGTGGGGCAACTAGCCCAACCACTGGCTACCTGACACACTAGATCTGTGGGCACAGAGTCCTCCCCACGCAGGGGCTGGGAAGCTTGCGTGCCATGGTGGCTGGGCAGGTAGAGATGTGGCTGGGAGCCCCTTCTGTGGCCACGAAAGGAGTGAAAGGCAGACGGGCTGGCGGGGGACCATGGAAAGGCCCAAGGACCTGGCCCTAGCTCTGCTGTTCTTGAATCCTCCTAGTCTCCAGAGAGATGGGGGCCATCAAAGGCATGTCCATGAGTGAGGCCTGGACAACCCCCCGAAAAGCCAGTGGTTCTCAACCAAGTGTGGTGCCTGAAGGGCCACCGACAAAGAAACTGTTCTGCCTAATAAGTCAGTTGTATCCGGCCCACAGTGTATGGAGAGCTTAGCTACATCCCCACTGTCAGTAATAGCTTGGGAGAGTATTGCTCGGGCCTCCTCCAAGTCCATAGGCAGCACCTGCCCAACCGAGTCCCAGAGCCAAAGGGAGCATTGGCCCAAAAGGCACGTGGTGTTCGAATGCAGTGCCAGGCTGGCGGAATAATTTTTTCCCCCTAGGTATCCAGCCACCTTGATTCGCTGTCCGGTGGAGTGGTTTGGAATGTGCCAGAATTTACTCTAGAAGTGGCGATTTGAACCACCAAGCTCTACTAGGTAGGTTTATGGGTGAGGAAGTTGGGGTCCCCAGGGCAATGGTGCAGGCAATTCCCCTATTCACAGGAGCCACTGTGCGAGGTTTGGACAAGGCCCAGAGTAGGACATCCACAAGGACTTCACTAATAGGGTGAAGCGGTTCGAAGTGGTGCCTCGGGGCTGGAGCCCCTCCGTCAAGACATTTATCTTGAAAGCCACTGAGGGCAGCTAAAGGTCCAGGTCCTCGGCTGTTACCACCACCACAGCAAATGAGGCTGCCTCCTCCGTAGCCACGGTAGGAGGAGCGACCATGTCAGTATCTGTGTGAGTGCCCAGTCCACTGGCATCCGCCAAATCGTCACGTGTTCTCGGTGACATCTAGGGGCTGGAATTTAGCAGGGTCCAGTGGCCCCCTCCTAATCATGCCCAAGACCTAGCCCATAGGCCTTGATGTTGGCGCGGGCGTCAGACGACGCCCATCCTGTTCCATGTCAGAGTCAGGGTCGGATATAGGGGCGGCTGCCCCGGAGAAGTCAAAAGGGGGGCTGGCGCTGAGTAAGGTCAAGATGGCTTGACCAACGCCAGTCCAGATCCATCCATGGATCCAAGGGGCCAGACAGGTGGCAGGGGTGAACCGCCTGTGGAAGACCAGTAGGGGCCCCTCCCAAGCCTGCCGTGCCCGAAGGTGCTCCAGAGGGAATGGGGCCCCCCAAATAGGATGTGATTCACCTCAAATTTTTTAGAGTTGGGAGGGGGTTGTTCCAGCTCCAGGAAACTCGGGGAGGAGAGATCATGTCAGTAATAGGCTCAAAGAAAAGCCCATAGGCCTAAAACGTAGTAGCCTATCAATCATTATGTGAAAAGAACCAAAGAATAGTTCCTACCAATCAGTGTCCAGCTGAGGCAGTTCAACTCAGATTTTCATAGCACAAGTGGGAATTAGGGATCCCAAGAAAAGAACTGTCTCGCCGGGGAGGAGGGTGGGTGCATGTGAATCTATGAAAGATACCAATACTGGATAACTGTAGTTACAGTTAAGTAACTGGTTTTCATATCCAGTATTTGGGTACTTTTCATAGATTCACAGGCCTGAATTAGAATCAGAATAGCAAGTAGTAAGGCAAAAAACGATGGTTGCGGACGGTGGGAGACAGGATTTACATACTCTCAAACACATCCGGGAAGGTTAGAACATTAATAAGGAATATACAGTTTCAAATTACAGAATGCATTTAAAATACAAGTATAAGCATCACTTGAAATCCATAAATATATTATATACATATAATGCAACATATATGAATACATAAGTCTAACCTTCGTGAACCAGACGGGGAACAGCTTGTCCTACAGCTGTATCGTCCTGCGATGCAGATTGTAGGCAGTAATGTTTTGTGAACGTGTGGACATTCTTCCATGTTGCAGCACGGCAAATGTTTTCCAATGTCACACCAGCAAATAACGCAGTAGAAGCTGCCATAGTTCTAGTGGAATGCGCTTTGACCTTTCTCTGCAAAGGTTTGTTGGCCTTTTCATGACAGAAGTGAATAGCTGAAGCAATCCATCTGGCTATTGTCGCTTTAGAGACAGCAGTTCAGAGTGTGGTCTGACCATAGGCGACGAATAACTGATTGGATCGTCTGATGTCTCTAGTTTTCTGTAAATAGAACTTAAGGAAACGCTTGACATCGAGCGAGTGTAAAGCTCTTTCTGCTGGTGTGGTAGGGTTCGGAAAGAAAGCTTTAAAGGCCGATTTAAATTGAATTGGGACGGCACCTTAGGGATGAACTTTGGATTTGTCCTTAAAGTGATGTAATCCCTGGAGAAATGCAAAAAGAGTTCCGAGATGGTGAAAGCTTGAATTTCATTAATCCTTCGTGCTGAAGTAATAGCTAATAAAACTGCCACTTTCCATGTTAGAAATTTGAGCTCAAGCCTTGTGTATGGGTTCAAACGGTCTTTTCATCAATTGAGCCAACACTGTTCAACTCCCATTCAGGAGGAGGCGCACGTATTGGCGGAAAAGCTCGAAAAAGTCCTTTCATGAATTGTTTGATAAGATAAGAGGAACAAAGTGAAGGTTTGTTAGAGCTCTTCCGAAATCTGGAAATTGCAGCAAGGTGAACCTCGATAGAGGAGAACACAAGCCCAGCTTTGCCCAGAGATAATAAATAGGGAAGAATATCCTCCGCCGGAGCTTGAATAGGATAGAGATCATTCACCTCGCACCAATGACAAAATCGCTTCCACTTTAAGCGATAGGTTGTGACTGTACTCTGGGCACGTGACTTAGCTAGAATTTCCCGGCAGTCTTGAGAGATGATCAGGTCTTTGAACTCCAAGAAATCAGGAGCCATGCGTGCAAGCGCAGTGACTGTGGATCTGCATGAACAATTTGACCCTTCTCCCTTGTCAGCATCCTTAGTGTTGGGATTAGACATATGGGATTGTCCTGGGGCAGTAAGAGCATTTCTTGCAACCAATATTGCCTTGGCCAACGTGGAGCAATTAATATGAGACGGCAGCCTTCTCTCTTCATTTTCTGAAGTACCTTCGGGATCAACGGTATCGGGGGGGGGGGGGGGGGGGGGATGAGCATACGCACAAATCCCTGACCATCGCATGGACAGGCCAATCCCTCTGGATCCCCGTTGAGGGAATCTGCTGGCGTAATATTGGCATTTTTTGTTCTCCATTGTCGCAAAAAAATCTAATGTTGTTCTCCAGTTGTTCCTGTTCTAGTTCCCACTCGTGACAGCCCGAGAGAGACCTGTTAAGGATGTCTACCAACGTTTTTTGAAGTTTTTTGACATGCTCTGCTCTTAATGTTATATTGTGGGTTGTGACCCACTCCCACAGCTCCTGAGCCTCCTGCAACAGAGACTGGGACCTTGTTCTTCCCTGTTTGTTGATGTAATACATGCTGGTCGTATTGTCGGTACGGACCATACGGACTATCCTGTAATCCTCGGGAAGAATGCTTGCAGAGAGAGAAAGATGGCACACACCTCCAGTCTGTTGATGTGCTGTTGCTTGTACTCCTGGGTCCATCTCCCCTGAATTTGTAAATCCTGGAGATGGCCTCCCCATCCTTCCATGGAGGCATCCGTTAGAACGAATTCTGGTGGAGTGGGCAAGAAAGAGACCCGGAGTCAGGTTCGTTTTCTGAAACCACCAATGCAGAGAGTCTATCATGCGCTATGTGATCTTTGATGGAGTCATCTAATGACCCTACGGCTTGCTGCCACTGTAGATGCAATTCCTCTTGCAGGGGTCTCATTCTGAGCCATGCTAGAGGTACTAGGTTTATCGCCGATGAGCACATCCCCAGAAGAGAAGCGAATGTTCGGACAGAAACTGACCTTTTTGAAATTGGTAGCCAGTTTTTTGCAGACGTTGTTGGCGATCTCTTGACAAGAATGCTTTGCACTGTATGGTGTCTAGCATCGCCCCCAGAAAGGGAATTATTTGAAGAGGACGTAATTGTGACTTGCTTTGGTTGAGTGAGTCCTAACTTTGAGAAGAGATGTAGGCATGCCGATATGGCATAGTTTGTTACCTGCTGAAAGGGTCCCTTGATCAACCAATCGTCGCGATAAGGGAACACCTGTATTCCTTGAGATCTCAGATATGCTGCCACTGGTGCGAGGACTTTCTTGAAGATCCTTGGTGCCAATTTCAGCCCGAATGGGAGAACCTTGAACTGGTAGTGGACGCCAGCCACTGTGAATCGTAGGTATTTGCGATGTTTGGGATGTATAGGGAGGTGGAAGTATGCGTCCTCCAAATGCAGAGAAGCCATAAAATCTCCTTCGTTGAGACAGCTTAAAACCTCTGCAAGCGTCACCATCCGAAAACTG
Source organism: Lissotriton helveticus (assembly GCF_964261635.1). Classification (NCBI taxonomy): domain Eukaryota; kingdom Metazoa; phylum Chordata; class Amphibia; order Caudata; family Salamandridae; genus Lissotriton; species Lissotriton helveticus. The sequence goes on from NC_136073.1 coordinate 823,139,615, forward strand.
TTTCTTTAAAAATGTATTGAGCTTGCAAAGGTCAAGAATAGGGCGCCACTCTCCTGATTTTTTTCTTCATGAGGAAGAAACGAGAGTAGAACCCCTTTCCCTTCTGGGATGATGGAACCTTTTCTATAGCATTCTTGTGGAGCATCTTTAAGGCTTCTTTGAAAAGTAAGTGAAGACGAGGGGGACCCTTGGGCGGGGTAATAGGTGGTCGCTTGACAAATTCCAGGGTGTGACCCTTGTTGACCAGATTGATAACCCATTGATCCGAAGTGATTTGTTGCCATTGTTGAAGAAAGGCTGAAATATTTCCGCCCACGGGGTGGGAAGTAGGGATGACTGGCGTCCTGCTGGACTAATTGCTTTCTATTGGAATCGCGACCTTGATTGCTTGATCGATTTCGCCCGCCCTGGCGAGAGAAACCACTTGAGGAAGGTTGTCTGTAAGACGATTGGCCGTATGGCTGTCTATATTGCATTTGATATGGTCTATTTTGTTGTTGATATCCACCTCTTGAAGTAAAGCCACAACCTCTAGCCCCTCTGAACGATCCACGTTTGTATTGGAGAGCAGCCAAAGACTTTGCTGTATCCGTATCGGTCTTTATGGCTAAAAGGGCTTCATCTATATGCTTTCCAAATAAGGAATCACCATCCTAGGCCATGTCAATTATTTTTGTATGCACCTCTGGCCTAAAAGATGTGGCTTTAAGTCATCCTTGGCGCCTGAGTACTGCAGCTCCAGCAAGCGGACTAAAGTTGGTATTGGCAATATCTAGAGCACAGTCTATAATCTCGGATGCAGCTCGCTCTCCTTCCAGGAGAATTTTTCGCGCTTCTTGTTTACGGTCTTCCGGAATAAATTTCAAGAACTCGGTCAGGTCTGGCCACATCTGGCGGTCTTAACGACCCAGTATGGCCAGGGAATTTGCTGCTTTAATGGAGGCTGCCACATTGGATGAGAACTTTTTTCCTATGAGGTCCAACCTCCTTCCTTCTTTATCTGGCGGTGTTGAAATTGGTGTAGCCGGATTCTTTGATCTTTGCTGCGCAGCCTGTGGTATGACTGAATCCGGTCGAGGATGGCCTATCAGACAAGATGGAGTGTCTGGAGGGGCTCTGTACTTCTTCTCAATGCGCGGAAGAACCACAGGTATAGAGGCAGATGTCTTCATTCGTTTTATCCCTTCATTCCAAATGTAGTCAATGATGGGGATCGCTCTAGTCACCTTCCTGTATTCTTCCTTCAAATCATGCAAGAAGCAATCCGTATGCTCAATTGTGACTGGTAACTGAAATCTTGTTGCAGCACGCTGCATTAGGTTGTGAAAACCACCGATATCCTCTGGCGGATAATCTGACGGTTGAGGAATAGGTGGTGAAGGCATGGGAATTACATAATCGTCCCACGGATCCACATTGCCAGCATTGTCAGTTAATTCACCTTCTTCGTCTGAAGAAGTGTCATGGTGCGTATGAGGAACTGGTGCAGGTTGTGATGGAGAATTAGGACTATCCGTTTGTGGCAGAGAGACTGGCACTTCAGTAGGTACAGGAGGCAAATTAGAAACGATTGACACTGGAGGAAATCTTTGCCGGTAATCAGCCAGCATGGCTTGTAGATCTTGGATGAGTGTAGGAGGCAGATTACTTGTCTCTCCTGGGTCCGGAATCCTTCTGGAAGGTCTTTGATATGGTATAGAGAGGTGCTCCTGGTAGTATTGCTCCTGGTAGTCCCCCTCCTCCTCCTCATCGTCCTCCTGACACTTTATTCTGGGCTCAGAGAGGTGGGGAGCAATGCCGAATGGTCCCTCATCATCTTCCTCCTCAAAAGTCGTCATCCTCCACATAAGTTTGCAGGAGATGAGATGGAAGCAGAGTAGAAATAGTACAATAGTCTTGTATATGGTAAGTCTTCAATTGGAAATGAGTGTAGGATCTGCGTGGTTTGCGATACAGGAGGTAACGCCGTTGACAAAGCCTTCGTCGACGGGCTCTTTGTCGTTGATGGGCTAATCTTTATTTAAGTAGTCTTCCTCGACGGGCTCATCGTCGACGGGCTGATCGTCGACATCGACGGTATCTTCGTCGACGGCGACGGGCTCTTCGTCGACTGTATAGTTGATGGATTCTTCGTTGACTGTGTCTTTACCTTTGTTGTCGATGGAACGGTCATCGCTGTCGTCGATGGAGACTTTGAGCAGGAATCCTTCATCACCACAGACTTTTTAGAAGTGGAGATCTTAGAAGATACAATAGGTGAAGATATAGAAGTTGAGGAGACCGTAGCAGTAGACATCGGGGCTGCAGAAGTCACAGAAACCGAATGAGAGGAAACCAGAGAGAGTTTTTATCTGGGTTTTACTCACGGTTCTGGTGGTTGAAGGCCTACTGGAAACCTCAGTAGATGAAGACAGCTTAGACCCACAGGAGATATTTGGGGACCTCTGTGACTGGTCAGAGACTTCATGGGATGATGTTTCCTTCCCTTGCTGGAGGAGCTGTCATGAGATCTAGCTCTCTTGCTAGATGTAGAGGCCTTATCATCCTCAGCTGAGGAAGATTTCAACCATAAAAGAAGCCTTGCTTCCCTGTCCCTAATAGTTTTAGCAGGGAAAGTCCAGCAAATTCTACAATCCTTAACATGTTTAGGATGTAGGCAGTAAATGCAGTCCTTGAGTTGGTCGCCACATGGACCCTCTTCTTCTCACAGGTCCTACAAGCTCTAAAAAGAGCTTTATCATACATCTTGAAGAAAAGTTGAAGAACTGAGTTGGCACTCAGGGAGACTCCCTCCCAACACGACGTGCGGTGAAAATCTGAGAACTGCCTCAGCTGGGAAGGTTATAGAGGGTGCTGATAGTTGATTGGTTGGAACTATTCTTTGGTTCTTTTCATATAATAATGTAGATAGGCTACTACGTTTTAAGCCTACAGGCTTTTCTTTTAGCCTACTACTGTTTTTTTCTAAGGCACTGCTTTTTTATTTTTACCGTGGGACTCCCGCCTCGGCAACGGGGAATGATTCAGGCATGTGAATCTATGAAAGATACCCCAATAATGGATAAGAGGTGCATGGCCTCATAAAATTCTCGGTGTTAGGTGGGGGTCGCTCCAGCTTGTGGAGGTGCAGACTGCCCAGGCTCAACCGCGGAGGCAGGCCTCAAGTACAGACGATAGCTTGTTGGATGACGTTGACTGACGGGGGCAAGTTGAGACCTCTTCGACTTCTTGTTCATTTTGCCCTTATAGGACTTACCTGAACAACTTCAGAGTGCGATGACTATCGTTAGGAGTGGCTCTGTGACCTTACTCTTGATCTGGATCGAGAATTGGGCGAATGCATTACTGATCTCTATAGTCCACAGAATCCTTTGTCCTGAAGTGACCCCCCATGTACATAGTGGGGTCGAAACGTCATCGACCACCATTAAGGATAGTCTTGAGAGCACCTGAGAAAAAATAATCTGCTCCTCGATCTGAAAACAGTGAATCAGAAATTTATAAGACATGCTGCTTTTTTCCAATAACCTGTTCTCCACTCTACACAATCAATTAGTGTTTTTAAATTAGAAACTGGCTATGGTGACTTCACTGGGGTCACAAATGTCACTTGCCTCTATTCTTCATTTGCAATACAATTAATTGTGTGTTTTTTATAGAGACCTTACATTCTAAAATAAATAGACTACTCATTTTGGCTGAAGTGAGTACTAACTACACTAAACTTTCAGGCTACTTATGTTGTGTTAGGTTAAATACCTCAATGTTTAATTAACAGAGACATTATTTTCCCCGTCAAGCTCACAAAAGAGTATTTGCACAAAAAAAAAAAAACCAAGATATTTGCCTCATTCTCAAATATTTTTCTGTAAAAGTGTTCCTTGTGAACAATTGTTTCAGCTGAATAGGAATCGATAATGTGGCGGTGTTGCATGTCGAGCCAGAAGGACCTAGAGAGAGCGCTCCTTAGGGTGCACAGCGCGACAATTGATGCAGGTCTTCGCGTCATTGTCACGCTTGAGACATCAGAGGCAAACAGTGTGGGTCAGTCACTGACATTTCCCAGTGACTGCACCACATAGCTTAAAACCAGCCTTCCTTGTGGACATCCCTACCACACCAGGAGACAATGTTTCAAAAACTTTTACAAAAGGGTTGGTAAATCGTCAGTTAAAAAGTGACTGGGGATAGCGCTTCACAGTATCGGACTGGTGCGAAAAGAGAATAATGGACGTCAGCGCGCTGGGGTTGCAACTACACAGGCCCTGCACACGTCATTTCCAGAGTGGATGACACCAACTACCGGCATGCAGGGGTACTGCTCACGAAATTCCGGATCCAATCTGAAGTCTGGTGATCATTCTAAGGTAATGAATCTGACTAGAAGTCTATGAGATACACCTTACAGTAAAAAGGAGAATGAAAATGGTATAACAAAACATGATAATGAAAATGGGTACCCGGTAGTTAAAACAAGCATTTGCAATGCAATAGGTCGCGCATTAGGAAAGTTTGAGCTATTGGTATTGTAAATGACAATTTTTTTTAATTTATGTGTTGGTTTTGAAAATAGCGAAATTAATAGCTTAGTCATTTACAATGCCAATAGTTTTAACTTTCGCAAGTTTGACACCTATAGCATTTGTAATACAATGTGTTGTATTTACGTGACTTAGATGTATTGACATTCCAAATAACAATGGATTTATTTTTAAAATAATTAATACTTAAATAAAAGTTATTGTAATTTATAATGGAATAGCAAACACTTTTGTAGTGAAATATTAACATCTTTTTGTGACATTTGTAATGAAGCATGAAACATGGAGGGGACATATTTGAACCAGTTAATGTTGAATGGTTGCACAGATTGATGCTGTGGTGGTGCCCCTCAGTGATGTTGTGGTGCCCCTCAGTGATGTTGTGGTGATGCGATAGATGGATAGAGTGAGGGCGATAGAGTAAGGGCGATAGAGAGAGTAAGGGCGATAGAGAGAGTAAGGGCGATAGAGAGAGTAAGGGCGATAGAGAGAGTAAGGGCGATAGAGAGAGTAAGGGCGATAGAGAGAGTAAGGGCGATAGAGAGAGTAAGGGCGATAGAGAGAGTAAGGGCGATAGAGAGAGTAAGGGCGATAGAGAGAGTAAGGGCGATAGAGAGAGTGAGGGCGATAGAGAGAGTGAGGGCGATAGATAGAGTGAGGGCGATAGATAGAGTGAGGGCGATAGATAGAGTGAGGGCGATAGATAGAGTGAGGGCGATAGATAGAGTGAGGGCGATAGATAGAGTGAGGGCGATAGATAGAGTGAGGGCGATAGATAGAGTGAGGGCGATAGATAGAGTGAGGGCGATAGATAGAGTGAGGGCGATAGATAGAGTGAGGGCGATAGATAGAGTGAGGGCGATAGATAGAGTGAGGGCGATAGATAGAGTGAGGGCGATAGATAGAGTGAGGGCGATAGATAGAGTGAGGACGATAGATAGAGATAGACAGACAGACAGACAGAGATAGAGATAGATAAGAGTGAGGGCGATAGATCTCCTTGCGCTAACATAGTGCCAATGCTCGTTGTGCCAGCGTTGTACTGTGTGAGACTGTCGTTCTTAAATGCCCACTGTGCCAGCGCTGCAGTAACACACAGCTCAATCGAAGCGCTCTTGCACTAGCGCCTGTAGACCGCACCGGAAAGCTGTTCTGTGTTCGACACGACCTAGTCGGCAGCTACCAGAGGCAACGTAAGAGAATATGGCTTAAAGGCTAGAGTGGCCGACCTTGAAGCTGGAGACCCGGGTTCGAGTCGGGGGAGTCTGAAGCATAACGTGATTCTGACCAAATCACTTAATGTACCGGCCCTTTAACGTGATTTGTGAGGCCTAGCTTTGCTGACTGATTTGAGCCCAACCCCTGCTTTCTTTGACATATGTAAATTAAGGCACCAGTCAAATAGAACATATAAACATAAATAAATGATTTTAGCATCACGCTCATGGGTCTGTGTAGGAAGGTAGATCCCCGACTATGGTTGCCCCCAACTTTTTGCCTGGTGTTTTGCTGGTTTTCTGACTTAGTTGACCTGGGGCCCTGCTATTCAGGACCCCAGGCCTACTGCTCTCTCTGTAAAATGGATTCCATGTACCTTAGTTACATATCTAATTGGATACTGAGTCACCTTATCAGTCCCTGTACAGTGTACCTTAGGTACCCAGGGCATAGGTGTACCCAGGGCCTACCAGGGGCTGCAGCATGTATTATGCCACCCCTGGCTGGCCATCCAAATCTGACACAACTGGCTGCACGACAGCTGGGGCAAGGTGGTGTAATCACCCTTTGCTTTAGATATAGTATACCTATATCTAACCCTAAAATGGACACACAGATCTCCTATCAGTCACTCCTATGGCAGGCCTTAACAATCCTGAAGGCAGAGTGCTTGGAATCGTGTGAGATGGTGCTCTGGCATGAGCTGAGCCTGTCTGCGGCTTTCGGGATCTATCCCTTAGCCGTTTCCATGATATCGCATACCACATACTCTTAAGTGCATTATAATCCTCGCGGTTAAATGCCAACTCTGGTATCGCTTTATCAAAACATGTCGAGTAAGGTGTCATACGAATTGGAATACTAACCCCTCGCCAATTCTGGCAACGGGGTTAGCATTCCACCCTTCTAGAGGGACACGACATGCATGTAACCTATAACCCGGTTAAAAGTCAGACAGAGCCTTAGCATCCACAAAATGGATGCTGCCACCGAGACACAAGTCTGCCCTCCTGCTGCTGGGAGTCCTCCCAGAGCAGGAGATAAGGACAAAGGGTTTCCTGCCAGGGGCGGTGCCAGCACCGTCCCAGACAGGGTTTTGTGTATTCCAGGTAGGCAGGGCTACAGAGGAAGGTGACTGCAAGTGGCACCCCGGTGCTCACTGTGCATAGGCTGGCTTAAACCAGTTCCAGGGACACTCCAGACCCTGTGCTGGGGAAAAGCCCGCCAAGGAAGTGGGTGTAACCACCCCCCTCCTGGTCCCACCCCTAGGGCAGGACTTAGTCGCGTGCCAGCCCCCTTTTCCCCAGATAAAGGTAGGGACTGGCCCCCTTCCAGAGCAGATCATCTTTGGAATCAAGATACCACTTTCCACGAAAGGACTTCACGATTTCTTCCTCAAGATTCTCCCTTGTGGCTAAGGAGTAGTCACCCTGCATCCGCAGGCACCATCTAAGAACACTGCGGTCTGCTGCACGTCCTTCCTCCGGAATCCGACTGCCCAGCTCGATGAGACCCGGCTTCCCTGGCACCTCTGACCTCTACCCACCTCTACAGCACAGCTGAGAACCGTGGGTGCGACGAGACCTCGAGGGACCGGCCATCGCCAAGACTGCACGACTTCTGCACAGCAAGCCCACCGAGTAATTTCCTGGTGAGTGCTTTGGGGTCCGAGAAGCCCCCACCCTGAGCAGCTCCAGCACCGAAGAGCAGCCCCCCAGCATCTCCACGATCGGCGTGGGGCCCTTCTGCTTTCTGCTGCTCACCGCGTTGTTTGGCTACTAGCCCGCTGGCTTGTGGCCTTCCGAACGACGCCCGACGACAACACTGCTGCTGGTCTGGTTGCTCCAGACTGGCCCCTTGCTTCCCTCCATCGGAGAAGTACCCTGGACCCTCCTGGTCCGGCTAAGACGCCATTTTAGGTCCACCGCGTGGGCCTTGCATTTGCCAAGACTTGTTGCCCAATCCTGGGTCCAGCGACGTCGACCGCAAGAACCTTCGTGGGACAGCTCGCACCTCCATCCTGGTCGCCGACAACGCCTCCTGGTCCGAGAGACTGCAGAGCCCAGCAGCGCCCACTCACCTGACTGCGGTGACTTCGCCCGGTGCCATCCTGGTGCCCACTTAATCACTGGCTAGTGATTCAAGAACTTGGTCCCCTCTGCTTTCAGGTTTCCTTCTTCCTTGATCCAGGCTTGGATCCATCGAACTTTTCTTCACTGGTCGCCTGCCAGCAACTTCCTTCTTCCAGGCTCCTGGTCCGGCAACGAGATTCCCGACGTCTTTTCAGACCTATGCAGCTGCAGCCCCTGGGCTAGGTAACTTCGGCACTTCGGTGTCCCAGCATAGCCTCACTATCCAAGGGTCAGGATCCACTGTCGTTTTCTCCCTACCAGGTCGGGTTCGCCCGTGAACACTAACTTTGCCTTTACTAGCTTCCATAGACTTTGTCCCGCATCCCGCGTGAGAGTGCACACTCTGCACCCGAGTCCCCTAGGTCTCCTAGAAGTAATCTAACGATTCCCTAGTCAAGTCCTAGCGATTCCAAAGCCTATTAGTACTGTACTTACCTGCTAGTAATCTCGCATTCCACTTTTAGAGTATATGGTTTTTCGTGCCCCTCGGGCATTTGTGTATAACGTGCTAACTTAAGTATTTTCATAAGAGTTTTGTTGTGTGCTTAGCACCCTGTCCTCATAAAGAGTACAGGGTTGTTGTGATTCTAATAAATACATTGTTTATTTTCATAACACTTGTGTGGTGTCCTTTCACTGGGTGTTCAAGGGGTAATGTGATGGTAAAACAGCTGGCTTAACACGCCCTCTAGAGTCTTAGCCTTAGACTGCTCGTATCCATGCTACTAGGATAGCTGGTCTATAAGGTTGCCTTACAACCAATCAATAAGGGTTGTTTGGACTGATATATAGTGATCACTAGAATAGTGAACACTGCACATCAGGCCAACTTCTCACAGTCTGTGATCACTCAATCTTCGTGTTTACGTATCCAGGTTATACTCGGAGTATGGGAGAAAAAGTCTCATATAAGCCAGTTATGCCATACATGATGGCAAACTTAGTGACTTCATGAGAAGGTGACAAGGTGTAAATAAAATAATCTCCAACAAATATCAGCACCTGACATTAACATGGTGAAAACAAAAAGAAGTTTAGATCGTCCGTTCTTTCTATCCGGTCACCTCAAAGACACAGTCTGTTGTACTGGTGGTACACTCTTCAAGCTTGTTGGCCGAGAGGAAGGATCCTTATTAATGTTGTTGGCCTTTCAACCCTCAGGGTGTGTTTATAAAAAAAAAATCACACTGGTCTTCAGGACGAAGGATGTGTGAACCGCCTGGATAGGTGACCTATCAATGGGCTTTCTAGCCGAAATGTGGGAGTGGACCGACAATATCCACAACCTATCAATCAAGGACTTCTTGACATCCTTTGGCGAGGGAGCGCCAAATCTGCAAAGTCCCAGAAAGGATCCCGAAGGGATTCACTTAAATGACATCTGCCAAATATGCCTAATTGAAAGGAGCTTAGAATGCAATGTTCCCTGCGCAGTCCCATGGGATTCACTCTGTGGTACCACAATTGGTTAAGCAAGAGTGTTCAGAAATGAAATGCGGTTAATAGATTTCACATGGCTAAGTTAAAGCTCTATGAAGCGTACTCACGTACACGAACACACTTCACAGTAAAGCAGCAGGAAGTGTTTGCAGAAGGAGTGGTAAACACAGGGAGCAGGAACTGAACGTTTGGAGTGCAAGTAGTAGATTTCGCAAGGCTGAGTTAAAACGCTATGAAGCATACTCACATACATGGACACGCTTCACTGTAAAGCAGCAGGAAGTCTGCGCCCTGATGTCGCCTCGGTTATTAAGCTGACCAGGAGCCAGAAGGTGGTCAATATGGAAAACAGAAGGGAGGCAGAGAATTTACAACTTGAACGGCGGGAGGGAGGAGCTAAAGGCAACACAGTCACTGAGTGAAGTGTGTGTGTGTGTGTGTGAAGTTTAGGCTTTAGGGATGGGTTGGGGTAAAGGGAGGTAAGGGACATTATTAGACTTAAGGGGAGGGTAGCGGTAAGGGTAAATGTAGTATTATGGGGTGGGTAGCAGTAAAGGGAGGTGTGGGTAGAGATACGGTTCAGGAGGGGGTAAAGGGAGGTTAGGAGTAAAAAAATAAAGGGGTTTCATACAAAAATGAAAACCTCAGATATATAAATATTATATATGTGTGTATATATAAAACCCTAAAAATGTGTGGTAACCTCCCACGATGTAATGCAACCCGTGTAAAAGTGGTAAAGGCATGCGTTGTAATGTCTGCTGTTCCTTAGCAATTATCGAATATTATGCAGATTCTGAATCTACATATTAAAAGGATTCCGATAGGCGGGTGTGATGTCTGGAAGGTAGAGAAAGCCCTCCTAGCCTACGTAAACGTGCGACCCTGTGATGTGAGGCACTGGAGTGGAAAATCACAGGTGGAGAGTACGAGTTTAAAAAAAAAATCACGGCACCAGTAAGTACGTGGGGAATGCCTTATGGCATACAAAAGTGCAGGGAAATTTTAAGGCGAGTTTTGATATTTGAAGATCTGGCTTTCAGAAAGATCACCATTTTTGCGAACGAGTTACTTGAGATGTGTAAGCCTTTTCAATGTGTGTCCTTGGATCATCCACCAGATGGCAGCAGAAGCAAATCTGTGAACTCTTTGGGAAAACGAATGGCACGGGTTGAGCAGCTGACCAACATGGGACTAATCTCATGTTTTAACCACGAGGAGAGTAAAGGTTCAGACAGCCCGAGTTTAACATCGGGAACTTAAAAGGGAAATATAGCAGGGGACAGGTATAAGATATCTATTTCCTGAACCTTTACACAGCAGCAAATGTCATGTGTGATGCTGCGTTAATTCAACATAGCAAAAGGAAAGACGAGGATGGGCAGCATCGTTTTAATGCATCTATTTAAAGGAAGAAAACAAGTTACTTACCTGTAACTACGGTTATCCAGTATTGGTATCTTTCATAGATTCACATGCCTGAATCATTCCCCGTCGTCGAGGCGGGAGTCCCACGGTAAAAATATATACAATAGCAGTGCCTAAAAATCATTGTAGTAGGCTGGAAAAGCCCAAAGGCCTAACTAGGCCTCAAAACTTAGCAGCCTATCTACATCATTATGTAAAAAGACCTGAAATAGTAGCCTCAGCCAATCAGCTGTCCTCACCCTCTAGAACCTTCCCAGCTCAGGCAGTTCTCCTCAGATTTTCCCAGCACAAGTGAGAATGAGTATCCATAAAACAGAACTGCCATGCCGGGGAGGAGGGTGGGTGCATGTGAATCTATGAAAGATACCAATACTGGATAACCGTAGTTACAGGTAAGTAACTTGTTTTCTTATCCAGTATTGGGGTATCTTTCATAGATTCACATGCCTGAATCAGAGTAGCAAGCAGTGACATCATGTCTGTCGTTAGAGGAAGGTGGGAGACAAAATAAACCATATACATCCCCACACAACCAGGAAGGTAATAGAGCACAAACTTGTTGACATAACATATGCATCAAAACCTTCATAAGTACATTATATACATTACAGCATTAGAAAACTCTAAAACATCAGATTGAAACACATGCACAAAATAGGCAAATGAAGAAGAAAAGACTGTAAAGAGTCTAACCTTAGTGAAGAAGATGCTGCAGTACCGCTTCTCCAACTGCTGTATCATCATGAACTGCCGACTGCAAACAATAATGTTTGGTAAAAGTGTGCACACTTTTCCACGTAGCAGCTCGGCAAATGTTCTCCAGCGTCACTCCAGCGAACAGGGCCGTTGACGCTGACATTGTTCTGGTAGAATGCGCTTTGACCTTTCTTGTTAAAGGTTTGTTGGCTTTGTCATGACAGAAAATAATCGTAGAAGACAACCATCTAGCTATAGTTGCTTTCGTTACAGCTTGACCCAAGGTGGCTTGACCATAAGCAACAAAAAGTTGATTGGATTTGCGGATGTCCTTTGTTTTTTGAAGATAAAACTTCAGACACCGTTTCACATCCAGAGAATGTAAAGCCTTCTCCACGGAAGTTTTAGGATCCGGGAAAAAAGTTTTGAGTTTGACCGGTTGATTGATATGGAATTGGGTTGGTACCTTTGGAATGAATCTTGGGTTAGTTCTCAGCGTCACAAAGTCTTTAGAGAATTGTAAGAAAGGCTGTGCAATAGTGAAGGCTTGTATCTCACTGACTCTGCGGGCTGAAGTGAGAGCCAGTAATATAGCCACTTTCCAAGTTAAAAACTTTAGCTCCGCTTTGTGAATAGGTTCAAAAGGCCTTTTTAGAAGTTGAGACAGAACAATATTAAGATCCCACTCCGGGGGAGGAGGACGAACCGGTGGAAAAGCTCGAAATAGCCCCTTAAGAAATTGTTTGACCAAAGATGATGAGCATAAGGATGGTTTATTGGAACTCTTCCTGAACCTGGATATCGCCGCCAGGTGCACTTTAATGGACGAAAAAACGAGTCCAGCCCTGGTTAATGACAGCAGATATGGAAGGATGTCTTCTGGAGGAGCTTGAAGTGGATGGATATTATGTTCTCCACACCATACGCAGAATCGTTTCCACTTAAGGCGATATGTCTTGATGGTACTTTGTGCACGAGCCTGTGATAAGATCGCCCTGCAGTCTGAGGAGATATTAAGATCCTTAAACTCTAGGAAGTCAGGAGCCAAGCGTGCAAGTGCAGCGATTGAGGATGTTGGACCTGGCCTCCCTCTCTCATCAACATGGACACTGTCGGTTTGAGACGAAGTGGAGGCTGCTGAGAAAGCAGAAGAAGTTCCTGGAACCAAAACTGTCTTGGCTAACGGGGAGCAATGAGGATGAGAGTGCAATGCTCCCTCTTCATCTTCTGCAGTACCCTTGAAATGAGCGGAATCGGAGGATAAGCGTACACAAAGATTCCGGACCATCTCATCAAAAGGGCATTTCCCCTTGACCCCTGTTGAGGAAACCTGCTGGCATAAAACCGGCATTTGCTGTTCTGCTGCGTGGCGAACAAATCCAGCGCCGGTGTGCCCCAAGTCCGAAAGATTCTTTCTACTTGATGTTGTTCGAGCTCCCATTCGTGACAGCCCGTGAAAGCTCTGCTGAGGTTGTCGGCTAGAGAGTTCTGGACTCCTTGCACATGTTCTGCTCTGAGGGATATGCCATGGCGTAGAGCCCATTCCCACATTTCCTGAGCCTACAGTGACAGGGTGAGAGATTTTGTTCCTCCCTGTTTGTTGATATAGTACATGCTGGTGGTATTGTCAGTACGCACCAGCACTGACGAATTTGCAATCCGGGAAGGAAGGCTTGCAGGGAAAGAAAAACGACCCTCAGCTCTAGGCTGTTGATGTGTTTCTGTCGGTACCGAAGAGGCCATCGTCCCTGGATCTGAAGGTCCTGAAGGTGACCTCCCCAACCTTCCATGGAGGCGTCTGTAGTCAGGGTGAACTCTGGAATGTCTTGCAGAAAGGTGAGGCCTGGTGACAAATGTGGCGCCTTTGACCACCAAAGCAGGGCTTGTTTCATTTTGGCAGTTACTTTGATGCGGTCGTCGAACGATCCGTCGACTTGCCTCCACTGACGAAGCAATTCCTCCTGCAATGGTCTCATTCTGAGTCTCGCCATAGGGACGAGGCTGATCGCAGAGGAGCACATCCCTAGAAGGGAAGCAAATGTCCGAACCGAAAGTGACCTTCTTGCAAATATTTGTTTTGCCAGTTTCAACAGTTTGGTCTGTCGTTCCTTTGTCAAGAACGCCTTGCACTGGCAAGTGTTCAAGACCGCTCCCAGAAAGGTCAGCTGCTGACGAGGTTGAAGCTGAGATTTGTTTGCATTGAGAGTCCGACCCAGATTTGAAAAAAGGGTTAGGGAACTCCTGACCGCTTTCTTTGCGGAGCCCCTCGACGGTCCTTTTAACAGCCAATCGTCGAGGTAAGGGAACACTTGTATTCCCTGGGACCTCAACATCGCTGCCACTGGGGCTAAACATTTGGTGAAGATTCTGGGGGCCGATTTGAGGCCAAATGGAAGAACCTTGTACCGAAAGTGGACGCCAGCCACTTGAAACCTTAGGTATTTCCGGTGTTTTGGGTGAATAGGGATGTGGAAGTAGGCGTCTTGCAGATCCAGAGAAGCCATAAAGTCCCCTTTGTTGCGACAACTCAGTATGTCCGTCAACGTTACCATGCGAAAACTCTGTTTCTTTAGATATTTGTTTAGTTTTCGCAGATCCAATATTGGACGCCACTCTTCTGAATTTTTCTCTACGAGGAAGAAGCAAGAATAAAATCCTTTCCCTTTCTGAAAAAGAGGAACTGGTTCTATCGCATTCTTGTGGAGCATCTTTAAGGCCTCTTTGAAAAGTAAGTGAAGACGAGGGGGAGGGGGACCCCTGGGCGGCACTGTTGGTGGCTTCTGTATAAATTCCAGAGTATGTCCGATCTTGACAAGATCTAAGACCCACTGATCCAATGTTATTTTCCGCCATTGTTGGTAAAAGGCGGAAATTTTGGCGCCCACGGTAAGGGGAGAATGAACGGCTGACGTCCGGCAAAGCTCATTGGCGCTTGTTGGAATCACGCCCTTGATTGTTTGAGCGTCGTTTTCCTCCCTGATGAGGGAAAGATCCAGAGGCAGGCTGTCTGTAGGAGCTTTGATAGTATGGCTGTTTGTATTGTGATTGGTACTGGCGGTTTTGTTGATTGGAATAGTTCCCTCTAGAGGAATAACCACAAACTCTTGCGCCCCTAAAGGTTCCTCTTTTGTATTGTAGGGTACCAAGGGATTTAGCTGTTTCTGAGTCTGTCTTTATAGCCAGCAAAGTGTCATCAATGTGTTTTCCAAAAAGTGAATCTCCGTCATACGCCATGTCCAAGATTTTTGTTTGGACCTCAGGCCTGAAGGTGGTTGCCCGGAGCCAACCTTGACGCCTAAGTACTGCTGCTCCTGCTAATTGACGGAAGTTGGTATTTGAAATATCCAGGGCGCAATCAATGATCTCCGATGCCGCCTTTTCTCCCTCCAGTACAATCCTGCGCACCTCTGGTTGCTGATCATCAGGGAGCAATTCGAGGTATTCAGACAGATCGGACCACATCTGCCTATCGTAACGGGCCAGGATAGCTAACGAATTAGCAGCTTTAATTGAGGCCGCTGCATTTGCAGAGAACTTCTTGCCAATGGCATCAAGCCTCCTGCCCTCCTTGTCAGGTGGAGTAGAAATGGGAACAGAAGGATTCTTAGATTTCTGATGTGCAGCCTGGGATATGACTGAGTCAGGTCAAGGATGACCTATTAAGCAAGATGGAGTATCCGATGGAGCTCGATACTTTTTTCTATTCGTGGAAGGACTGCAGGAATGGACGCAGGCGTTTTCATAATGTTGAGGCCTTCCTTCCAAATGTATTCAATAATGGGGATAGCTCTGGTAACTCTGCGATATCCCTCTTTAAAGTCATGTAAAAACAGTCAGATTGTTCCACTGTGACAGTCAACTCAAATCTATTTGCTGCACGTTGCATAATGTTATGAAATCCGCCAATATCCTCAGGTGGAGAATCTGAAGGGCGGGGTGCAGGCGGTGAAGGCATGGGGATGACATAATCCTCCCATGGATCTACAGGTGTATTATCCGGCAATTCACCCTCTTCTCTGCCATCATCGTCCTCATGAGAAGAAGTATCCGTGTCATGCTGAGGTGCAGGACCAGTATCTTGTCTTGGAGACAATGATGCCCGCGGTGACTGGGGCCTTGGCAAGTTTACAGGAGTTACCGGCACTACAGGTGCAACTGGTGTCGGAGGAAACCTCTGGCGATAGTCGGCCAACATTGCTTGTAAATCTTGAATTAAAGTGGATGGTAAGTGAGCAGTATCCTCAGAATGTTGAGGTCTGGCATGGGGTGAGTGATATGGTGTCGAGAAATCCTCATGCCCATAATGGCCATGGTCATCATCCTCATCATCATCCTCCTGATATTTAATATTCAATTGTGACGGATGACGGGCAACCCCAAAAGGACCCTCATCCTCTTCACCGTCATCTGACTCATCCTCCACATAAGTCTCCAATAGATGTGATGGTAAGAGCGGAGAAATATGGGAATAATCCCGCAGATACGTCTTCATTTGAAAATGTGTATATTGAATTTTCGTAGGGGCAGCACTGGGCAACTGATGAGCAGCTTCCACTGCTGTCGTCGATGACGCCGAAGTCATTGTAATTGGAATTTCCATCGACGGAACCGTCGACACTGACATAACTAATGATTTAGTCGTCGACGGGGTCTTAGTCGACGAGTCCTTCGTCAACGAGGCAGTCTATGGTGTCTTCGTCGACGAGTCCTTCGTCGACGAGGCTGACGAGGGTGTCTTCGTCGACGAGGCCTTCGTCGACGAGGCCTTCGTCGACGAGGCCGTCGACGTCGAGGCCTTCTTCGATGAGGCCGTCGATGGAGTCTTCGTCGACGAGTCCTTCGTCGACGAGGTTGTCGACGGTGTCTTGGTCGACGCGGTCTTCGTCGACGAGAGCGTCGTCGGTGCCTTCGTCGACGAGCTCGTCGTCGACGACGATGATGGCAGTTTCGTCGACGGAATTGACATCGACTGAACAGAAGGCTTGGTAGAAGGGGACCGTTTGTCGTCGAAGTCTTCACAGATGATGACAATATTTTCACAGACATCAGAGGTGAGGTAATAGAAGAAGTGGTGACTGTAGAAGAAGTTGTAGAAGTAGAAGTTAACGTAGTAGTATGGGTAGACACCAGAGAAACAGTTTTTGTCTGGGCTGTACTCACAGTTGTCTTCCGAGGTGAAGATGCACTCTGAGGGTTCTGAAGCTCTCTGAGAGGATTTTAGTTTCTTCTTTCTCTCAGGAGAAGAGATTTCCCCGGATCTGGCTCTCTTACTGGAGGTAGAGGCCTTGTCCTCATCATCAGTGGAAGAAGACTTCAACCACAAAAGAACCCTTGCCTCTCTATCCCTCTCTATCCCTGATAGTTTTCTGAGGGAAGGTACGGCAAATTCTACAGTCCTTCAGAACACGTGAAGGGTGCAGACAATAAATGCAGTCAGAGTGCTGGTCATCCACGTGGACTCTCTTCTTAAAGCAGGTACCACAAGCCTTGAAAAGAGCTTTCTTTTCAGACATTTTTCTTGAGGAAAAAGCCAAAAAAGCTAAAGAACTGAGTAGGCACTCAGGGAGACTCCCTTACACACGAAGTGCGGTGAAAATCTGAGGAGAACTGCCTGAGCTGGGAAGGTTCTAGAGGGTGAGGACAGCTGATTGGCTGAGGCTACTATTTCAGGTCTTTGTACATAATGATGTAGATAGGCTGCTAAGTTTTGAGGCCTAGTTAGGCCTTTGGGCTTTTCCAGCCTACTACAATGATTTTTTGGCACTGCTATTGTATATATTTTTACCGTGGGACTCCCGCCTCGACGACTGGGAATGATTCAGGCATGTGAATCTATGAAAGATACCCCAATACTGGATAAAGTGAGTAACTATTTCCCGGATGTAGGAAGGTAGATCCCTGACTATGGTTGCCCCCAACTTTTTGCCTGGTGTTTTGCTGGTTTTCTGACTTAGTTGACCTGGGGCCCTGCTAATCAGGACCCCAGGCCTACTGCTCTCTCTGTAAAATGGATTCCATGTACCTTAGGTACATATCTAAATTGGATACTGAGTCACCTTATCAGTCCCTGTACAGTGTACCTTAGGTACCCAGGGCATAGGTGTACCCAGGGCCTACCAGGGGCTGCAGCATGTATTATGCCACCCCTGGCTGGCCATCCAAATCTGACACAACTGGCTGCTTGACAGCTGGGGCAAGGTGGTGTAATCACCCTTTGCTTTAGATATAGTATACCTAGATCTAACCCTAAAAATGGACACACAGATCTCCTATCAGTCACTCCTATGGCAGGCCTTGACAATCCTGAAGGCAGAGTGCTTGGAATCGTGTGAGATAGTGCTCTGGCATGAGCTGGGCCTGTCTGCGGCTTTCGGGATCCATCCCTTAGCCGTTTCCATGATATCGCATACCATATACTCTTAAGTGCATTATAATCCTCGCGGTTATATGCCAACTCTGGTATCGCTTTATCAAAACATGTCGAGTAAGGTGTCATACGAATTGGAATACTAACCCCTCGCCAATTCTGGCGACGGGGTTAGCATTCCACCCTTCTAGAGGGACACGACATGTATGTAACCTGTAACCCCGGTTAAAGTCAGACAGAGCCTTAGCATCCACATAATGGATGCTGCCACCGAGACACAAGTCTGCCCTCCTGCTGCTGGGAGTCCTCCCAGAGCAGGAGGCAAGGACAAAGGGTTTCCTGCCAGGGGCGGTGCCAGCACCGTCCCAGACAGGGTTTTGTGTATTCCAGGTAGGCAGGGCTACAGAGGAAGGTGACTGCAAGTGGCACCCCGGTGCTCACTGTGCATAGGCCGGCTGAAACCAGTTCCAGGGGCACTCCAGCCCCTGGCCTGGGGAAAGCCCGCCAAAGGAGAGGGGTGTAACCACCCCCCTCCTGGTCCCACCCATAGGGCAGGACTTAGTCGCGTGCCAGCCCCCTTTTCCCAGATAAAGGTAGGAACTGGCCCCCTTCCAGATTAGATCATCTTTGGAATCAAGACACGACATTCTACGAAAGGACATCAAGATTTCTTCTTCAAGATTCTCCCTTGTGACTAAGGAGTAGTCACCCTGCATCCGCAGGCACCACCTTAAGAACACTGCGGTCTGCTGCAAGTCCTTCCTCCGGAATCCGACTGTCCAGCTCGACAAGACCCGGCTTCCCTGGCACCTCCGACCTCTACTCACCTCTACAGCCAAGCTGAGAACCGTGAGTGCGACGAGACCTCAAGGGACCAACTATTGCCAAGACTGCACGACTTCTTCACAGCAAGCCCGCCGGGTAATCTACTGGCGAGTGCTTTGGGGTCCGAGAAGCCCCGACCCTGAGCAGCTCCAGCACCGAAGATCAGCCCCCCAGCATCTCCACGATCGGCGTGGGGCCCTTCTGCTTTTTGCTGCTCACCGCGTTGTTTGGCTACTAGCCCGCTGGCTTGTGGCCTTCTGAACGACGCCCGACGACATCACTGCTGCTGGTCTGGTTGCTCCAGACTGGTTCTTGCTCCCTTCCAGAAGAGGCGCACCCCGGACCCTCCTGGTCCACTCAAGACCGCGTGGGCTTGAATTAGCCAAGGCGTTGTTGCCCAATCCTGGGTCCTTCGACGCCGACAGCTTCATCCATCGTGGGACAGCTCGCCCCTCCATCCTGGTCGCCGACAACGCCTCCTGGTCCGTGAGATCTACAGAGCACAGCGTCGCCCACTCACCTAGTCGAGGTGACTACCCTCCGGTGCCCTCCTGGTGCCCCTGACTACTGGCTAGTAGTCACGAACTTGGTCCCCTCTGCTTTCAGGTGTCATCCATCTTCAAGATCCAGACTTGGATCACTTCGAACTCTCTTCACTGGTCGCCTGCCAGCATCTTTCTTCCAGGCTCCTGGTTCGTCTACGAGGATTCCCGACGTCTTTTGAGACATATGCAGCTGCAGCCCCTGGGCTAGGTAACTTCGGCATTTCGGTGCCCCAGCATAGCCTCACTATCCAAGGGTCAGGATCCACTGTCGTTTTATTCCTACCAGGTCGGGTTCGCCCGTGAACACTAACTTTAACTTTACTAGCTATCATAGACTTTGTCCCGCATCCCGCGTGAGAGTGCACACTCTGCACCCGAGTCCCCTGGGCCTCCTAGAAGTAATCTAACGATTCTATAGTCAAGTCCTAGCGATTCCAAAGCCTATTAGTACTGTACTTACCTGCTAGTAGTTTCGCATTCCACTTTGAGTATATGGTTTTCCGTGCCCCTCGGGCATTTGTATATACTGTGCTAACTTAAGTATTTTTATAAGAGTTTTGTTGTGTGCTTAGCTCCCTGTCTCATAAAGAGCCAGGGTAGTCTTGTTATAAATAAATACACTGTTTATTTTCATAACAACTTGTGTGGTGTCCTTTCACTGGGTGTTCAAGGGGTAATGTGATGGTAAAACAGCTGGCTTAACACGCCCTCTAGAGTCTTAGCCTTAGACTGCTCGTATCCATGCTACTAGGATAGCTGGTCTATAAGGTTGACTTACAACCAATCATCAATAAGGGTTGTTTGGACTGATACAAAGTGCTCACTAGAATAGTGAACATTATATATCAGGCCAACTTCTCACACCGGATATCTGGTTTTGGGTTTATTTCAGGAAAAATCAGGCAAACGTTAGTTACTTCACATGACAGAGAACCGAACAAACCGATGACGTGAGAAAAAACCAATCAAAATTCCACCTACATAAAAAAACAAGAAATAGAACTGGAAGCAAGAAAGTGGTGCTATCATAGGACGGCAATGTTTGTTTAACGCACAACAGAGAGCGTGAGGAGATCTTTTAAATGGCTCACCTTAAAAGCAGAAGCACAGTCAGCGCAGTTATTGAAAGCGTAATGTTTTGAATGCTGGCAGGAAAGCGTTTTCTCAGCAGGAGGGCAAGCAGCGAGGCGTTGAGATGGCCAACACAAGCATTGAGAGCCTGGTGGGGGGGGCAGCGAGTGGGAGGGATGGAGGAAAGGAGCATATGTGGATGGGGTGGGAGTGAGGGGGAGAAGAAGCCTTTGATGGCGGTGTGCGAGGCCAAGCACGCGCCTGGGGAAGCTTCATGCTTGAGTGCACCACATGCATTGTGGGAAATCCTTCTGGTTTAAGAGACTTTAGTTCAGAAGTAATAGGTTTCGAGTAATTAAAATTACTCGACCTAAAAAGGACGATGATGGGCAACATCTATCTATAATTTTGAAAAAGAAACATCCAATCCGCCCAGTAAACTATTTTGAATATAGTTTATATTGAAAGTAAAATGTAGACTAATGTAGGATTTAGACAGTAAAAAACTGAAACTGCACCTTTTAGAATTTAAGAAGCTGCAAGCTTTGCTATCATCCTCTGAATAGTACGTTTAACAGCTTGACTATGAAGTGGAATCAGATAAAGATCCTTGACATAACTACAGCTCCAACTATGCTTTTAGTACATGGAGAAGCAATTGGTATATGTATGTTCCTAAGATATACTCAAATATATAAAGAAAAAAACCTCATCACCAAAAGAAAAAAGACAAAAGCAAAAGAAACAACAGTACACTAACTGAAAAGATTCAGGAGAGAACCATGCCCCTATTTGGGCATCCACTCTGGAATCTATGTAGAGGTAATAATGCCATCTCCGCTTTCGAAAAGCCTTAAAGACCTGGTTTTTTGCCCAATAATTTTTTTTCTTCAGGATCAATTATGCTGTTCACTGTCAATTAGCGCCGGGAAACCCTCACGGGTAGCTGTCGCGCTCTATAAGATTAATAAATAAATAAAAATAAAAAATGTACTGCCACATATGTATGGTCCTCCAGGTCTCCATCTTACATATGTCAGTAATGTCAATGATCCTTATTAATAATAATAAATAATAAACCATTTGTAAAGCGCCTGGCTATACAGAGAACAGTGTGTCCCCGCGCTAACTACTGCTAGATTTCAGGAGGCAGATGTTACAAAAGCCAGAGAAGAAGGAAAACAGAAAGATTAAGTAATAGGGAACAGAAACGTTTTAAGTTTCCCACGGAATCTGGTTTCAGAGGGTTCCATTCGGAGGTGGAGCGGAAGTTCATTCCAATATTTGGAAACCAGATACCTAAAAGAGCAGCCACCCATCCTGGCTCTGGTGATACGGGGAAGTTTAAACAGCATCGCACCGGACGATCTCAAATTCCGGAAGATTCTTCAAGTAGCCTGGGCCTTTGCCCTGGGCAATTCGGTGCGCAAAACAAAGGGCTTTAAACTTAATCCGTTCCCTGACTGGGAGCCAGTGAAGCTTAGCCAGAGCGGTCTTCCCAGAAGCTCTGCGAGGAAGCCCGAGCACAAGGCATGCGGCGGCGTTCTGAACGCACTGAAGTTGGTGAAGGTCTTTCTTACTCAGGCCTACAAGCAGAGCATTCCCATAGTCAAGGTGGGGGGTCACCAAGGCGTGGACTATAGTCTTTCTGGCTCCAATAGGGAGGAGATCTAAAACCTTCCGAAGAACCTTCAGTATGCTGAAGCACCTACCAGTCACCTTGCTAACGTGGGACTTATAAGAAAGGTCAGAGTCAAGCAAGACGCCGAGATTTCTTACTGACTCCACAGGAAGGGGAGGGCTGCCCAATTCAGTGGGCTACCACATGTGAGACCATGCTGATGCTGCTTTCCCAACCACCAGCAGTTCTGTTTTTTCGCCATTTAGGCGCAGGCAATTAATGCTGCAGTTTCCTTTCTAGCCCTAGATAAATTGACTTAGGGCCTCCAGGGCAAGGTTTTGTTGTAAATGTGATGAATGGCAAGCACCTGATCCTAGCCATGGGTGGCAACATCAGTTAGATCAGCCACAACACTACTCACTTTATTAGACACCATCATGCAATCTTGTTGTTTCTATGAAAAATCTTACCTGTCCCCTGGGAGCCTCCCACAGGAACGTATCATACCACCGAGTAGGGTATTAGTACTTGCCGTCTTCATGGCAGTTGCTTACGTGCCACAAAAGTTCAAACCAACTGCATCAATTTACTTGCTTACCTTTTGAGTAGGTACAGTTGCAGATGGTGAAGTGGGATGATACTTCCTTGAAGCTGTCACTATGATTCAATCATGAGGTGTGTTTGCACGCAGGAAGAATGGGTCTTGTTCAGGTGACCTGCATTTCTTCTGAAAGCGTGCTAAAGCCGCCTTTGCGGAGGGTGAAGCGGAGAACACCTCAATAGCCAGTTCTAGCAGTCCCAGAATCAAGGGAAGCAAACTGGGCGCCAAAGAAAGGTGGTACAAGGTCTCAAAGAGGACTGTTGTCTTTAGTAATTCAATGATACATGTTAAGCTTTGCAGCACCTCTCACCAAGCTTTTGTTTAATCTACATCATGTCATCTACAGGAGAAAGTGTCCATGGAGGAGAGTTGGGAATATTGTCACACTAAAGAATATTAAGACTATGTGCGATAATGAGATTTTGACCAACAAGAAAGATCAGACCATCGCAGATATTAGGTGGTTCACTTTAATCAAGTTTGCTCTTGCTTTCAGAATAATATTCACTATTCATTGGACAGTATTATTAGATAGTCCTGGGTTTCATGTTGGATATTTTGTCTACTAGATAAGCTGACCTAGCCTCTTCCCTCTGCCTCTTTTAGGAATGCGCTAGCTAAGCTATTGCGCATGTGGTCTAATGAAGGTATTTTTGTCATCCATTTTCCCTTACAAGCTATCCTGTGATGGATGGCTTTCGTTTTTTCATAGCCATGACCAGAGGGATCTCTCTGTGGACATCATCTTGAATTGCCCTGGGTGTCGCCTGATCAAACCCACATACACAAGCTTCCCTTGTGTCAATTGCGCTTCTGTCCCAATCAAAATTAAGCGACTCTACTTCCAGACACGGTATGTCAAGGCACTCCATGTCAAGAATTTCAAAGACTCCTAATTCAACATCCATGTATTGCTCACTGTCGAGATCCAACTAGACGTCAAGAGCCTCTGCTTCTAGGGGAGGGTTTCCTTTGTCATCTAGGTTGGTCATAACTATGTACTCAGATAAAAAGGTATTATATGGAGGTGGATTACTACAATAGGGTGTTCTCTGAAGCAGAAACCCTCTGCTGAAGAACATCTTCTTGATGGCAAGGACGAATCCCAGACTCTTGATTCCAGAAGAGGCACAGCCCACGGCTGATGTGGCTAGTCTTCAACTAGCGGTGCCTCACAAGAGAGAAGAATTAAGTCACAAAAGGCCATGAAGATCAAGAGCTGATGAACCTCCATGGATAAAGTACAGGAAGGGACAATACTTTTGCAGCTTCTAAGAAAAATCTGAAGACTAGGACTGCTGCGCTTAATCTAGAAAAACCAAGGAAGATAAAGTGTTTTTGAATGCATCTTCCCCATCTTCAGCATGGAGAAAAGATTATAATCCGTAAGAATTGCAGATTTCCCTCCGCAACGGATATTTCGATTTGATATCAGTTACTAGACTGTCACAAACAGAGTGGCTAAAATGATCAATATAGAGCCAGTCTCCAATGCATTTCTGTAATTTGAAACTCCCTTCTCCATAAAGATGGTGGAACGGCATATCAATAAAAGTGGATTGCAGCATTAGATCTGGGAAAATTAGTGAAAACGAGGTATAAAGTACAACAATCTTGTGGAATGGATAACGGTCATAATATGCTAAGAATCAGTAATCAAAATCTACACCATGCAGAAATATCAAGAGGCCACAGAAGGAAGTGTAAGCAGCTCACGAGTTTAAATTATCAGAGGCTAACTAGCACATGATCTTCTGAAGGTAACCATGGAACTCAAGCAAGTTCGTCCAGCAGTCACTGCATGCCATTTACGACATGTTTGTAATTGTCTCTTCACTGCTGCCCACTATGGAAAAGGGATGAACTTGAAAGGAGAGTCCAGAGTTCACTTGAAGTGCAACCGGCATACATTAAATCAGATCTCAAGTACTTCAACTACAAATCAAACGTAAAAATTGTGACTGGTCAGTGAACACAAAAGAGGTAAAAGAAATTGTTGTGCTAACTTTGATAAGGTAGCACAGAGGTGATTTGAAAGCTTTAGTGCCAGACAAAGTTTCCCAATTCCAAAGTCTGCTCTCCAATATATAATTTGTACCCATCATTTTATGTCTATTCCGTGAACGGATACTTGTGCAGGGAAGACCTTCACCATAATGCACTACAGAAAAAACAGTGATGGTGGTATCCTAACTCTCGAAATCATAATAACACTTCACACTTTTCCTGCGATTTGTTAGATTCTCTGTATGTGACCCATTACTGTGAGAAACTATTCTCCCTACGCATTGCAAATATTGCCTAGAGACCCACTTTCACCAATCACTATATCACCAGCTGTGAATTTATTTTAAGTGCAAATACTTCACTGGTACGGTTTCCTTCATACCTCGCTCGGTCTCTCTTGAGGAATCTTCCTGGTCACTGTCCGTTGAACTGATGGATATGATGCTTGGACGCGAGTGGAGTCCAGACTTGGAGTCGCTGTCAAAAACAGAGCTAGAAACAGAGTCCTCTGAAGACAAATAATAAAAACAGCCCCGGGGTGAATAAGTACTGCTGTCCTCCAAGCTGCTCTCTAGCAGGCTTGAGTTTGTTGGGGAACATGTTGAGCTGTCCAGACTTGGGCAAGAAGAGCCAGCGCCACTACTGGGGACTTCTGTTGTCTCAGTTGAGGGTTCTATGCCAGGCATGACAGGTTCATCAATAGAACTTTCAGCATTTATCACAAAAGTCCCTTTGAATTGCTCATAATCCTTTGCATCATCTAATGATACCATGCTAATGCCAGCTGCTAGGCTATTGGAGTCACACAGGATGTCAGATGGTGTGGAGATCTTTGTGGCATCCAAAACAAATGTTAAAGTCTGATTCAGGGGGTAAGCTTCAGTTTCCACATCCGATCTGAGCAACTGGATGCCACAATCTAAACAAGGAAAGTCACCTATTATGCTGGGGCCAACCTCTGACACACGACTCCTAGTTTTGAATGTTACGTTGTTTAAGTCTGACATCTTATTTCAGCATCTGCCAATTATCTATGACCAGCTGACCTCTGCATACTGTATTTACCTAGTGCTCCATTGCTAAACTTAGAACTGTCTGTATTTAATTTTGCAGTAACTTGACGGCAGAACTCACCCCCTGCTTGGTGCCCTTGCATGTTCTCTGCGGCTATAGACTTTGCCTCCTGGATTGGCTACACCAATATGGATAGACTTATTTATTGCTGGCGGGGTTTACCCATTTCTCTATCCATCAACTCTAACCTCTACATTATGAATGTATACATTACTCGAAAATAGAACATTCACTCTTGCATCCTGGAACTTCTCATTCCATGAATGAAATCTTGTTCCTGATCCCTGCATCTGCTAAAAATTAAAGTGGATTTCTTGTTGGTTCCCTGGACCGCCCCCATTAATCTGTAGCTGTACTCTTAACTTTGCTTTAAATATGTGGTCAACTTTTTGGCTCACCTACCACATTTGCTTCTTTCAGATGTGTACCACTAAAGCGGACCTCTCGCCCAAATCTCTGTGAGCAGTTTGTTAACTCGTCACTGCCATCTGCTAACCAGTTATCTAAGGCTATAAATGCCACCTTATGATTTTACCACTGGTATAATATATTGATTCTCATGCTAACCTCGTATGCACCCATTATTCTCAAAACCCCAGTTCACAAATTACTCATTAGCCATTAATAATAACCAAGGACAGTACGCTTCATTCTCTATTAACATCACTGTTCTTGTTGGCCCGAAATCTAGTAGCACAAATCTGAAACCGATATTGCTGCAGCCCAAATCAGACTTCGATAGCGCCAAGACGCACTCTGGCATGAGTTGGTGCTTTATAAATCACATTTACATTACATACATTAAACAAATGGTCTATAGTGTGAGAATTGTTCTTTGAGCTATTCTTTATAGGTCATGAAAAGAAAAGATGTAAGGCACGCCACTATCTTGATCTTTGCTCAGAGTAGATGCCTATTTTGAACATAACAGGACAAAGTTAAAACGCTCTACTGGTATTTACGATACGTGAACCCAGCCAGTGTGTTCAATGCACACACATTTATACCCGATTACCTGACAGACTTAGACAGGATAACGTAAGTGCTTCTTCTGGACTTTTTTTTGTCTCCATTAAACCGCTCAGAGAGCAACCTGTGACATCCTCCTATGAGGAAAACAAAAAGGAGGTTTTTTTAATCACAACTGTACCTTGCTTATGATCCACAAATGTAGTATGACGTGCAAAGGCTGGGCAAGCTTTGGAAATGGATAACCCTCTCCCTAAATCATGAGAAATTGGCACGTAGTCAATCTAAGCTCACCGTCTGTTTAATCTCCATACACAGAGCACCTGCAAGTCTATCCTTACAGATGTGTACATGCCTCTACTGCATCAACTACTGCATGTCAAGCAATCATTAATTTTCAGAAAACTAACATTTTTTTTCTTGCTCAACACAAAGTATGGCGATTGTGAACTTTATGGGGCTATAAAAAGTTCAAAATACAGCGACATGCCCAAAAACCTTCGATTTCACTATAGTCATGAATTTATAGGCACATTTGACCATGGATTCCCACAACTACCGTTCCCAAATCATGCAAAAGTAAGTATAGGTTGTCTGACCATTCCGTACAAGACTATTTTTGCGGCCTAAATTTCTGAGTTTGCCACTGGAAATCCCTCTTTTTTTTTTAACAGCTTTTAGAGAGTCTTTTTAGCAGGCCATCCACTTTACTCAGACCTCCCCTTTTATGCCAATGAAGGGACTGGCGATCAAGCAGCAGCCCTGAAAACCTTTAATTCCATCAATCGGGTTTGAATTGAAAGAATTTTAATGAATCACAAGGCAGGGAAATTTGCATATGAATCCATGAAAGATAGAAAAAATAAGCTAAGAAGAAAAAAACGTGCCCCCCCAAAAAAAAAACCCACAGGTTGTGTACATTTTCATGATTTCTATATGGAACGGCAAATAGACTAATTAGTGTCTTGGGAAGGCAGTACACAAGGTCACCTTAAAAGATGCCTCCTCTGCATGGCATGGAAAACATGCAGATCTGTTCATTTGTCTGTGGCTCAAACATTTAATATTGCTGAAAGTATAAATGTAATTTTAAGGTGCTTGACTAAATAAAAAATACAGGTAGCTTTGTCTTTTTAGACTTTTCATAGAATAGTTTTAAGTAGTCAACAAAAGAACAGCTAAGCCAAGTCTGGATATTCTTAGTTAAAGTTTTCCACGGCCAGGTTTGTTGATCTGACATCCTTTGTCTACGGCTGGAGTTGCAAGGATTTTATATTGATTAGTATATGCCTGGTAAGTCTGATGATTAAGACTAGATAGATAACAAGGGAGAGTGAGAGTTAGATTGATTGATATAGAGGTCAGATATCACTTTTGGAGTGAGGTCACCGAGTTAATAGAGTTGCTTGCTCCAATGAAATGCATTAAGTAATCCCTAGAAGGTAAGTGTGTGAATCATGTTTATGCCTGTGGGTGAACCCAACTTTCCAGGATCAATATGCATGTTAACAGTAGAGGTCTCTGTTTCCACACGTTTTGGTTAATACCACAATTTACTACAAAGTTGACGTAGGTTCTTTGTGGGTATCAAACTTATCATAAGGCCCTTAGAATTTTTTTTATGACTGCAACAGTCACATACTACTTGTTTCTTGTTTTGGGTTCTCCCGCTTTCCTACATGTCCGCTCTAGTGTGTCAAAACATGGTGGTTTATCTTGGAACGTTCGGGTGAACGCTCCCCGATGACAGTTTACCAGCAGTTCAGATGCCAACCTCGATGTACCAAGAGCATCGCAAATAAAGTTCTCATGTTATCACCACATACCAGCTTCATCATTTTATTGCATTTGACACTGGCGACTAGTATTGGGATCCCACTGTCACCAATTGAGTAGGTCGTCGGGCAAACTGGAGGATTAAAGAGATTTGGCGCCTTGATAAAACTCAGAGCGCTGCCACTCTGGAGAAGCAGAAATTAAGACATGCCTTTTTGAGCATTCGCAAGGATTTGTGAAACATATTAGAGAAGCTACAGAAATAAGACAGAATAAAGGAAGCAAAGTCCTTCGTAGTGCTTAATGTCAAGTTGAACTAGCAGATGCTTTGAGACCTCAGAGTATTGGTGACTCCTTTCGAAGTTTTCCTACAAATGTATGTTGTTCGGTCTCACATCTGCGGTTTCTGTGTTTTAACACATGATCCACATTTTCAAGGACCAGGAAGCAAACGGAGTGGTTTATAAGATGATGCGCTGGTCTTCACCAAAGTACCGGCTAACATTTTGAAATTCTATAGGTCTGCTACAGAATGTCGAAAGAAGGCCTCACCTTAAGAGCAGATGAGTGCAAACTCGGACCTCAAGATGACTATTTTTGACACACAATCTTAGCCAATGGGGTGACTCCCAAAAAATCACTAGTAGAAGCAATTCGTATTTCTCTTGCACCAAATTATAAAGATAAACTGAAATATTTTGCAGGGCTTGCGAATACTACAGGACCTTTGTATAGAACTTTGCTTCACAAATAGAACCATTGCGCATTTTTATTTTTAAAGGTGCTGTATTTGTATGGAAACTGGCAACAAAAGACTTCTGAATTCATCATGCAACACAAATAATGGCCCAACACTACAACCTTTCTCTTGTGGCAAACAAAGCAACATTTTTGAGGAAGTTGTGCCTATGGTTTTGGGGGAGCTCTTCCCAAAGATCCGACAATAGCAAATGAACAGTTGCCTATGGTCCAAAAACCCTGAGCGAGCAGACGAGATACTCGGTCACAGAGAAAGAATTACTAGCCTGTAGAACACTTCCTGCATTTTATTTGGGGTACAAGGCTAACCTGCAAACAGAAAAGCTACTTGTTCAGAAACATACTAGGTGGCAGGGCAGAATCCAGTGCTCATGTGACAATACTTTGTTCCGAGCACCAGGACACGCCCATCACATTGCCAACTGTTAGTCAATATTGCCATGTGAAAACCATTTGGGGGAAGCTCAAGAGGATGAAGAGATGGATGTGGTTGCTTGTTTCGGCAATGTACGTCATCCAGGTTGTGGAAGTGAATGAAGACAAGTGCTTTGCTGAAAGTACCTAGGGTGATGAATCGAACCTAGTGAAAACTTCCAAAATTTCACAAGAGCAGAGTGTAGTAGGGGAGTCGTTTTCCCCAATGACAAATGCATACCTCCACAGGTCACGTGTGAGACCATTTTAAACAGTGGAAACATGGCAATGTCTTCATGGGAGTTAACCTACTGAGACAATATTTTGGTTGCTGGAAATGGATGTAGAAACCGAACGAAGGGCAAGGCAGTGCATAGTTTGTTTCGCATCAGATACGAATTTCAAGACCACTGTATCTCGCATGTGTTCCATAGCCAACCTTTGTGTCAGAAAGTAGGTCTTTACATCTCTGGACCTTTCAGAACTTGGTCTACCAACAAGGACTTTGCTATGGTTCTTATCGATTATCACTCCAAATGGCCTGAGGTGATGTGCTGAGAGGTTCTACTTATGTGGTTTTAGACTTCCTATTAGATATAATAAGTTGGGGATGCTATCCTGAATTCCTCGTTACCGACTACGATAAACAGACACTTTGGCAGAAATCACTACATTCCTCAATATCCACAATATTAAACACATCACGACAGTGTTCTATGATCTCTAGTGTAATGGCAAGATCAAATGTTTAAATGAGTATCCCAAAGAAAGAGTCTACCTTACGCTGGTAGGAAATATTCCAGTTGATTTACTATAATCAAATCTACAGAATCCAGCCCAACTGAGATAGGGGTGTCACCGTTTCACTTGTTCGAGACGATTTCCTCACAGCCCTAGATAGTTTGATAGAGCCAGTAGCAGGAGCTCCCGACGATACCATCCTGGGAGACTTAAATTTTTTACCTAGAATCCCTTGATAAGGATTCTTCCTCCCTTACAACTGACCTACTGTCAGCGGGTCTACGACAGCTAGTGACAAAACCCACTCACCTGGCGTGTCACACACTTGGCCTTTTCACTAACAATAGCCACATCTCCCTATCCTCGGTTATCCCACTAACCTGGACAGACCACTCCGCAGTTATTTTTACTATTCAGATTAGAAAAACCAACCTCCCACATGCCAGCTCCCGCTCTCCCAAACAGTTTCGAGCATGGAGGAACATTGACATCCATCTTCTAAAACATCCCTATCCGCCACTCAACACGACATCACACCAGATCCCGATCTAGCCTCCTATAATTATTCATACTGGCTACACAATGCCTTCAGCACCTTAGTACCACCCAAGAATATTTCTACTAACCGAAGTGCTCCCTCCGGCCCTTGATTCTCAGAAGCGCTCAGACTTGAGAAGCAATGCTGCAGAAATCTAGAAAGGCGTTGGCGCAAACACTACAACAACGACAAAACGCTATATAAGGACGCAACAGCTAAATAAAAACTTCTCTTCGTCGCAGAGGAAAGCAAATTTTACCTTACACAAATAGAGTCGGCCCAAAACTCCACCAAACAGCTTTTCCAGGTGGTAACCAAACTATCCAGCCCACCGGTGAGCTCAACCATATATGCCTCTCAAGCCCTCTAATTCCCTCGCTAACTTCTTTGAAGACCAGGTCAATCAAATCTACTCCAACTTTTCAACCCAGGTTAACTCCGACCATCCTAATTGTAACACTTACACCAACGCCTCGACCACCGTATTCCCAGAATTCAGCCAGGCTTCGCCCGAGCAGATAGCAGAGCTTATCTCCTCCATTAAATCAGGATCCCCCTTAACCCTTGTCCCCCCTCCATTCTAAAACTCATCCCTGACTCAATAGGCCCCATCCTTACCAATATCTGTAATTCAATGTTCCTTACAGGCTTCTACCCAGCAATCTGAACAAAGGCCATTATCAAACCCCTTCTAAAAAAATCCAATCTCAATCACTTTTTGAAAAAATCATGAACATTCAATTATCTCAGTTCATAGATCACAACAAACTTTTGGATGACACCCAATTTGGGTTTAGGAAGGGCCAAGGGACTGAGACTGCCCTCATTAAGGGATCCGACGAGATCAGGATGATCCTAGACCAAGGCGGCACTGACGTCCTGATACTACTGGACCTGTCCGCTGCCTTTGACACAGTCGATTACGCCATCTTGATCGACCGGGTCTCCTCCATCGGCATTCATCACAAGGCCAGAGCCCTTCTAACCTCCTTCCTCTCCAACCGCACCCAGTCAGTTAAACTCTGCGACTTCTACTCCCTGTATTCACCCTTCCCTGTGGTGTGCTCCAAGGATCCTCCCCAAGTCCGATCTTATTTAACATCTATGTGTCGGACTTGGCCAGGGTCAAAGCACACAGGATGAAACTAACTTTGCACGCCTACGACACCCAAATGGTGCTGGCAGTACACAACGATGGAGCAGTTGCTGCCAGCTTCCAGGAGGGAATGCTAGCCATCAGCTCCTGGATGGCAAACAATTGCCTAAAGCTGAACTCCGATAAAACAGAAGTAATGATCTTTGGCAGCCTAGCCCTTGGTTGGTCTCCCACATGGTGGCCAACCGATCTGGGATATCCTCCAGGACCTGTCAATAAGGTTAGGAAAATAGGTGTAATGTTCGACGACAAGCTCTCGTTCATCCACCATGCGAACGTCTCTTCATCCTTCTACACCCTTAAAATGATAAGGAAACTTCTGCCATTCCTTTCCTCCAGCGCCGGCAGGACCCTCATGTGCACACTGGTTATGTCAAAGGTTGACTATTGCAACGGACTCCTAAACGCCCAGGAGAAAGTCCTGAACAAATTGTAAATAGTTCAGAACTCAGTGTCCGGCACCCCCAAGTTCAAATCTATCTCTCCAGTCATACGTCAACTTCACTGGCTGCCTATCAGACGCCGAACCAAATTTTAAGCACTGTGCATCGCATATAAAGCGATTAACACGGGACCTGAGGTCCTAAAAAAAGTACTATGCCCATACACCCCCAATAGACCCTTGCGCTCCTCCTCAGCTCGCCCACTTACTATTCCTCGCACAAAGAAAACATCCTGGGGAGATAGAAAATTCACACTTGCCACAGCCAGACTGTGGAATACCCTCCCCCTACACATTAAAACCAGTCCCAACCTACTGACATTTAGGAAACTAGTAAAAACCTGGCTCTTCAACCAGTAGCCACCCAACTCAGCTGCTCTCCTTTTACTCCACAGCGCCGAGACACCCCATGGTATTTGCGTGCTATACAATTTGCATAAATAAATAAAATAAATATTGTCTGGGCTTCCAAGACAATGGTCTGGATCTTGAGCCTTCCTGCTAGTGGAGGTAGAACGTTGTTGTGTTGTCCATCTATATAAGCAGGTAGATGGCATGGAATGATGGCTAAAAAGCTTTCAGAGCCAAATGAACTGCTCGCAGCTCTAGCAGACTGATGTGGTAAGTGGATTCCTTGCGTGACCATCTGCCCTGAATTTGAAGGTGATCTGTATGGGCTCCCAATCCCAAGAGAGGCATCCGGGACTATAGTTTGAGTCCATTTATCCTTGTGAAAAGGAGTCCCTAGTCGGAGATTATTGGGCGAACACTACAATTTGATGGACCGGAGGGCATGTTGTGACAGTTTAATCCGGTCTTCCCAATCCCCCGTTTGCTAGTCCCACTGGTCCTCCAGACATTCCTGCAAGGGGTCTCATGTGGAGACGTGCGTTCAGTGTGAGGAGTATGCAAGATGACAGAGCCCAGAGGAGAGGAGACCTTCCTGACAGTCGGGTGTGACATGGACATGCGAGCCTGAGCCTTCTGAAGGATCGATAAGTGTCTCTCCTCCGAAGGAT
The DNA here is from genome assembly GCF_964261635.1 of Lissotriton helveticus. Lineage (NCBI taxonomy): Eukaryota > Metazoa > Chordata > Amphibia > Caudata > Salamandridae > Lissotriton > Lissotriton helveticus. The sequence goes on from NC_136073.1 coordinate 823,172,995, forward strand.
GCACGTTTGCTGTGCGAGTATCAATGGATGCTCCCATATATTGTAGGCACTGTACAGGCGTCGAGGTAGACTTTGTTTGATTCAGGTGAAGTCCCAATCGAAGGAGAAGGTCGGAGTTCCAATTGAAATGTATTTGAGCCTCCTGACACGTGGATGCCTTGATTAGCCAATCGTTCAGATGGGGGTAGACTAACACTTTGTGTTTCCTCAAATGGGCAGCCACCACCGCCATGCACTTGGAGAAGGTCCTGGGTGCCGACTTCCTGTCGAATGGAAGCACACAGTATTGGTAGTGGTGGTTTCCCACTGCAAACCTCAAGAACATGCGATGTTTCTATATGGTAGGGATATTGAAAGTATGAGTCTTGCAGGTCTATTGCGCATAACCAATCCTCCTGATGTAGTTGAGGATAGATCTGGAATAATGCTAACTTCCGGAATCTCTCTCCAAATCCATTTGTTGGCCTCCCTTATATTTGAGAATGGGTCTGAACTTGTTCTTGTCTTTCATTTTGACGAGAAAGATTCTTGAATACCACCCTTTGCCTCGTTGCAGCGAAGGAACAGGTCCTACTGCCTGTTTTCACAAGAGAATGTTCACTTCTGCTTGTAATTGCGATAGGTGGAATCGTGACTGGTTTGGAGGAACTGATGGTGGAGGGCTGGTGAATCGTAGAGAATATCCATTGAGCACATGTAGGAAACTGGCTCTATATATATACTACACCAAAATGAGGAATAGTGTGTATAGAGTCCAGGTAGGCAGAGGTTAAAATTAGATAGAACCCTATTTGTGGTAAAGTGGCCGGATCTCAGGTCAGGATCGCCGGGGTGACCTCTTCATGGTATTTTTCCACTCTAGCTCCGGCCGGGTTCAGCGGGTGCAGAGTGGGCTGAAATTGCGGTTTCTGGCTGCTGCTAGAGGTTGCTGTTTTAACAAATCCAGTGCTCACGGGAGAAGCAGTCTTTAGAAGTGAAGGCAGGCAGGTCCTCCGGGGTTTTCGAGGTTGCTGGCTGCAAAACACACCGGGATTTCGCAGGAGCAGGTTTGAGGGGAGACAAGCATGTAGGGCTGGGGTCAAGTCCGTTGGAGTCATTATCTTGTTAGCTGGCTGTACGGCTGTTCGGTCCTTTTCTTCTGGTCGTTTCTGGATCTGAGGAAACAAGGCTCAGGGTGCCCCCTAAATACTAGATTTAGAGCCGTTACAGGTAGGTAAAGGGCAGGGACCAATGGGTCCCTTCCCTGGGATGGGCACATCCCCTATTGTGCCACCCTCCAGTGGGAGGGGGCAGGAGCCTGTCCCTGGTTGGTTGGGTCTCCCCATCCTCAAGATGGCGGGGACTCAGAGTTGTGCTTCACCGCGCCTCCCCCACCTGAAGGGTGGAGTTGGCAGAGGTGGGCTCACCTCTCCGTCACTTGTTTTTCCCATCGGTTCTCCCACTCAAAGTGGGGGGGGGGGGGGGGGGTAGAACCAGTGGGGACCAGTTGCTGAAAGCAGCAATTGGTCAGCTGAGGCTCACAAAGGTGTCATGCCTTTGAAGCTTCCCCTTCGTGAACCCGGACCTTCCTGGGGGAGGAACCTAGCACCTCGTCCCAGGCTGTGCATTGTTTCAGGCCCCATAGAGCAGCAGGCTCTCGACTCAGGTGTCCAGAAACTTGTCTGGTGGTGGCAGCCTAAGCAGCCACTTAGTCAGGTCACTAGAAGTTGGTCGAGTTTCAGGGGGCATCTCTAAGATGCCCTCTGTCGTGCATTTTACATTAAATCCCACACTAGCATCAGTGTGGGTTTAATGCGCTGAGAAGTTTGATACCAAACTTCTGTTTTCACTGTAGCCATTATGGTGCTGTGGAGCTCGTAATGACAAGCTCTCAGCACCATATCCTCTTAATGGCAGCACTGCACTTACAATGTCTAAGAATGGACTTAGACATTATAGGGGTAAAGGGCTCATGCACCTGTAACCTCACCACTGGCATAGGGCACCCGGTTAGAGGTGTGCCTGATCTATGCCAGGGGAGTGGGTTGTAGGCATGGCACACAGGCATGTGTGCCATGTCTACTTCACTTTGTTCTGCACCAAAACACGCAGTCTGCAAAGGCAGTGTGTGTGTGTAAAGCTACAGGGCCTCTAAGGGTGGCACAATATGCTGCACCCCTTAGAGGTCTTCCCTGGTCACAGTGCCCCGTGGTACCATTTACCAGGGGCTAACCTGTGGCCAGAGATGCCAATTGGGTTAGTTTTGGGGAAGAACAGGCCCTGGAACCTGAATGGCAGGGACCCAGGGCACACCAAAAAAACATCCATCAGTAGTCTGGCAAAAAGTGGGAGGGTTACTGCAACAGAAGCAGACTTTCTGGATTCAAGCAAGCCTGGCTGAAGACGGCTGAAATGCCAGAAACCGGTCCTAGGAAGCTTGTTTCCGGTCCAGGGACGGCATGGCTTGGCAGTTCGGGCTGGACTGTTCCCATGAGGCACAGGGTCAGACTGATTTGCATATGGCCATGTCTGAACTGGGGGGGCAGAGTGGGCTAAAGAAAGGTGATGGATTAAACCCAGATCTTTTGACTGGGTGTGAGTGTTTGATTGGTTCAGATGCTCCGTCCATCACCACCCCCCTTTTGTACCACTTTCCTACAGCACAAAATTCAGAACCCAATTGTCTTGTGTGATTCTTTGCCACTCTGCCAAGAAATGTTGAATACATCCCCGTAGGGGAGTGGGTAACGGAAGAGGGGGAAGGCATGATTCAGGGCTTGGAGCCAGTAGGCATCTTGCCTATTTTTGAAGGTTGTTGTCCTGACCTTCCTGTAGGTTGTCTTTTTTCATAAGGTTGGTAGGATCGTTGATACGATTGCTGTGTACCAGACTGTCGACCCTGATAGCACAGAGGGGTTTGAACCCTCTGTGTTGAAAATCGTCATGAGAAAGGACGTAAAGATCTTCGCTGATCTTTGGGTCTCTTGAGACCCACAGCTTTTAAAGGTTTCCATATCTGCTTTCATGTGTGCCATCGCCCCGTCTGCATGAGATCTGAAGAGTAGTGCCGGAGAACAGAAGATTCAGGATGCACTGCTGCGCTTACGGCTTCAAAGAAGTCAAGCGAAACCATGCATACAGTCCGAGTGGCACTCCATGACAATATCCATGCTCAGCCAGGAGAGATGTGTCTACAGCAGTGCTAATCACTTGGTTAGAAACCATAAGTCCTTCCATTAAGACCTCATTAAAATACTCCCTTTTATCGCTAGGTGAATGTTCAGCAAATTGTAAGCGACTTCCACAGTGCTCGGTCATATCTACCTAAAAGCGCTGCAGCACTAGCAGCTTTCACGGAAGTTGCTGCTGTATCGCACACTTTTCTTCCCACTGAGTCGATCTTATCGTATTCTTTATCGGGTGGAACTGTAGATATTGGAGCCGTAGTATGTTGCTTTTTAGCAGCCACCACAATGACTGAGTCTGGGGGCCGATCCGTCCTTAGGAATGTTGGATCCTGTTCTGGAGGGCGATACTTCTTTTGCAGCCTGATGGAGCTTGCTTAATTGAAGAAGGTGTTAGAGTTCCATCGCCGGTTCCAAGAGGCCTGGCACCAAAAGAAGCAAAGAATGAGATGCTTGTCTATGTTGTAAAGTCTCAAATATCACCGAAGTTGATGGCCTAGAAATGGACATTGGAATATTAAATTTAGAAGCCCCTTGAACCAAGATTTCCTGAAAAGTTGAAATATCGTCAACTGGTGAAATCCTTTGAGGAGGAGAGTCAGATAAAGTAGGGGAATATCTTCCTGTACTTATAGAGGAAGTGTCCCTGGTGTGCCTAGAAGGAGATCTTCCACTGTGATGTCGGCAGTGGGAATGAGTAGAGTAACATCTATGTAGACGAGAACGATCCCTCGTATGACACCTGGACCTTGGCCTTCGTGGAGGAGGCAAATCAGAAGGCGGAGGCGGTGGAGGTGTAGCCGGCTGAGGAGGAATATAGGCGGCCTAGGCTGATCATCTGGACGATGAGGAGGAGACTGAGCAGGTGATATGGTCCTACACGTAGAATATGTACGGGAATACTCCAAATCCAACAAGTAGATTAGTCTCCTCCAGTTCCGAGCCTTCTGAGGAGCCACTGATTCCACAGGAGAACGAGCTTTCACCCTCGACGTTGTTCTACTAGTCAACGGCGACCTTAGACGTCGTCTCGAAAGAGAACTTCCTCTCTATGTCGACTGCAGACTTCTCGAAGTAGACAGAGTCTGTGATCGACAGGTTTTTCTTGAAGTCGAAGGACGTATCTTCTCGGCGTTGATCGACTGGCGTGGCGACTTCAATCGACAGCGACGAGTCAACGCCAATCGGCGGTGATGTGTCGATGTCGATCAACGATGTGTCGACGTCGATGGCTAGACGTCGAGTGATGCAATGTTCTCAACGGCGATCTTGGTACCGTCTGTGGTAGGATTCTCGACACTGAAGGAGTTATCACCGCTGGCGTAGCCACAGCCGAAGATATTCTTCTCGACGTTGCAAGTCAACGTCGTTTCGACCCAGAGTCCTGGGTAGACAGCAAACAGGTTGCTGCTGCTCCTCAGGACTTCGTAGCCTTCGACGTTGACTGGGAACAACGCAGTTTTTCAGCCCTTCTGCTGGGGAGCCCCCATGTGGCTGAAAATAGGGCCCTGATAGAGGACTGGCCCTCTCCTTGCCCTGTAGTCACACCTGATGACTGGACCTGCAGTTTTCGTTGTTCTTCTGTTCCTTGAAGTCAAATCCTCTCCCTGTCACGCAGGGTACGCCTGGAAAAGGTGTTACAGATGGAACAGGAACGTAAGAAGCAGGTAGACAAATAATGCACAATCAATGAGGGTAAGATTTGGCCTTCATTCCACCGTCTGGACCCTTAGCAAAAAGAGATGGCATTTTTTAAAGAAACTGTTGTTATTACTGTCAGAAAAAGACAGAAAAAGGTACAGAAAGACCAAGGACGTAGAGTGAAATTTCTGAAGAGATTTTTGATGAAAAAAAACATATTTGGTAGAGCTCAATGATTCAGGGTCGTGATAGCAGGAGCTGGAAAAAATAACTGAAGTAACTGCTACTGACTGTGCATCATGGGATACTAGCAGTCTCTGGAGTTTTCTTAAAGGCACAGCGTCTAGTTTAAGACATATAATGGCAGCCTATGGGGGCTACTCTGTGCCGTCCTTTCTTCTCCATCATGAAAAAGGACTTTTGAGAAGGGTGATTTTCTGTGTGTTGAACACCATGAAAATAAATGCACAAAACATAGTATACTGGCTTCTTTTTCGCTTCAAGATGGAGTTGGGGCCTCTGCAGTCTATTTAGTTAGGCTGCATTATTGTCTTTTCTATCTCGTGTCTTTACAGGCCTTCCTGAAGAAAGGCAAAAAATATCTACTTAAGAAGATATATTTAAAGAAAGTGCTACGGGGTCCCGGCACGTGGGCGGGACTATTCACGTGCTTATTACTAAACATTGAAAACCCCTGCAGGAGAACGTAACCTTCGAAAACAAATGGTGAATTGTCGACATGTGAATAGGCTCAAAAGGATATATCATTAGCGCTGGAAACACAGTATTTGGTTCCCATAGTGAGAGCGAATTTCTGACTGGAGAAAACTTGTGTGACAGACCTTTCAACAGCTACTTGATTATCCTGGATGAATATAATAAAGGTTTGCCTGGTTTTCTCATATATCTAGACATAGTAGATAAATGTACCTTAGGACAATTATGGAAGGATATTTGAGACATAATCTTGTTCACATAAGCAAGTAACAAAGGAATTGGTGCAGCACCATGCTTTAGTTTATATGGCCAAACCTTTTAGCCTACGCTTAATGATTACATTAATTTCCAAGCATATGTTCTAAGTGTGGATGGAGCGATTGCATCTTTCAGTATATTCCAACATTCATCTGAGATTTGCTGGCCCCAACTCCATATCTTGAGCAGTAGGGTATCAAATGCAATAAATCTGGATGGAGATTTTATCCTCCACTTCTAGACACGGATGATGGTTCTTTTGTGAACTGACTTGGCCTGTCTTCGTTTTGCACAGCAGGCTCCAAATCACTAGTATTGTTGGGGATGCATAAAGGAACACACCTTCCCAACTTGAGGAAAAGGAAATTCTCCTTGCAATCCCAAACATCTTTAAGCCTTTTCCAGCATTACTTGTCAGAGAAGACCCCAAGACGTTAAGAGGATGGCCTCAGAACAGTATGAGACTTCAACTGAGAAATAGAATGAACTACGAAGAGAAAATAAATATATGAAGGAGCCACTACAGGAGTGCATGCAATTTGGCAAACATCCCTTAACGATAGACATTCTGAATCATGCAAATATTTACCAACTCCATATCACATCCTACCATTTTGTGGCGTTTTCCCAGTCTCAGACTATTTTCTATGCAAACCATCCCTCCTTTTCTGCAGTTGTCCCTCTTGTACAATAAACTATTTCCACAAGTTGCTTTTTTGCCCCAACTCATAACCTGAAGACTGAGTAAATAGGGGAAAGGTAGCATCCACCACAAAGGTCAACAATTCCAAAGCCTCTCACCAGGATGGATAACACTAACCAGTAGCTGCTGTAGCGATTCCGTATGCATCTCAGTCACAATTTGATCAGCTTGATCCTCAGCACCATCCTCATTTTGTTCTTCAATTGCAAAACCCAGACAAATTAGTTCCTGTCCAATATCCAGATCCTAAAGGAAAATAATTTTAAAGTGTTATGCTGAAATTCTGTATTACTTTCAAATAAGCAGTTAAAGTTACTCACTGTAAATGCTATTAATCCTTCTACATCTTAAGTGAACTACATTAGGTAGTAATAGGTTAAGTCCACAGCAACTGAAGCATAGATTGATCATGCATACCCAGATCAGTTCCACACACCCACCCAACCTTATGCAAGTCAGTTTACTTTTCTAAGACAAAAGAGTGTACATTAGATTACAGGACTGGAATAGAGGCAAGAGAGGGTAGTAGTGTAACTGAAGGGCAAAGATCTTATTGGTTAGAGCTTAACTGCACTTTTACATCTACATCGCTTCAATCCTAAGCCAGGTGAGGTTCACAAACACAGGATACACTGCAGTGAGATGGCACTTGCTATGCACATAAACATCTAGCCAAAAATACTTTCATAATTGACAAATTAAGCGCCAGGCCAGTGGAAAACACCTAATGCATACTTTTACCAAACACATATTTAGTTGCCCGAGTTGCTGCTCTGCAGGACACAAACTGACCTTATTTCTGAAAGGACAGAGATTTTTGGCAGAAACAAAACCAGTATGGAACTTTGCAGGAAAGTTTTACCTCTTTTATAACCGTCGGTAATGCAAGACATATTTCAGCACACCGAATGCCTTTATGGCTTCTTCACAGGATTATTGTGATCATGGGCAATGAACAGTTTTAGGAACACTATACATTTTTACATGGTTGAAATACAACCAGAGGCCCTGAAAGCATTCGGATTGCACACCTCAAACGAGGAGTTGGCTAAAAGTGTGAAAGGCAAATTCTTTATCATCATCAGCAGCTCCCTCAAAAGTGCACAAAATCATGATGGGGTATTTAAGTGTTTAACTCTGCAGCAGCTTTTAGGGGTTTATACCCTCATGTAAGTCATTACAACAACTCATTTTCTACAAATTCGAGTTCTCTTGAACCCAGTCAATCTAAGACTATTTTTACTACTAAGGAAGTTTCTGGTTGGGGAGAACATTTTCAGCCTAGCTCTGATGAAATACCCTGGTCAGTTTCCAAAATGAGCATTTTAAATTATAGTGAGTGCATTCTAACATTCTGCCACGGGGAGGAAATTGAGAGATGTGATAGCTTGCCCTAACCCCTTTTTCTGTACCTACGTCAATCCAATGAGACCAAATGTATCTTTGTTTAAGTTAATTAAAACCATAACAATTCAAATAAAATAACAGTCTGCAGAGGAATATATACTGTACATATTAAACCATTACCATTAATAAAATTTACAGCATCACATCATATCAAGACAGTGTTAGAATCAGTGTATATACCTATTAAACTTATTGGTTGTCCGCTGCAGAAACCAGTTCCAATTGGATAAAACAACAATTGAACCATATCAAAAGTTTCATCTCTTTGGTAAAATACCATTTAAAATGCTAGTTCAAATACATTTTTCATATAAGAGTAAAAACTTTACCAATCTACAGTTAAGTTGCGGGTCATCTGGCTCAAGACACTTTAATATAGCAGATCTGCGGGTGCGTATGCCTCCATCTTTAAAATGATTTTTTAACAATAAAAGGCGATTTAGTTTTAAAACGGGACATATACAGATCAGGTGTACAAAGTCCTGCTTCGGAGCACCACATAATGCACATGACAGCAGACCACGGTATTTCCAGAGGGGTTGATCAGCATTAGTTGGGAGAGCCCCAAGATTTATTGCTAACAATTTCCTTTTTAGATGAACAGAATAGGTTATGTCCAAATAAGCCACTGGTTGTAAGATCGTATTGGATTGCAGGACCATCCAGGCATGGGAGCGCTTGCTGAATATAATTTTGTCCTCTGTTAACGAGTGACTTTTTGCTGCTTTATTTATTAGTTGCCGAAATGTTGTGAATGGTAAATTCAAGTTCCATAACTGACACCTGTTAACTTTATTGATAACTGCAAATATTTGTGATAAGCTGATCGTGGGTTATTTTCTTGAGCATCCCAAATGGCGCTATTAAGGCGGATTCTGGCAGCTTGACCGAATTTGATACCATAGTTTTATTGTCGCATACATTCTTGCTAGACGTTGCTGCAGTAAACCAAATTCTAGGCAAATCTGCGCAGGAGAAGAATTTCTCGGTAGAGCAAATACTGTTCTATATGCCTTAATTTGCATTCTCTCAAGAACTGCTACTTCCTTGCCATGTTGAGCTTCAGTAGCATAGGCTAAAGTTGGCAAGAGCTTTGCTTTAACAACAGCCAGTAATGGTTTGAACGATGGACCGCTTAAACTCTTCGCTATAGAGCAAAAATCATATATCAATCAATTTCCTTTCTTGATTAAACCATCATTATGTGTTCTAAAGTTAAATCTGCTGTCAATACTTAGGCCGAGGTATTTATAATTTGTGACTCCCTCCAAGTTCACTTTGCCTAGTTTAAATTGTTGTTGTGCCTGCAAGCGGTGACTCAATGTCATTACCTTAGTTTTTGCTGTTTATTTCTAATAGGTTATCCTTTGCAAAATTGCTCAATATGTCAATCCCTCTTTGGAGCCCTACTTACGTTTGACTTGACACTATCGTCCGCATAGGATAGATCTGTTAGTTGCAGGAGGCCTAGGCGTGGCGGATAAAAGTTTGCCTGGTCCAGCTTGGGGAAAAGATCAGCCATAAATAAGTTAAACAGGTGAGGGGCTAAAACGCAACCTTGTTTCAGGCCATTTTCTGTTTGTATTTTCCTCGTAAGTCTAGAGCCATCTGCTAATTTAACTTGCATCCAGGTGTTTGTGTACAACTGGATTGTGGCTCGGAGAATGTGTGTTAGAAGCCCCCACTGCCTCAATTTGTTCCATAAAACAACTATCTACACGATCGAATGCAGCTTTGAAGTCTACAAAGCATACAAGTAGGCTTTCCCGCTGTTGTATGATCTGATCTGCCATTAAGCCTAGAGCTAGAATATTTGTAATTGTGCCCGAACCCTTACGAAATCCAGACAGATTTATGGGGATTATGTTATTTGTTTCCGACCAATGTACCAAATCACTGAGAATTAGAGAGGCATAATATTTAGCTTCTGAGTCCATTAGCGAAATCAATCTGTAATTTGCTGGATCTTCCAAATTGCCTCCTTTATGTACAGGGTTGATTATGGTGCCCCTCCAGCTTTCAGGTAAAAAAACCAGAGCTGCTCACCCCATTGTACAAATGCATCAAAGGCGCAGGCCAGAAATCCGGGTCCAATTTGAAAATTGCCTATAGGATGCCATCAGGTCCTGGGGCACCATCCATTCTACCTGCCCTTATTGTTTTAAGAACGTCATCTTTTGTAAATTGCAAAATGGACTTTTCAATCATGCCGTTTGCTGTTGTGTTTACATCATGGAATATTCCCGATGTCTTACCCGCAATATAAGGTGATTCAATCTGCACAGTTTGACTATGTAAAATCAGTTGGATAGTGTCCCTTGGTATTGATTCTAAAATTGCGTTGTCATCCTTTGTTGGCAGATGTTTAATGATGTTTGTAGCTCCTTTACTCATTGTATCCACCTTCCCAAAGGTGCTTATTAAATGTTGCATCCAAACCTGCTTTGAGGCGCAAGGGGTGTTAAGTATTTTTTTTAGGTCTCGCGAGACAATTAACCTGTTCCCAGAATGCTTTTGCATTTGACTGTTTTGCATTAAAAAGCAGCTTGGACCAGAAATTGTCTGTTTGCATCTTTGTTCTCCCAAATTTCCTTTAGTTTTTTTTAAGAAATGCATCTTTGTTCTCCCAAATTTACTTTTTAAACCGTTTTTTTAAGAATTTTTATTTTTTCCCAGGTACTGTTAGAAACAGTGTTTGCTTTTGTAGATTTTACCAATGCTCTCAATTCTTTCCTTGAACTCCAAGCTTTATTCCCCATACATTTAAGAGACATCTGAAGCGCTTTCTTGCCACAATTTCTTGTAGGGGCATCTTTTAACAAATTTCTTTGGAAAGTTTCCCAATGTGCTACCAGAGACCCTTCTCTGGGATAGCGTGTTACCAGCTCCTTTGCTTTGACAGCTATATCATTGGTCGTCCATCTTATACGCTTCAGTTTAATTATTGAAATTTCTCCTACTGACGGCAAGACTTCCATAAGCCTTAGTGGGGAAATCAATAATTCGAGTCGCTGATGTGAATGATCACTTTTGACGGTATATTCGATGGAAAAATCCTTTACTAATGCAAGCAGTGGCAGGGTAAGTATTGTAAAGTCTATAGTGGATCGTGCCTTCACCCCATAATATGTAAAGTTTGGAGGAGTACCACTCTGAGTTCTTCCATTAATTACTCTCATTCCTAGGTGTTCCAAGTTTGTCACCAGCTTCTGCCCTTGCAGATCGATTCTCCCAAGGTATGGTGCAGCTTGTGTTTTCACAGCCCAGATTTCATTTTCTGCATCTAAATGAACATCTGTATCTGGAGTAAATATTGAGTTAGAATTAAAATCACCTGTAATGATTATTTCCCACGTAGGGTTCTCAAACCTTATTTCAGTTATTACCCTAACTAATTTGCCGAATAGTTCTTTTCCTCTTATTGCTTGGGTGTGCATAAATGTTTATAAGAATGATATTACTTACTACATTGCACTGCCCCAACCCAATACTGATCAGCTGCATGTTAGATGTTGCTGGCAACTGCACTGACGCAGTATTTAATGCTGTAGATATGTAAACGGCTAAGCCACCCTTTGGCCTTGCATATCGTTGAGATCTTGTTGCCTCTAAATGATGTAGGGTGTCACCGGCTACCTGTACCTGCGTGATCAGCCAGGTTTCTTGAAGGGCGATTAGATTAAAATGTTCCCAGTCATCCGGTGCCGCGTTATGCTGAAGTTCTTGCTTTACTCCTGCAATATTCCACGATAAGAGTTTTAGACATGACTGGAATTCATAATTGCAGTCATTATCATGTCATTCTCTCCGGTTAGCCATTCTAGATCCGTCATTTACCACATCAATTTTCCTTTGTGAATCTATTGCATTGCCTCTCGAGTCGCCTCTTACATTTTTTAATACAGAATAAATGGAGGTTACACTTTGTGTATGTACACGATTATGAGGTGCACATAACAGAGGTAAAGGATAACATCACTTTGCAGGTTTGGAGAGTGTTATGGCCCAGTCCCTAAACTGCTGGCCTGCTTTCAAGATTAACGAGACTGACTCGGATGACTTCCATGTGGAGAGAGTTTGCTCAGTTTGGGTCATTATTCCCTGGTTGATAAACTCAATGGAAAAAAGATTGGTTGTGTCAAGGTGGTTTAGTGATGGAATAGCTGCCATTAAGCTCAAAATATTGCCTCTGTTTAAACAATCCTGAGGACCTTGTGATATGTATTGTGGAGTGAATATGATCTGATTATTTACATTCTGTGTTTGCTCCGGATTACTTAAATGAGATAACTGATGTGTGGACTGGTCCAGATTCATTTGGTGTAGTCCTGATGGTTGCTGTATCATACTATTGAATGGAATAATTTTGACTAGTATCTGTTCACTTGAATCCCGACTTGATGGTGGTGCATTATGTAATACTGCTTCTTGTTGTTTTACATAACATTTATTATTTGATTTATGGATTGGGGCTACGTCCAATTTTTTCTCATCTTTCTTTTCTTCAACAACTGCGGGCACTATCTGTTGACAAGAAGCAGGTGGGTCTGAAAGGGTTCTGAGCTGATTACTATATTCAATGTTACCTTCCATTGTGAGGGTCTGCGTCCTTTGATCAGGGTCGATCTTTGTTCCTACTAACAAGCTCTTTATTGTAGGTTTTGTGAGATTGACTGGTGATTCACATACCTTTTTCACAGCTCTGATTTCTCTGAATGGTTGTTCCTTTTGCATGGCATTCCCCACAGGGCATTTGTGTTCATCCATACGCTCCTGATTAAGGTTTGCTCCTTGAATTTTAGTGCAAACATTGGGTAGAATCTGCCATTTGAATCACATTTCCTTTATATTGTTGATTTTTCCTGGCCGTCCTAGCACGTTTCTTTTGCCTTCTGGTCTGTTTAAGATTTGGAAGTTTGCCTGGATCCACTTGTTGCAATGTCATTTTACTCAGTGGAATCTACGTTACTAATAGCCAATGGCATAGTCTATTTCTGACATTGAATACATTGCACAATTACGTTTAAAAACCTGTAGGCAATGATGCATCTTTATGACAAACATGTCTTTCAGAAATTTCATCAATGGCTCTAAAGCCCATGAAGCCTAAATCTCATAGATCCGGAAGCTAAAACAATAGCCAGCAGAAAGACTACCTTTTCTATCAAGGGACCCACAGTAATCAAACACTGAAACGTCCTGCCTATGTGTGGGATCCTAGAACACAAAAAATAGACTTTCAAAATAAAACAAACAGAATGACAGCTCTAAAGTAACACTTGCTTCCATGGTTTTATTTTCTAACAAAAGACACACACACACACACACTGGCTTTATGCAATGCTTGCAGCTGTGCTGCTCAAGCACACAGTTAAAAAAAACGAACATTCCTTTAGGATGTAATATCGAAAGGAACTATATTAGCTATAATAGGCATGAGCTGTGCACGGAGGAGAAAACTCTGAACTGTCACTTTACGGCTGCCTTCCACTGCCTTATTCTCAGCATGCACCATGGTGAAAGCAACAGAATGACAGCTGCCCTTCAGTACTTTTTCCCGCGATCCATGAAGAAAGACCCCAGGAAAGGGTTTTGCTCCTACATATGTATTCATAAACAGGTTTCTCACCAATATCAGTTTCCTCACCAATTCACAAAATGTGTGTTTTTTTAAAGTTCTTATGCAGCCCCTGCTTTCTAGCAGGAACTACGTGAATGATGGGTTTTATTTCCATATTTAATGTGGCTAATTTGTAGTAAAAAGCACAGCCTTTTGTTGGGTTGGGAGAGTTTTAACCTCCTTTAGAGTACCACGTACAAGATATTGTAATTAAGGAGGAAAACGGAGTAAGGGCAGCAAAAGGAATGTTGAGGGGTCAGCTCTCAAATATGACCACCTGGGTCCTTAGATACCATTCAGGAGCCCCTCTGTGGTTTCCCATCCGGAAGCCTAAAGCTTGACGTGTTAAGTTAGACCCCATTCTGTGTGAGGGGCCCAATGGGCAGAGAAGGGCTACTGAGCCAAAGCTGTGGAGTTTGGGGTTGCTTGTCTCCATTATCCCTGGGTCTGTCCTACAAATGGCCCTACAAAACTTGGCTAGGTATAGCCCCTTCAGGGCTCAACTCAGTGGCAGTGCAAGAGTACAGCAGACTCAGAAGTCACCACCACCCAGCAACACAATGTGTTTGTCCGCACAATGCTTACAGAATAGGTGTGGCGCAGTGGCCAGAGCTGCGGACTCCGGCGAACAGGGCTCACGGTTCGATACCCGGCGCCAGCAACAGCTCAGGACCATGTGACTCTGGGCAATAGCTCACGTAATCTTCCCGACAGTCCCTAGCGCCTTGAAACCTTACAGGATATGTTGGTGTTTACAAATATGGATCATCATTCTGGTTCCATAGCAGTGGCGGCTCAAAGCTTTTGAGGTAGGTGGGGCATGGTGGCCAAGTCTTAGATTGGCTGCCATGGCACTAAAAATCAACACACCTAATCAGTGCTTCAGCACAATTTTCATTGAAGTTACAAGCGCTTGAGTAATGCTCCATTGCATTCGCGGATCCCAGAACACATTTCTATATAGTCCATTTCATGGAAGCTGCATCAAAGACTGTCTTTGTCCATGAAACTTTTATCAATCTGTCGAAGGCAAGCCTCACAAGGCTCACTGTCATGAATGTTCAGAACATTTCTCCAAAAGCTATTCATAGAACTGAACTGCAGCATCTTTGAATAGAAAACATGGCACCATAAAGTTTTGAGCAGAGAAAATGGGCGTGAAAATGCAGCCTGAAGACTTTTATTTAACTAGAAAGAAAAGGGAGACCATCCCTTTATGGAGCTGTGAGGCACCACTTTCCAACAGGTCTTATATTGTCCAGTTCTTTTTCAAGGCAGAGGTCAGGGTACATATGTTTGCCTCTATTTGTACAAGACTGTAATTGATAAGCAGGTGTTCGCATGGAACTCATTTCAGAAAACAAGTTCCAGTTGCACATATCATACTGTGTAGATTCAATCTTTGTCAATATTCTTAATTCCACCAACATTGATATTTGATAATGTGTTGTAGAGCATATTGAAGTACAGGCAGGATTTTAAATAACTACGATTTAGCCAAACCGAGATTATTTGAAAAACATTTATGTATTTTCAAGAGATTAATCCAAGAAAACAAACAATTGTGAGTGATAAAAAGAGTTCCCCTCAAAAAAGAGACTAAGACGAATGAGTAGACCCAGGTGTAAAGGAGGATTAGTTACCTGTAATCCTAGTTCTCTTCCAGGGGTATCCTCATCAAAGTCAAACATTAGAATATTCCCGCCCATGCGCGGGACCCCGGAAACACTATATTATATGTGCCCCATATATATAAATATATATATATATATATATATATATATATATATATATATATATATATACACACACACATCTATATATATATATATATATATATATCTATATATATATATATATATATATATATATATATATATATATATATATATATATATATATATATATATATATATATATATACACACATATATATACATATATATACATGAAAAAGGAAAATCACTTCGAAGAAGAGACCAGAGGACACAGCGGGGAAATTTTCAGCGACCCTTTATTCACTGCAGCCAGGCATAATGCATTTCGGCGTGAGCCTTCCTCAGATGCCTTTCACGCTGGGTGACACTCTCTCCCTCCTTTAGATGTTCAAAGGCCCTCCCATTGGTTGGAGTAAAACTGGTTCCGCCCATCATTGACTGCAGCTGCAGCCTGCTGGTAACAACTGCATGTCCCAGCATGCATCTTTCCGATCAGTGTGGAAAGCGGAACCACGTAATGCTATTGTGAGCGCTGTTGTGCCTGACAACAAGGGGGGAGAAGGCTTTGTGGTTGCCAAGAGTGTCCCAAAGTACCAGTGTTGTCCGGTCGCCTCCAGTCCCCAACGTCTCGACCCCAAATCCAGGAGACAATCCGAGCCAAGACGCGTAGATACAGTGATCACGAGTCCCTGTGAAGTCACGGACTGCTATTAGCAGCGGCCACTTGCTTGGTCTGTAGCTGAGGTGGACTTGCAAAATCCAATACCTTGGAGAAAAGTGCCATGATGCCAATGTTTTTCGCAAGTCACCTCTTACACGCGTAACTGGCCAACGCGTGGAGACGAATGAAAAATGAAAATCACTTCGAAGAAGAGACCAGAGGACACAGCGGGGAAATTTTCAGTGACCCTTTATTCACTGCAGCCAGGCATAATGCATTTCGGCGTGAGCCTTCCTCAGATGCCTTTCACGCTGGGTGACACTCTCTCCCTCCTTTAGATGTTCAAAGGCCCTCCCATTGGTTGGAGTAAAACTGGTTCCGCCCATCATTGACTGCAGCTGCAGCCTGCTGGTAACAACTGCATGTCCCAGCATGCATCTTTCCGATCAGTGTGGAAAGCGGAACCACGTAATGCTATTGTGAGCGCTGTTGTGCCTGACAACAAGGGGGGAGAAGGCTTTGTGGTTGCCAAGAGTGTCCCAAAGTACCTACATATATACATATATATCTATAAAAATATGCAATAGCAGCCAAACCACACCAGAGCTGGAATATGCTGTGAAGAATTTCCACCATACATGATTAATATGCATTAGAAACATGAGAAACAACACCCAAGATTGTTTAGAAACTGTTTTAATGCTTAGGCAGCAGTAGAAATTCTTATAACACCCTGAAAGCATAGAAAGCTCCCAGGCTGCATTGCAAACGCACAGTCTAAAAAGACTGAAAAGCTAACCTGTAGCTGTATGCAAAAAAACTGACACCGTGCCTTTAAGGCACCCATGACCCCCGGTATCCCATCATGCCTCAGGGGTTGACAGTTAGGTCAGTTCTTTTCGGAGACTGAAACAAACCCAGTAACAAAATAGGTTAACAATATCTCCTTATTAAAGAATATCCTTTGCCCGGGAGGGTTGCTTATGACTTTAATGAGGATACCCCTGGAAGAGAACTAGGATTACAGGTAAATAACTAATCCTTCTCTTCCAGGGGATCTTCATCAATAGTCATAAGCATTAGAATAGAATAGCGAGCCTCTCCTCATCCTTGCGGGCAAAGGAATGACAAGACAGTAATCTTATCAACAAGCCTGAGCAGGCTATAGGCTACCTCAAAAACAGTATATGGTTCCTTCGCACAGAGCGCTTGTATCTCGCTCACTCTGCGCGCTGAGGTAATCGCCACCAAAAAAGCCGCCTTCCAAGAGATGTTGCAAGGAGGCCTTGTGGATGGGCTCGAAAGGAGGTGACATTAGCCTGGATAGAACCAGGTTCAATTCCCAAGGAGGAGAAGGATTTCGCACAGGGGGATACACTTTTTTCAACCCCTGGAGGAAGTCCTTAACCACCAGAACCTGAAAGAAAGAAATCTGATTAGGTGATTTCCTGTATGCTACTATGGCTGACAAATGCACTCTAATGGAAGCATATTTCAAACCAGAAGTTGCCAAGGAAAGGAGGTATGGCAGGATTACCTCCTCCTGCCCTTTAGTCGGATCTAAGTGATGATCAATACACCAAATGAAGAATCTTTTCCACTTGAACGCATAAGACGCTCTCGTAGAAGGTCTCTTAGCCTCCTTTAAAATGTGCATACATTCGGGAGGCAGATTCAAATGCCCATATTGCAGGACCTCAGGTGCCATGCTGTCAGGTTCAGTGAGGGGAGGTTGGGATGCCGTATCCTCCCGTTCATCTTGCTCAACAGGTCTGGCCTGAAAGGAAGCGTCTGTGTGGACACACAGACAGATGCAGAAGGTACGGGTACCACCACTGCCGTGGCCAATCCGGAGCTATCAAGATCATCTCCATGTCCGACCTGAGGAGCTTGGAAACTACCTTCGGAATCAGAGGCAGGGGAGGAAACGCGTAGGCAAAAGTTCCAGACCAATCCACCAGGAGAGCGTTCCCCTGCGTCCCTGGTCGGTGGAATCTGGACGTGAAGGCGTGGCATTTTGCGTTTTCTTCGTCCGCAAACAAGTCTATGGCTGGATGCCCCCAACAACGAAAAAGCTCTTCTACTACTTTGTCGTTTAGCACCCAGTCTGGCTGATCTTCGAAGTGCCTGCTGAGTGCGTCTGCTTTGATGTTTAACTCGCCTGGAAGGTGCACCGCCACCACTGACAGGTTTCGAGAGAAGCCAGTGCCAGATGGTTTGAGCCTCCCGGGAGAGAGGGCGAGATCGTGTGCCTCCTTGCTTGTTCAGATAGAACATGGTGGTTGTATTGTCTGTCTGAACTAAGACTGAATTGGACTCGATCCCTGGAAGAAAAGCTTTGAGAGCTAGAAACACCGCTCTGAGCTCCAGCATGTTTATGTGGTACGTCTGCTCCCGTGCAGACCACTGACCCTGAATCTGAAGGGGACCCATGTGCGCTCCCCAGCCTTGTAGAGAGGCATCTGTTAATATAGACTGGGTGGGCAGTGGCTGATGAAAAGGTACTCCCACCAGCACATTCTTCGTCGGAGTCCACCGTTTGATGGCATCCTTCGCTGTTTGTGAGTGATACGATCTTCCCAACGCCCTGTCGCCTGGTCCCACTGGTCTTCGAGAGCCTGTTGAAGAGGGCGCATTCTCAGCCTGGCGTTCGGGATGAGAAAAATGCAGGACGCCATGGAACCCAGTAGGGAGGCTACCTGTCGGACTGTTGGAAGCCGAGACTCCAATAGAATCCCACACTTCTGCTTCATAGAAAAAAGCCTCTCCTCCAAAGGAAACGCTTTTCCAAATTTTGTGTCCAGAACGGAGCCTAGGTAGTGGATGGGCTGTGTCAGCCGCTGGACTGACTTCTCCAGGTTCACATGGAGACCGAGCCTGTGCAACTGGTGCAGGCAAAGTTGCAGATCGTGCGTCACCTGAACCGGAGACGGGCCCTTTAGGAGCTAGTCGTCCAGGTATGGGTAAATGAAGAGTCCCTTTTTGTGAAGAAAAGCCGCCACCACTGCCATGCATTTGATGAAGACTTGTGGTGCGGACTTGAGTCCGAAGGGTAGCACCTTGTACTGGTAGTGTTTGCTTCCTACGACAAACCTCAAGTACTTGCGATGCTGTAGAGCAAATCGGAATGTGAAAGTATGCATCTTGCAGATCCACCGAACACATCCAATCTCCGGCTTGAAGATGTGGGCATATTTGGTGAAGAGCTAACATGCGGAACTTTTCTCTGACGATGACTTTGTTTAGGAGACGCAGATCTAGTATAGGCCTGAACTTGTCGTCCTGATCTTTTTTGGGGACAAGAAAGTATCTTAAGTAGACTCCCTTTCCTCTTTGAGAGGGAGGAACTTCCTCTATAGCTCTTTATTGTAGTAGGACTGACACTTCTCTGCGGAGTAAGTTCAGTTGGTGAGGGTAAAAGGTCTTTGGAGGAATGCTTTTCGGGAGCGCACGGAAACGTAGCCTGTATCCATTGCGCAGTATATTCAGCACCCACTGACCTTTTGTGATGCTGACCCACTCTGCCAGGTGTTGTGAAGCACTTCCTCCCACTGGAGTGGGCAACGGCGCCAGAGTAAGCCACTGATCAAGCCTTTCCTCCTCTCGTAGTGGTAGAGGACTGCTGGTGACCGCCTCTACCTCTGTTGGATTTGCCTCGGAACTGGGATTTTCCTTGGTTCTTATTCTGGGACCACTGAGGGGTTTGAACCCTCTGTTGAGCCCCTCTCCCCCTGTTGGTCTTAAAGCGGCGTTTTAATTCTTTTTTCTTCTCCAAACCCACCGCTTTTACCGTATCCAGTTCAGTCTTCATACGGGTCATCTCTTCGTCTGCATGTTCCCCGAAGAGAGAGGAACCCGAAAAAGGAAGATTAAGGATGCAATGCTGAGCATCCGGCTTCAGCCCTGTGAGGCGCAACCAAGCCGACCTCCTGGCACAAACCCCATGTGAGTAGGAATGCGACGCAAGCACTGCACCGTCTGCTGCTGTGCTGATCAACTGGTTCGCCACCAGACATCCTTCTGTCACAGTTTCTTCGAAGTCCTTCTGGTCTTGCTTTGGCAGTTTGGACTTGAACCTCTCCATGGAGTCCCATAAGGCTCTGTCGTATCTACCCAGCAGTGCGGCCGGACTGGAGACCTTCATAGTGGAGGCAGCTGAATTGCAAACTTTGCGACCCCACGAATCCTGAGATTTGCTGTCCTTATCTGGTGGGACTGAAGAGGAAGCAGCAACTGCATGCGTCTTCCTCGCCGCTGCCACTATCACAGAGTTTGCTGGAGGGTCAGATTTTACAAAAACTGGGTCAGAAGAAGGCGGCTTGTATTTCTTTTGTATGCGGGCTGGCACCGCTCTGATGGCTGCTGGGGTTAGGAAAACGTCCTTGACCGGATCCATAATCCCCGGGACCAAAGGCAGCAATGGACGAGAGATAGATTTTTTGTGCAAAGTCTCAAAAATCACTGTCGTAGTAACCTGGGGGACAGACATTTCAATGCTCAGCTTCTGAGCTCCTCTCTGCAGGACATCCGGATAAGTGCCGATGTCATCCACTGGAGAGGATCTGGAAGTAGGACTATCCATCACCGTGGGAGAGTAATCCCTCTTGGAAGACCTGGTCGAAGAGGTGGAGGAAGTAGACTGAGTTCTTCGATGTCTACGATGAGCACCGTGCCTCCTCTCACGTGATCTTCTTGGATGCCCTTCCTTTCTAGGAAAGCGAGATCTGACCGAATCCTGTCTTCTTGGTGAACGAGATCTGACAGGATCTTCTCTGGGAGATTGGGATCTCACCAGATGTTCCCTTCTGGGAGAGTGAGATCTGGTTGGTCTTCTCACAGGTGATTTGTCTGTTTGGTGCCTGGGAGGACTACGCCTGTCCACTTCATCTACCAGTCTCTGGAGAGGAGATCTGTGCTGCGGACTGCGTACTCTTGCATCCGTTTGGTAGCCCCTGACTCTCGCCAATGGTCCAATGATTTGTACCATCTGGGTGATAGTCTGACCTCCGCAGCCGAAGGATCTGGCTGACGCACAGGAGATCTGGGGACAGGACTTCTGGACCTTGAAGATGATGTTAAGGAGCCAGAAGACTGCGAAGTAGAATGACGAGAAGCTGACTCTGTTACCATGACCACAGAGTTTGACGACGATCGAGCCCTTTTTGAAGGTCTCGACGTCGAGCGTTCCGGCGTCGTATGTTTTTCTCTCGACGTCGCACGCCTCAGGGGAGTCGGCTGGTCCAACAATCTAGACTTCGAATGCCTCGACGGCGATCGATGAGAGGATCTATGGTCTCTCGACGTCGAACGGTGATGACCAGCCGTCGACGGAGCCTTCTCTCTCGACGTCGAACGGTGATGACCAACCGTCGACTGAGCCTTCTCTCTCGACGTCGAACAGCGATGACCAGCCGTCGAAGGAGCCCTCTGTCTCAACGTCGAATGTCTGTGCGACGACGGCGGAGGGGTATTGGTCACCCTCGATGCAGAGTGTCGACGAAACGCCGACTGAGGCTGCGCCCTCGATGCCGACCGATGTTTTTCTGTCGACGGCGGAGGGGTCTTGGTCCTCGACGCCGAACGTTGTTTCTTAGACGACGGCGGAGGGGTCACACTTCTCGACGCCGATCGTCGCCAGGTTGACGACGGCGGAGGGGCCTTGGATCTCGACGCCGACCGTCGCCCGGTTGACGGCGGCGGAGTTACCTTCCTCGACGCCGATCGTCGCCCGGTTGACGGCGGCGGAGGGGATTTCAACGACGGAGCTGGATCCTTCGACGTCGTCGACGTACCTGGTCTTTGACGGAGAGACCGCCGTCGAAGATACATTTGAAGACAAACGATCCACCGGTGGTTCTTTCCTCAGCGCCAAGCCTGACGCTGAAGCTGAAGGGTGGGAAGACTTCTCTTTTGAAGATGTTCTAGCCTTCTTGGAGTCCTTCTTCACCGGAGACCTTCCTCTGGATGACCTGTGAGCCAGGCCATAGATGCGAATTCTCTCCCTGTCTTTGAGAGTTCGTCCTGACAGGTGCTCGCAGTGAGGACAGGTGCCTGGATCATGTTCTTCAGGCAGACACAGGATACAAACGTCGTGATTGTCTGATTTTGCATTCTTGTTACCACAAGAAGGACATTTGTCAAAAAGTGAAGGCATTCTCAGCTGAAAATGCTCACTAAACTGACTTAAAAAGACAGTTTCTTACTTGACTAGATGTAAATGTCAAAGTAAGCAGAAAAAGTTGTTCAAAAAGAAGTAATTTTCTGTCAGAAAACAGAAAATTAGTGGAGCTGTGTAACCAGGATCCTTCCTGAAGGAGCCGGAAAGAACTGACCTAACTGTCACCCCTGAGGCATGATGGGATACCGGGGGTCATGGGTGCCTTAAAGGCACGGTGTCAGTTTTTTTTGTATACAGCAACAGGTTAGCTTTTCAGTCTTTTTAGACTGTGTGTTTGCAATGCAGCCTGGGGGCTTTCTATGCTTTCAGGGTGTTATAAGAATTTCTACTGCTGCCTAAGCATTAAAACAGTTTCTAAACAATCTTGGGTGTTGTTTCTCATGTTTCTAATGCATATTATTCATGTATGGTGGAAATTCTTCACAGCATATTCCAGCTCTGGTGTGATTTGGCTGCTATTGCATATATATATATATATATGTGTGGGGCACAAATAATATAGTGTTTCCGGGGTCCCGCGCATGGGCGGGAATATTCTAATGCTTATGACTATTGATGAGGATCCCCTGGAAGAGAACACTAAAACCGAACAAAGGAAAAAACAGTGAAGGAAAATGCGAGTATCAACGGTGTTACCGGTTGTGGTCTACCAAAGTCAGCAGTTTATATTCCGTACAATCCCGGACACAGGAAATTAATAAATGTATCATAATTACAGAAAACAGCCCGTCTTTGTACGCGTTGACGGCGTTTCGACCCTTAAAGGGATACAAGGGTCTCATCAGGACTGTAATGACCAAGGGTTGAATGGTATTCTGGAGAATCAATCCGCAAGATAGGGACAACTCTGAGAAAGCAAATCACTGTTGAGCTTATTTCCTGAAGGCGGCTCCTATTGTGGGCTTGTAAGGGGGGAATGTCCCATAATTGTTCTGTGAAGAGTTGCTGGGCAGCTAACGTGCGCTCTGATCAATATGACTATATCCGTGTAGTGCCAAATTGTGCTCCTATATGCACATCTTTCGGTTAATCATGTGTAGTGTAGTTCCTATATTCCTAATAGGCTCTGCGCATTGGAATAATATATCCTATAGAATTGAGGTAGGACTGAGGTCGACTAGGTCTCTATCGAATATATTAGACTTAATTGTGAGTGCCAGCTAGCTCAGAGGTCACAAGAAACTTTCTCGAATAAACAAGAAGGGATTAGTTTCTGACAACCGCATAAACATGACCACTTGGTTTCCCAAGAATAAACGTATCTTCAGAGTCGTGGAAATAAAAGATAGATATTTTACTCAGTCAATCGTGCATGCTTCGTTTCATCAGTTGCAGAGAAATACAGAAACGGGCGTTTTCAATAAAAGTATTTATTGAACAGTCTTCTTTCTCATGCAAGTAAAGTGAACTGCTACAATCGTAATACAGGCTGCAAAGTATAATACGTACAGCGAGAAGAGTATTATAAAATAATACTGTAAAAGCATGGTATGGTTTCGAAGCCATAAAATACATACATAAATAACAAAAGCTAAAAGTACTCAACTGGTGCTTCTAAAATATGCCTACCCCAATGTACCTAACCTAAGTTTAGTACGCGGGAAGAAGTAAGTGTGGTGTAGCGTAGGTTTAGTATTCTTTGTCATGATACTATCCAAGATTTTTCTTAGGGTCTAATCAGCTCCATACCTTGGTTTAGAACGAAGGAGGTCTGGTATCTCTTTCTCAGGACTTGATTTCCCAACACCCTACAAGGGGAGCTTGGAAACACTGGAGCTGGATTCTCAGCGAGAGAAAGGCAGCCTCTCTGTCAGTGCGTCAGCTGGAGGGTTGGCTTCCTTCGGCACTTGCTGTAGTGAGCTGCGTCGGGCAAGTAGATAGTCGAGCTGCTCAGAACCACCGTGTGTTTGCTAGAGCAAGTGAAGGCATATTTATACCTTGAATGTGCCTGGTTTGAAGTAAATTTGGACATAACGTCGCCAAAGAACCCCAAGGGAATGGCAGTTCTTTGAAAACTCCATGAGTTCTTGGACAAATCAATATTCAAGCAAGGGAATGTCCCTGACTGCTTAAGCAGAGTTTTCCAAGAAATCGTTGTGGCTTTTTGGAACTAGTGGAAGTATCCATGCCTGTATTTGGACTGCATGGGCTATGTCTAAATATGGTTAAGATTTCTATGCCTAGATAAGGGCAATGTGAATTGTACCTATATAAGGGCACAAATCGGGAAAATTTCACTCGGGTCCTAAAACGCTGTACAATACCCACTTCACTTTATTATGTTTGACAATACTAAATTCTAAGCATTTAAAACATATCTAAAGCATGTGTTTACAACCCCACCCAAAATACATAAATTGCATTCGAAATGGTTGCACACGAAAATGAGCATTTGTGCTGTATGCATTTTAAAAGCAATGTTTTCATTCAAAGCATATAGTATGACATTGGAAATGCTATCCAAATGAATCACGAAATTACATTTATGAAATGGCTCTTAAATACAGAAGAAAAGGTTGAGACCATTCCATAGCAGAATATATAAACTGTTTTGGTTGTGGACAAGGTCAAATATTGTCTCTTGGAAGTATTCAAAGAATTCTTGTTCTCTTAGAATAGTTCTACATTAAGCAGATTACTTTGTGCCCAAAAAAGTTCAATTTGGGAAAAAAGTCAAATCAAATTGTAGAAAAGAAAAATGCTACTTACCAGTATGCATCTGTTCTTGGCTTGTAGAGCTGCAGAGTTGCACACTATGCATAGATAGCCACCTAGTGTTGGGCCCGGATGTTTGCAGTTTGTTTTTGTTGTAGAAAGTCTTTGGAATTCACGGGATAGGTGACTCCTCCTTTGGGTGATACTGCGCATGGGCATCGGCTCCATCCCCAGATTGTTTTTCGCCATTAGGGAAGTGATGGAGCTAAGAGATAGTGATGACCATGTGTGTTTGTATCTAATGAAAATAATACTGGAACAGATAAAGTTAGCCGAGGAGGCGGGTGGGCATGTGCAACTCTGCAGCTCTACATGCCAAGAACAGATGCATACTGGTAAGTAGCATTTTCCGTTCGAGGCATATGAGCTGCAGATTGCACACTATGCATAGATTGTATAGCAGTACCCACACTAGCGGCGACCACCCGTATCTGTTGCAGTTGTTTGAAATAGTGTTTTAAGTACAGCCTGGCCTACAGTGGCTTGTTGTTTTGTTTGCACATCTACACAATAGTGTTTTGTGAATGTGTGCGGCGTAGACCATGTAGCTGCTTTGCAGATGTCTTCCAAGGGAATGTTCCCTAAAAATGCCTTGGAAAGGGAGGAGCCAAGATGGCGACCGAGATGGCTGCATAGACGCCCGGCTCCGTGAGCCTTCTCACCCCGTACATATATCCTGGCAATTATCCTGAGCTGTAACAACATATTTACGTTGGCGAAGGACAACTTTCACTGACCGTTTGTTCCTGAGGCTTTTACGTGCGGCAGACCCGTGGAAATGTCCCCGACTGTTTTGCGGCCTTCACAGAGCCGGGACCGGGGTGTCGAGTGAGGAGAGTCGCCGGCCGCGCATGCGACAACAGCGGCCTCTGGTGGTGGTGGTGGTGAGGAGTCGGCCGGAGGAAACCGGTGATCTGTTGGGCCGCTGGCGACAGTGCCGACCCAGTTCATCTAGCGGAGTGCCGTGTGGGATGTGCGAAACAGCAGGATCGAGGGGAATGCTCGATACTTGGCCCCCTCTCCGGTGTTGTGTCCGGGCATGATTGTCTTCTCCCGGAATCGACGGTCGACTCCCAGGGAGTGGCGGAGATTTTGTTTAGCCCTTTGGTGACCCTCCGCTGGGAAGCCTGCCTTGATTTTCGGGATCCTCGTGGTTCCTCCTGTTGCCCCCTGGTGTGGGGCCCGGTCCCGAGGTGAGGTGGAGAAGGACGAGGCCGGATCAACTAAGATGGCTGATGGCGCCCTCGTGTGCACACCACACCCACGCAGAGAAGCTACTGTGCGGGAGAGTCCTGGGGTATGGCGACACGAGAAAGAACCCACGTCCAGAGATATCCTGGCTGCGTTAACAACCCTGCATTAGACCCTGATCCGGGACGCCCTGGATCTGGGAAGACGTATGGCCGCCATTGTTGTCCCGCCGTTCCACACGGGCATGGTTCGATCTTTGGGGGGCGCCGCTGTGCCCGCCTCTGCGTCAGTGATGAGTGCTCCAGCTACACCTATGTTCGTGGAGACGCTGGAAGACCCGGTTCATGAGATCGCTTTGGACAGTTCTGTTGTACATGTGAGTGACTTGTCGGCACACTTCTCTATTCGGCGGCTGGGGCAACAGCGTCGATCTATAGTTTGGACTGCCCCGGCTGCGCTTCGGCGCCTCCCGGAAGGTGTGACTCTCTCTCTCCCTGGTTGGTGAGACTGTGTTCGGACTGGAGGATGCTTTCGAGGTCGATATTGACACAGACGGATTTTCGCCCTACATCTTTGGCTGGGTTTCGGTGGCTTAAGTCCCAAGGAGTAACGACACTATCCGGTCCGCCCGGATCACTCGGACCCTCCACGCTGCTCTGTATGCCGATTGATAAGTGGACGTATGTTGGTACTAATGATAGGAAAGGCCAGGGGTGAGACCGTCTGGGACACGGTTGACCTTTTTGTTGGCCTATGCTTTGGGGGACACTCTGCGGGGATGTTATTGACTGTGCTATTGGTGATTACTGTTTTCCGTGGCTATTCTGATCTTGCTTCTAGGATGTTTATTGTGCGCGGTGGTGGAGAGGGTGCCGGGTGGCTAGATCTATGGCCCCTCCCCACATTTTTTCCTCTTTTTCTTCTTTTTCTCAGCAGGGTGGGGGGTAGGGGGATGGGGTTTGTTAATATGTCCTTTCTTTGTTTCTATGGCCCTTTGTCTTTCTTCCTTTTTGGTGTAGTCTTTTTTCATGTTTCCTACAGTATGTTTCGTTTTGAGGGGTGGGGTACAGCTCGCTATGAAACGTGTTTGTTTTTACATTTATCCTGCCTTGTATGCCTTACCCCCAACACTTCAAACGTATTTGTACTGTTTGCGGATTTCCTGCTTCATGCTTGCTATCGTAGGACCATGTATGACCGTATGGCATGGACTCTTTCCTTTATTGTAAAATGAACCTTCTCGGATCCTAATTCTTACATAGCACGCTTGAATACAAGTTATATCCTGGACATTTATTAGACCCCGATTTTCGGGCTGCTGTCTTTTTCTATATTGATTTGCTGTACTTACGACTTGACTAGCGGCCGGCCGGGGAGGTTGTAGGCCCATGCTTGTATTTACTTGAAGTGTCAATAAAGGTTCTCAAAAAAATAAATAAATAAATGCCTTGGAAGTCCCTATTTTCCTTGTAGAATGGGCTTTTGGAGGAATTGTTAGTGTACGCTTAGCTTTATGGTAACATATCTGGATACACTTAACAATCCACCTGGCAATTCCAGATTTTGATATTGGGTTGCCTTTATGCGGTGGTGAAAAGGATACAAAAAGCTGTTTTGTTTTCCTAAAGCTTTGCGTTCTCTCTATGTAATATAGTAATGCTCTTTTGACATCTAAGGTGTGCAGAGCTCTTTCTGCTACTGTGTGTGGCTGCGAGAAGAACACTGGCAGTTCCACAGACTGGTTTAGATGGAAAGGAGAAACTACCTTTGGCAGGAATTTAGGGTTTGTACGAAGAACAACTTTATTGTGGTGCATTTGCAGAAAAGGTTCTTGAATGGTAAATGCTTGCATTTCACTAACTCTTCTAAACGAAGTAATGGCTACTAGGAAAGCCACTTCCCATGTGAGAAATTGCAATTCGCATTTATGTAAAGGTTCAAATGGAGGTCCCATGAGACGTGGGAGCACTATGTTCAAGTTTCACACAGGTGAAGGTGGTAGCCTTGGAGGTATTATTCTTTTGAGACCCTCCATAAAAGCTTTAATGGCTGGCACTCAAAAAAGAGACAGATGCCGTCTATTTTGTAAGTAAGCTGCAATGGCAGCTAGGTGCAACCTGAGAGATGTGTAGGCTAAATTACACTTTTGAAGGTGCAGTAAATAGTTTATAATGTGTTGGATGGATACATCTAGGGGATTTATATTGTTGTTTTGACAGTATATTACAAAACGTTTCCACTTAGCAGCGTAGCAGGCTCTAGTGGTGGGATGCCTTGCTTCCTTGATAACATTCATGCATTCTTGAGGGAGTTTAAGATAACCAAACTCTATGACTTCAGGAGCCAGATCGCAAGGTTGAGCTGAGCTGGGTGTCTGATCTCTCCATGGTTCCGAGTTAAAAGATGCGGAGATAGGTTAAGTTTTTGATGTGGTACCACAGATAGCTGTAGCAGTGTGGTGTACCACGCTTGTCTGGCCCACGTTGGAGCTACTAGTATAAGCGTCAGCGAGTGTTGTTGCATTTTGCGTACTAGTAAAGGAATCTTTGGTAGAGGAGGAAAAGCGTATGCAAATAGTCCTAACCAGTTCATCCATATCGCATTGCCTTTGGCCGATGGGTGTGGGTATCTGGCGGCGTCGTGTGGGCATTTTGCGTTTGTGGGTGGCGAAGAGGTCTATCTGAGGTTGTCCCCACATTTGAAAGAACGGGTGAAGAACTTGTGGATGAAGTTACCACTCGTGCATCTGCTGAGTCTGCCGACTTAGCAGATCTGCCATGGTGTTTTGAAACCCTGGGACGTGCTGGGCTATTAAGAAGATGTTCTGAGGTATAGCCCACTTCATATCTGCTGAGCTAGTTGAGAGAGCTGCAGAGAGCTGCAGAGAGTGTGTCCCTCCCTGTTTGTTTACGTAATACATGGCTGTCATATTGTCTGTGCGGACTAAGACAGTCTTGTTTGCCACTTGTGTTTGGAATGCTTTCAGAGCTAGGAACACAGCTAATAGCTCCAGATGGTTGATGTGGAGTAGTTTTTGCATTGGTGTCCACCTTCCCGGAGTGGTGTAATGCAGTAGGTGGGCTCCCCAGCCGGAGAGCGATGCGTCTGCTGTTAGTATGATTTGTGGAACTGGCTCTAGGAATAGTCGGCCTTTTGACATGTATTTTGTGTTCCACCATTGCAGAGAGCGATGAGTCCGACTGTCTACCAACACTAGGTCTGTTAACTGACCTTGAGCCTGGTTCCATTGGCGTGCTAGACATTCTTGAAGTGGACGCATTTGCAGTCTTGGGTGAGGTACTATGAATATGCAAGATGCCATCATCCCTATGAGTTGCATAAATACTCGAGCTGGAAGCGAGTGTTGTGATTTGAATTTTGTTAGGAGCGTTTGTACACTTGTTATCCTTGCTGGAGAGGGATAAGCTCATGCTAGTTTAGTATTGATTGTGGCTCCTCGGTACTGTTGTGTGTGCGATGGTAGCAGGTGTGACTTGGTGTAATTTACTGTGAAGCCTACGTCGTGGAGTAATGAACAAGTTACTTACCTTCGGTAATGCTTTTTCTGGTACATACAATATCTGCCTGTGGATTCCTCACCTTGTGAATACACCCTGCGTCAGCAACATTCGGAAATTCTTTTTGTAGCTTCGCGCCGACGTGGACTTAGACGTCACAGAGGCACAGCATCGCTCGCGACTCCGCTGACGTCACCGACGCCTACAATAGGCCCAAGCCGGCGTGATGACATCAGTTCCGCCCTTTTTTCCGTGCCTTTGAGGCACACGGACGGACCAATGACAGTAGACATATACACAGTATACACAGTACAAGTATCAAGGTAAAACACACACAGTGTGAAGCAAATGCAATAAAACATTTGAAATAAACAACTCCTTGAAAACAAAATAAATACATTACAGAAACTCTGGTAAAGAAGAGTGGACAACGGGGAGGCGGGTGGGTTAGTGAGGAATCCACAGGCAGATATTGTATCTACCAGAAAAAGCGTTACCGAAGGTAAGTAACTTGTTCTTCTGATAGATACATCTGCCGTGTGGATTCCTCACCTTGTGAATAGAGTCCCACAGCAGTCCCCACTCCCGGAGGAGGGTGTCCACTCTTCTAGACCAGGAAATCCTGGAGAACAGAGCGTGCAAAATGACCGTCCCTCCTCACTTCGGAATCCAAGCAGTAATGCTTCGCGAAAGTGTGGAGGGAAGACCAAATCGCCGCTCTACAAATATCCTCCACAGTAACACCTCTAGCCAAAGCTGAGGTTGAAGACTTAGCCCTTGTAGAATGAGCCCTTATACCCTCTGGTGGTTCCTTACAGGCCAAAGAGTAGCAGATCTTAATACAGAGAACGATCCATCTCGACAAAGTTCTTTTATGGACCACTCTTCCTTTCTTGCAGCCAGCAAACCCAATGAAGAGCTGGTCATCCAGACGAAAGTCTTTAGATCTGTCCAAGTAAAAGGACACCGCCCTTTTGGGGTCCAGACGGTGCAGTCTCTCCTCCTCCTTGGAAGGGTGAGGAGGAGGATAGAAGGTAGGAAGGGTAATAGACTGTCCTAGATGGAAGAGAGTTACCACCTTAGGCAGAAAAGCAGCCCTGGTCCTAAGAACCATTCGATCAGCATGAATGGTCAAGAAAGGGGCTTTAAAACTAAGAGCTTGAAGCTCACTTACCCTCCTTGCTGAGGTTATTGCAACGAGGAAGACTGTCTTAAGAGTCAGAAGCCTCATAGGACATTTGTGAAGAGGCTCAAAAGGAGCACCCATCAAAAAAGTCAAAACAAGATTTAAGTCCCACTGAGGCACAATAAAAGGAGTAGGAGGGAACTTATTTGTGAGGCCCTTCAAAAACCTTAAAACTACAGGAGACTTAAAAAGAGATGGCTGGTCAGGCAAGCAGAGAAATGCCAACAGGGCTGAAAGATAGCCCTTCACTGTGGCAACAGCAAGCCCCTGTTGCGCAAGAGAAAGGGCAAACTGGAGAACGTCGGACAAATGGGCTCTCAAAGGGTCAATAGATTTCTCCCCACACCACGTGACAAATTTTGACCATCTATAAGAATAGATGGACTTAGTGGAGTCACGCCTGGCTGACAAGATGACATCCACCACGTCAGGCGGGAGGGAAAAGGAATTCAGGTTGCCCCATTCAATCTCCAGGCATGAAGGTGTAATGTCTGGAGGTGGGGGTGTAGAACCTGCCCCTCCATCTGAGAGAGGAGGCCTGCCCTGAGAGGGAGACGGAGCGGCGGGTGAGAGGAGAGGTGGAGAAGATCTGTATACCACACCCTTCTTGGCCAGTCCGGGGCGACCAATATGACTTGGGCCCGGTCTTGGCGAATCTTCCTCAGAACCCGAGGAATCAAGGGTGTGGGAGGAAACGCGTAAAGGAGTTAATTTCCCCAACTTAACTGAAACGCGTCCCCCAAGGCTCTTTGCATCGGAAACTGGAGACTGCAGAATGACAGGCAGTGAGCATTCTCACGAGTGGCGAACAGGTCCACCCGAGGAGTCCCCCACATCTGAAAGATGTCGTGAACCACCTTCGGGTGAAGCCTCCACTCGTGGTCGGCAGAGAACTGCCGACTGAGACTGTCTGCACGAACGTTCAGAACTCCGGCCAGATGATTTGCCATCAGACAAATCTGACGGTCCTGAACCCAGGACCAGAGACGCAGAGCCTCTCTGCAGAGACACTGAGACCCCATTCCTCCCTGTTTGTTGATGTACCACATCGCGGTCGTATTGTCCGTCAGGACCTGGACCGAACGACCGCGAAGGGAAGGGAGAAAGGCCTTGAGCGCCAAACGTATCGCCCGCAATTCTAGAAGGTTGATGTGAAGCAACCTTTCCTCTGGAGACCAAAGACCCTTGACCTCCAGATCCCCCAGATGAGCACCCCACCCTAAAGTGGATGCATCCGATATCACTGTGGCCACCGGATGAGGCAGCTGAAAAGGCTTCCCCTGAGACAGGTTGCCTTCCACGCCCCACCAAGACAGATCCGCCGCAGCTTCTTTGGAGATCCTCACTGACTCCCTGAGATCTCCGTTGTGCTGATACCACTGCCTGCGGAGGCACCACTGGAGTGCCCTCATGTGCCAGCGTGCATGGTTGACCAACAGAATGCATGAAGCCATCAGACCGAGCAGGCGAAGGACCTTCAGGACTGGAACGACCGCTCCATTGTAAAATAAAGGAATCATTTCCTGTATGTCGTGAATCCTTTGAGGAGGAGGGAATGCACGACATACAGTTGTGTCCAGTACAGCACCTATGAACAGGTTGCGCTGGGAGGGCACCAGGTGAGACTTGGGTACATTTATCGAAAAACCCAACCTGTACAACAACTGGGTTGTCTCTCGCAGATGATGGAGCACTTTCTCTGACGACTCCGCTTTGATCAGCAAGTCGTCCAAATAAGGGAATACAGGAATCCCCGATCTTCTGAGATGCGCCGCCAACACTGCCATCACCTTGGTGAAGACTCGAGGCACAGTAGTAAGTCCAAACGGAAGGACCACAAACTGATAGTGCTGCAAACCCACCGTAAAACGGAGATACTTCCTGTGCGACTTCAGGATTGGGATGTGAAAGTACGCATCCTGCAAGTCGAGCGACACCATCCAGTCTTCTTCCAGCAGTGTCTGAAGAACCTGAGCAAGGGTGAGCATCTTGAATTTCTCTTGTTTCAGATAAAAATTCAAGATCCTGAGATCCAGGATTGGACTAAGTCTGCAACCCTTCTTGGGAATCAGGAAATACCGGGAGTAGCATCCCTGACCCCTTTCCTGCTCTGGGACCACCTCTATCGCACCCTTTCTTAATAGAGTTTGAACTTCCTCCTGTAGGAGTAACAGATGTTCCTCTGAGCAATATCCCTGGCAAGGAGGGTAATTGGGAGGGAATTCCCGAAAGGGAAGGGCATACCCATTTTCTACGAGATTGAGAACCCAAAGATCTGATGTAACCGATTCCCAATCTTGTAGAAAGTGGGTAAGTCGACCCCCCACCGGACCCACATGATCCTGATCTAGGGCTGCTTTTCTGTGGCTGGGGGGTTGGAAGAGGTGGAGGAGGAAGAGGCTTGACGCCCTCGAGGACGTGCCCTTTGCTTTCCCCTGTACGACTTATAAAAGGTATTTTGCTGCTGCTGCTGTTGACCTTGTCTATGTGTACGAAAAGAAGAGCGTCCAAAACCTCTGAACTTCCTGGTCGTTGAACCTCTAATTTGAAGACCAAGAGATCTAGCAGTCGCCCTGCTATCTTTAAATCTCTCCAAGGCTGTATCTGCCTTCTTGCCAGAGTCCTTCACCATCAAAAGGCAGATCTAACAAAGCAGACTGTACATCAGCAGAAAAATCTGAAGACTTTAACCAAGCTGAGCGTCTTGTGGCAACAGCAGTGCCCATGATCCTTGCCACAGAATCTGCAGTATCAAGGCCGCTCTGGATAACTTGACGAGCTGCTGCTTGAGTGTCAGATAAAACTTCCTCAAAGTCACTTCTGCAGTCTTCTGGAACATTAGGGACCAATGTACGCATAGAGTCCATAAGTGCGTGCACATATCTTCCCATAAGGCAAGTGGCATTTGTTGATTTTAACGCCATACTAGCGGAAGAGAAAGTTTTCTTGGCCACTTGATCCTGCTTTTTAGCTTCCTTGTCACTAGGTACTTGTGGAAAAGCACCAACTGACTTCTTTGAACATGCAGCCTGAATCACTAAACTTTCAGGAGAAGGGTGAGATGACAAAAAGGCAGGGTCCTCAGGAGCCACTCTATCTCCTAGCCACACCTTTCGAGACAGCAGGAGCAGAAAGAGGCTTCTTCCACACCTCCATAATGGGTTCAGTCAAAGCATCATTAAATGGTAGCAATGGCTCCACAGCTGAGTTCGGAGAATGAAGAACCTCAGTAAGCAGATTTGATTTAAATTCAACAGTAGGCAATGTTAAACCTAAAAGTCCCGCTGCTTTTTTCATTACCATGTGATATGGCTGAACATCCTTAGACGGTACATCAGGACCAGATGGTAATACCCACTCTGGGGAAAATTCAAGACCACTAGCCTCTGCTAGCTCCTCGAAATAATTTTCATCCAGCTCACCTTCTTCCAAGTCAGAATGAGACTCACAATACTGGAGTGTGGAAGTAGGCGTCTTTGAGATCTAGTGTGACAAGAAAGTTGTTCTGCAACAGGAGTGGAAGGACTTGCTGAAGTGTGACCATATGGAAATGATCTGATTATATGTAAGCGTTTAGAGGTCTGAGGTCTAGAATAGGTCTCAGAGATCTGTCCTTCTTTGGAATTAAGAAGTACAGGGAATATACTCCTTTGTTCCTTTGATGTTTTGGAACTATCTCTATTGCATTTTTCTGCAGGAGAGAAAGCACTTCTCGTTTCAGCAGCGTTAAATGATCTTGTGACATTGGGTGCGGTTTGGGTGGTATGTTTGGGGGGGTAGATGTTAGTTCTATTTTATTTATTTATTTATTTTGAAGCTTGTAAAGCGCTCAGCTACCCCCAACGGGAGTGTCCCGGCGCTGTAGACATGCGACAACCAGAGAAGATCAGAGAGGGCTAAATCAGAGAGAAGAGCCGGGTCTTAAGTTTCCTCCGAAACAGAGGCTCTGATGTTAGAAATCTGAGTTCCAGCGGAAGTTGGTTCCAGAGTTTGGAGGTGGCCACCGCGAAGGCCCTGCCACCCGTGCGTGCAAGACGGAATCGTGGGGCAAACATTAGGCGAAGATGATTAGATCTAAGGTCCCGAGTTGCTTGTGTCATCTTTAGTCTGTGCCTCAGGTAAGCAGGGCCTCGACCATTAAGAGCTCTGAAGGCAAGGACCAGGGCCTTGAACTGTAAGCGGCATCTCACTGGTAGCCAGTGCAGTTTGGCCAAATAGGGTGAAATAGAGTGGCGATAGGGAATATTACAAATCAGCCTGGCCGCTGAGTTCTGCACTGTCTGAAGACGGTTAATGAGATACGCCGGAGCTAGACAGTAACCTGACTGAATTATTTGAAGCACCCACCTGTCTGATGTGATGTCTTTCCAGGCTGACAGGTATTGCTGTATCCTTCCCCCGACAGGAGTGGAATGGGGCGGGGGAAGGGGAGGGGAAGCATTGGGTAGGGGTGGAGGCAGATTGTGTGTTGTTATTCTTGCCTCTGCCTTTGTTATTGTTACCACGGTAACCTCCCCTTTGGTAGCCCTTACAGTAGGTAGACTGAGTGGGGCTTTTATATGTTGTTGAAGGTGTATCTGGTGAATATCCTCTGTTTGCACCTCTATATGTGGAGCAACTAAATGAACGTCTGGGAACCTGCGACTGCAGGGCTCCCATAGATTTTGCCGTGTCTGTGTCTTTTTTCATTTTTTCGAGGGAGACATCAACCTCTGGTCCAAATAAGTGTTGCTCATCTAATGGTTGATTGAGTATAGCACTTTGGACCTCTGGCTTGAATCCAGATATACGTAGCCAAACATGCCTGCATAGCAGGGCGCTAGTGTTGACGGCTCTGGGGGCTGTGTCTGCTGCGTCTAACGCGCAGCGGATAGATGTGATAGTGATAACTTTTCCCTCTTGAATTAGCTCACTAGCTCTATCTTTAAATTTATCAGGAAAATGTTGCATTATTTCCTCGAGCTCCTCATAATGTGCCCTATCATAGCGTGCTAGTAAGGCTTGCGTGTTAGCAATGCGCCACATGTTTGCCGCTTGTAAGGCCGTTCTTTTCCCCAACGCATAAAGGAGTTTAGAATCCTTGTCTGGTGGGGGAGCTTCTCCTGATGTTTGAGAGTTAGCTCTCTTACGTGTGTTAGATACGACTAGAGAGACCAAGGGAACTGGTCCCTTTATATATGCTGGGTCGGATGGCGCAGCTTTATACTTTTTCTCCACCCTTGGGTTTATTACTCGTGTCCTGACTGGGTCTTTAAAGACCTGAGCGGCATGTTTAACCACGCCTTCGAGCATAGGCAAAATTGCTGAAGACCTTTGTGCGGTGTCAAATGTGTCTAGCGGGAAGTTTTCCTCTATTTCATCAGAGTGCATGTCTACCCCATGGTATTGTGCTGCTCTAATCAGTAATTGGTTGAACCCCATTGTGTCTTCTGGTGGTGAGGGCCTAGAGGGGTATATGTCATCTTGTGGTACATTTGGGAAATCTGGTGTAGTATAGTCTTCCCATGGGTCTGGTGAGGCTGGAGGATATGGGTCCTGTGGTTCAGCCCCTGTATCTGATATGTCGTCCCCATTATCATCATGCGTGCTAGATGGTGTAGGGGAGAGAGGTGGTGAAATATGGGGGGGGGGATGGGTGCAGGAGGCGGGGAAGGTACATGCATAGGTGAGGTAGCAATGTCCTTTTTCTTTTTTGGGCCCGGTATTGGTGCTGGTGCCTCTGCTGGTCGCTTCTTTGATGATGTCAATCTCCCAGTTTTGGGATCCTTTATGAGAGTCTTTTGCTTTGGCTCCGGAGCAAACAAGTCTCTTTCAGGAGTGTGACCTTTCGGCATGGAAGTTTGTATCGGCGCAGCAGCGGCTTCCTTCGACGTTTTATCTTTAACGGGGAAGCCGGGTCTTTTTCGGTTCCGTAGTCTTTTTCGGTTCCGGGTGTTTTTTCGGGTCCGATACTTTTTTCAGCTCCGGTGCGTGCTTCGGCGCTTTTTTGGTGCCGGAAGCTTTCGTCAGCTCCAAAGTTGGTTTGGGTGCCGAGGGGACTGAGTGCTTCGGCGCCGATGGCTTCGGAGCGGTACCAGGTGTTTTTTTCGGTGCCGGTGAGTGTGTGTCGGCACAGAGTGGGGGTCGACTAGAGCCCGAGTAGCCCGAAGGCCTTATTGCTCTTCTAATTGGAGCCAAGTTGGCACTTTTTTGCAGTGCACTTGATTTGGGGCGCTAATTTGCCTCATTGCCATTCATTTGATTATAAGTGCAACCTGGGCAAAGCACTTTATCAAGTTGCACGCACTTTTCAAAAATGTGATGGATTAAATTGTAATACAGAATAAATATGGAGTGCATCCTTTCTACTCGCATTTGTTAACCACAATATTTTGCCCTATCAAAGGGTAGCACCCGACAAGACAAGAAGTTGTGAGAGGAAAATTGAACGGACAAATGAAATTAAGACGGCCCACTGAGAGGGAGAAAAAACACTTGGGTTCGGAAACAAAGCGGCGTTTTAAAATATAAGAGACATGGTCACTGGATAAAATCGTAGGGACACGTATTTTCGAACGTATTATTATTTACTGACTACAGTTTATGTGGTGTTTAATATGAGTCATTACTTACTGGATACATGCAGAAGTATTGCATTGTGGTTTATGTAGTGTTTACATAGAAGTAATAATGTTCAGCTGGAGCGCGTTGCGATGACTAGGCGTTCAGCACCAATCACAAAGCAGGAGACTAGTTATGTCAGATCTAAAAGCACGCTGTAGAGCATAGAGTTAAGACTTCGGTCGGGAACCGTTAGAATGGAGCCTGAGTAATTTCAGAAGCAGGTATGTGTGCTAGTGCTCGACTAACTAATGTTTAAGAACGGTGAAAGAGGAGGTGAAATATCGAACGTTATACATGGGGAATGTGGATATTTTTTACCATGTTAAAATGCAAGGTGCGCGCAGTGAAAAAGTTAAAGGGACATGGGAGGTGGAGAGTAAGTATGCTCGGCACAGTTGGGAAATAGGCGAGCAGGTTTGCATGGAATAATGTAGAGAGAGACATTAGTTCGTAGTATGGGCTTAACGCAAGAGCTTCATTAAACAAAGATTTTTCAGCAAGGATATCTAAATGTGACGGGATATAGAGACTGTGTTCATGTGCATGGAACGAAGAAGCATAGTATGATTAACGATGTATAGTAATGAGGAGGTATTATGATTCACAGTAATTAATTCGGTGCATTGTGTAGACACTACTATTAGAATCTAAAATGTA
The DNA here is from genome assembly GCF_964261635.1 of Lissotriton helveticus. Taxonomy (NCBI): domain Eukaryota; kingdom Metazoa; phylum Chordata; class Amphibia; order Caudata; family Salamandridae; genus Lissotriton; species Lissotriton helveticus. Next base: position 823,210,932 of record NC_136073.1, read on the forward strand.
CGCATATATGTCATATTTTATTAATAATACGTTTTTTACAAAAGCAAGAATTTCCAATTAATCAGTGTATAATATGGACTTGTTTTTATTGTTAAATTACAGTGTCCCCTGACGAAGGGCGTATTCCGCCCGAAATGCATTGGGAGAGAAATAAACACTGCTTATAACGAACCCTGGCATCTGTCGTGTTTAAGCTAGAGGCCTGGATGGGCACAGTTTACACATAAGAAGTGTGGGAAATAGCCATATGAAACCCCTCATGTTGAGCCTGATAAAAAGTGGAGTGAAAAACGGAGTATTGGTGAAATCATGGAGTAATTTGCAAATATTGAACAAAATGATGGATTACTGTTCGGAAATTGGAGCCAAGTTGGCACTTTTTTGCAGTGCACTTGATTTGGGGCGCTAATTTGCCTCATTGCCATTCATCTTATTGACTTCTTGGCCAAGCCCGAAGGTGGGGCCGTGGAAGTAGTCTCGGTGTGCACCCGAGGGCGAGGGTGTGACCGTAGCCTTTTTTGTGTGTGTCGAGGGAGGGCTGGGGTCGACGATCTTACTTACGACCCGCTGCGCTGGAGTTACGTCCTCTACATCAGAATCCTCTTCCTCCGAATTGCTGTAGACGTCGTGTTCTTCTGGGATGTCGACGCCTTCCTGGAAAATGTCGTCCGGAATCGAAGCTGAAGATCTTTGAGCCATTGTTCATCTGGCTCTCCGGTCCTGGATAGTCTTTTTGGAGCGGAAGGAGGCACAGGCCGAACAGTCCTTGGCCTCGTGCTCCGGAGAGAGGCAGAGGTTACAGACATCGTGGAGGTCGGTGTGGGGAAACTTCGACCCACATTGAGGACACCTTTTAAATGGCGTCCTTTCCATTAGCTGGAGTCGAGGCCTAGTTGGGCCCGAAGGCCGTAGTCGACGATCGGAATGGACGTTCTCGGTCTCGAAGAGTAGTGTCGACAGGAAAACGCTTTCTAGAGTAGTTTCTTGAAGCCGATGAGGATTGTGTGCCGACGGTAATTGGTTCCAACACGGAGCGCTGGAACCACATCCGAGCCCGGTGGCGGAAAAAAACAATCTGGGGATGGAGCCGATGCCCATGCGCAGTATCACCCAAAGGAGGAGTCACCTATCCCATGACTTCCAAAGTCTTTCTACAACAAAAACAAACTGCAAACATCCGGGCACAACACTAGGTGGCCATCTATGCATAGTGTGCAATCTGCAGCTCATATGCCTCGAACATAGAGTTCCAAAGTTAGACGTTTTGTTGTGAAAAGTGAAGGTCGAATTTAGAGTTCATAGAACGCTGTGTGCTAATTTCAAAAGTCATTCTCGTTAGGAGAAAACATCAACTCTTCTAAGCTGGCAAAGAAATAGTCTACCACAGTAGGTGAAAGTTGGACTACTTCGTTAAGTAGACCTGCACAAAAAATGTGAAGCATCGCCGTCAGCGTCAGTCGCGTTAGCAAGGTTCATAGAAGATGGAGATTGTACCTGTGTGCCTGTCGAACAACGTATCTCACCGTCAGCAGATTGCGTCTGTGAGACCTCAATGAATGCCGTCATCAGGATTGGTAGCCGCTGGGGACAACACAATGCATGAGCCGTTACCGAACCAAGCAAAGTATCAACATCCGTTGGCAGTGCTGATGGAAGTGTTAGACAGATGTCCAACACACACTCTGCTCCACATAGCAGGCATCGTAGAACAGGTAAGATGCAATCTTGCCAGATTGGTTTGAATAATAGAAACCATGTGGTATTCAGATCTCTTAAACAAGCCAGGCCCAAGATCTGTATCATGCGCTCATGACATTTATATTGCCAGACGAGTGTTCTCCATGGTAATCTGGGTGTCGCTGGTGACTGGACTTGCCCTATCGGAGCAGAAGGAACAAGAATAGTATTCCTGTTACGAGTCCCAAAATGAGAGGCAGGCTGCCGAACACAGTGCACGAAGTTTGGAAAAATGCCTAGGACTGATTTAAAGGGTTCCAACAGTCCCGAAAAAACTGTCTTAAATACATGTACAATACCACTGGTATCAGACATGTTTAAGATAAGGATTAACATTTCTGCAAAATGTATGGGGCAGTTTATTGATAATGGGGCATGTATCTTCGCAGAGGACCTTGCAAGAAAACAAGTTACTTACCTGTAACTTTGGTTCCCCAGTATTGGTAACTTTCATAGATTCCCATGCTTTGTATCATTCCCCCGTCATCGGAATGGGAGCCTCGGTAAATAACAAATACCATAGCAGTAAGTACAAAAGAGAAAACTAGGCCTAGGCCTCATCTCATTGTGTAGCTCATCCACCTATTTTTGTAAAAGAGACCAAAAATTCTGCAACAACCAATCAGAATAGCCTCACCCCATAGAACCCTCCTGAGAGAGCCTCAGATTTTAGTAGCCGTTGTGTAACAGCAACTATCTCAGTAAAAAAGGCCGAGCTTTCCCAGGGGAGGAGGGTGGGCGCATGGGAATCTATGAAAGTTACCAATACTGGGGAACAAAAGTTACAGGTAAGTAACTTGTTTTCTTGCCCCAGTATTGGAACTTTCATAGATTCCCATGCTTTGTATCAGAGTAGCTAGCAGTAAGTCATAAAAGCACATTTGTTACATGAATACCCTTACATGTCAACATAGTTATCCTCATAGGAAACAAATCATAAAAATGTTACCACAGAGAAGTATACAAAAATCGATACAAAATGTGCAATACAGAAGGGGGCGTGGCTTGCGGCCGAGAGTAATGCCCGCAGCCTGAGTGTACTCCGATCAACCTGTGGCTTCAGTTGAAGGCACAGCCCATGGATCCGGGTAAATCTGTGTGGAAACGGCAAGCCTGGAAGCCTGACACCCCTAAGGTACTCCGGCAAGGGGTTTGCGGAGCTGTGACCCCGAGAGACGGAGATCGGATTCCCGGAGAGCCCTGAGGCCGGACCCCGCAAAAAGGCGGCGCCGGTGTAGGCAGTGAACGGAGGTGCGGCCGGCGCCGCACGGGACCCCCCTTGTCTCCTCCAACTACCTGTTCTCACCGGCCCTGCGGAGGGGTGATATCGGGGATCGGCGGAGGACAGATCCCGCATTACACTGCGGTGCAGCTCAAGGGTGCGGAGGGGCCGGCCCCGGGAAACGTCGTAAATTTAGACCCCGGCTTCAAGGCCTGTTGCTGGCTGACACAGTGGGGAACGTTGAGTGTGCTCGGGCAGGAGTGCTGCGGGCCCCTCTCCCGCCGACGACCGATCCTTACCTGACTGGGCCGAGGGGCGCGGAGATGCTCCGTGAGAGAGCCGGAGAGCCCTGAGGCCGGACCCCACAAAATGGCGGCGCCGAAGTAGGCAGCGGACAGTGGTGCGGCCGGCGCCGCACGAGACCCACTTGTTTCCTCCAACTGTCTGTTCACGCCGGTCCGGCTTGCTGAATGCGGAGGGGTGACGTCGAGGAACGGCGAGGGACAGATCCCGCATTGCATTGCGGAGCAGCTTAAAGGTGCGGAGGGGCCGGCCCCGGGGAACGTTGTAAATTTAGGCCCCGGCTTCGGGCCTGTTGCTGACAGACACTGAGGGGAACGCTGTGTGTGCCCAGGGCTGGAGTGTTGAGGCCCTCCCTCACTCCCCCCCCCCCCCCCCCACTGACTGCTGATCCTTACCTGCAGGGGCTGCGTGGCGCGGAGGTGCTCCGTGGGGGGAACTGCAGGCGCCCAGCCCCCCCACTGCAGACGTTATAACCGTCTGGCTGCAGGATTGGAGTGGCAGTGCTGGCCAGGCCTTATTTGTGGCCTAATGGTGATTTGTGCCTTGTTGCTGGACTCCCTGGAGTGTGCCTGGAATAGTGGAGGAGCAGACTTGGGGGCGCTCTGTTGCAGACACTGAAGTATGGATATGCCCCCACCCTCCCCCCACCTCCCTGCAGTCCTGCGGAGCCCTGGGCGACCTGTTCTCACGTGCCATCACCGGGGTGCTGCCTCGTAATATCGAGATGGGCGCTTCACCTGCTCCATGACCAGCATTGAAGGGGCTTGCAGGCACTTTCCGCGATTGAAGCAAGGACTGGAGACAAGCTCCTGGGGCAGATGTGCCAAGGTATAGCGGCGAGGGGACAATTGATGTTCGCGTTCTCCCCCCCAGCCCCCCCCTACACGCCAGGGCTCCTTATTGAGGGGAATTTCTGGTCTTTCCTTCTTTAGATGACAGCGTTTTATGGGGACGCTCTCACGCATCTTGACCAGTGACATTGTGTTGACCGGTCACCGGAGTACGTTAGGCGGCCTGATCTGTAGCGCCAGTGTGGAAAGATATCGGCGTAAGCTTCCGGGTATTGTTAGCGCATCCCCAGGCACAGCTGGCTGCTGGTAGTCGCAGTTGGGCTCTGGAAAGCCGCAAACAGCCCGGAGCGCACGCTACTGATCTTGAAGACCTGTAGGATATCACAGCAGGCCTAGGTTAATACTGGTGCACGTGACCATAGCTAACTTTCTATGCCAACGAAGAAGATGGCTACGGGGCAGAGGCAGTTGGCCAAATTTGCCTGGACCAAAGGAGGTGACAAAGGCGACTCGCCGAGAACAAACAAAGAGGGTGCAGAAGCGTCACCCACCCCGACCAAGGATCCAACGCTTCACGACGTAATGGCGGCCATAGGAGGTATGCGCACGTCAATGGACTGTCACAACTGAGGTCTCCTTGCTTCGCGCAGACTTTAAACAAATGAATGAAAAAGTGAAGGAGCTAAAAGTGGTAACAGCGGCGCTACAAGAGGATACCTCTGAACTGCAACGACAAGTGTCTGACTTGGAAAAGAAACAGACTCGCATGGCGCGGCAGCTGGATGACTATGAAGGGAGGGCCCGCCAGAATAACCTATGAATCCTTGGGGTTCCGGAAAAAACGGAAGGGCCCACGGCAGACCTCTTTGTGGAGGAGCTGATCACAAAGCATTTGAAGCCTAAGGCACTCTCCGCTTATTTCTCCATTGAACGAGCCTATGGAGTGCCGGGCGGTCGCCCCAAGCCAGGGGCTCCGCCTAGACCCCTGATTGCAAGAGTTTTCAATTTTCGAGATGGATTAGTTACTTACCTGTAATCCTAGTTCTCTTCCAGGGGTATACTCATTAAAGTCATAAGCACTGAATAATCTCCGCCCATGAGCAGGAACCCGGAACATATAATAAAATATATATATATATATATGTGTAAATATATATAACAATAGTACATAGTACTACACAAATTATACACATATATTTGTATAAACCAATAACATGCAGCCCAACATAACCCATAGGCTAATAAAGCCATAATTACATATTTTCTGCAGTATGAAAATAAACTATATAAACAATGCAATAAAAAGGCATGAGCCTCAAAAGCATTCCATAATCAGCAAAAAAACCTTTTATTTTCATCAAAGAATTTGTAATAAAAGGCAATTAGCCTAAGAAGGCTGCATACAGAAAAACTATCCCTGTACAGAAACTCCTCAGAGAATCTGAACACTTTGCCTTTAAGGCCTCCAGGGGAACTCTGTTTCCATCATGCACCACAGGTGACAGGTCAGCTCTTTTGTACGGTACAGTAAACTTAGCAGGAATCTGCATTTAGAAACACAATATTACTATATTCAAAAAACCATAAAGCTACTGCTCGCCCGGGGAGGCGGGAGGGTTCTTATGACTTTAATGAGTATACCCCTGGAAGAGAACTAGGATTACAGGTAAGTAACTAATCCTTCTCTTCCAGGGGATACTCGTTAATAGTCATAAGCACTGAATTTAGTAGCAAGCTCATACCCACAAAACGCGGGCGAACAGATAAAATAATAACAGCTGTAACACACAGATCTCAGCTAGAATTAGCAAATACATTTCTAAGAGATGCTTGCCCAATTTGTGCATCTGCCTGTGTGTCTGAGTCAAGGCAATAATGGCGAGTAAAAGTATGCACTGAACGCCAAGTAGCTGCCTTACAAATTTCTGCCATAGAAACATTTCTAAGGAGAGCTATGGTAGAAGCTTTCCCTCTTGTAGATTTTGCCTTTGGTCTTCCTGACAATTTGACAACTGATAAGTTAGAAGGATACAAGAAACAATCCATCTAGCAATGGACCTCTTAGATGCTGCAAAGCCTGTATTAATAGGACCATAGTTAATGAACAAACGGTCTGAATGTCTCAAAGTCTTTGTTCTATCTAAATAAAACTTAAGGACTCTTCAAATCTAAGGAATGAAGATTCCTTTCAGCAAGACCAGTAGGATTTGGAAAAAAGGTAGGCAAGGCTATGGCTTGATTAATATGAAAATCTGACACTACCTTGGGCAGAAAAGCAGGATGCGTCCTGAGTACCACTCTATTCGAATGAAACACAGTAAATGGTTCTTTGCAACACAGAGCCTGAATCTCGCTCACTCTACGAGCAGAAGTAATAGCCACCAGGAACGCTACTTTCCAAGTTAAGTGTTGCAAGGAAGACTTATGTACAGGTGCAAAAGGAGCACCCAATAACTTAGTTAAAACCACATTAAGCTCCCACGGTGGAGAAGGAGACCTGACTGGCGGATACACCTTTCTCAAACCTTCCAGAAAATCCTTTACTACAGGCATCCTAAAGAAGGAGGCCTGAGTAGGTGATTTTCTGTAGGCTGTGATCGCAGCAAGATGGACTCTAATAGAATTAAATTGAAGACCAGATCTTGCTAAATGTAAGAGGCAGGGCAAAATCACCTGTTCCTGACAATGGATAGGATCAAACCCATTACTCTCACACCACAGGTAAAATCGTTTCCACTTAAATCCATATGATTTCCTTGTAGAAGGCCGTTTCGCCTCCTTAAGGATGCGCATACAGTCAGGATTCAACTGCAAGTGTCCATACTGGATGACTTCAGGAGCCATGCTGCCAGGCGCAGGGAGGACAGATTGGGGTGGAACACTCTCCGCTTCTGCTTGGAAAGAAGATCAGGGCGACACGGCAATCTCCTGTGTGGTACTTCCGACAACTGAAGGAGATCTGGAAACCACCATTGGCGTGGCCACTCGGGGGCAATCAGAATCATCCTGGAGTCGGTTCTGTACATCCTGTTGATTACTGTTGGTATCAACGGGGTCGGTGGAAAAGCGTACAGTAAGTTCGGACACCAGTCTATCAAAAGGGCATTCCCTTGAGACCCGTTCTGGGGAAACCTGGACGCGAAGACGGGGCATTTTGCGTTTTCTGCGTCTGCGAACAGATCGATATCTGGTGTTCCCCATGCCTGAAAAATACTGTTAGTGACTTCCTCGTTGAGAACCCAATCGTGAGCCTCGACGAAGTCTCTGCTTAGGAAATCCGCCTGCGAGTTGAGAGCTCCCGGCAGATGTACAGCTGTTATCGACAAGTCTCTTGCCAGTAACCAATTCCAGATGGTCTGGGCTTCTATGGACATAGACCTGGACCGGGTACCCCCCTGCTAGTTTAAATAATACATTGTCGTTGTATTGTCTGTTTGCACCAGGAGGGACCGAGACTGGAATGATGGAAACAGGGACTTGAGGGCTAGATGAACAGCCCGTAGCTCCAGCAAGTTGATGTGATAGCCCTTCGCTGAGTCGGACCATATCCCTTGTACTTGCAGAGGGCCCATATGAGCACCCCAACCCTGGAGTGAAGCGTCCGTGATCAGAGTCTGCACCGGAGGGTCTTGATGAAACGGAACACCTCTCATCAAGTGTGATCTCTTCATCCACACCCTGATGGAATCCTTGGCGGACTGATAAAGAAGAACGCGGTCCTCCCAACATCCCGTCCTCTGACTCCACTGATCCTCTAGACACTGTTGTAGAGGACGCATGTGCAACCTTGCGTTTGGAACTATGAAGATGCACGATGCCATGGATCCCAGAAGAAAAGATACTTGACGAACTGTTGGATAAGTGGATTGACGAAGCAGTTGACACTTTGACCTGATTGATAACCACCTCTCCTCTGAAGGACACACGTTTTCTCTTTCTGTGTCCAGAAGAGCTGCCAGGTAGTGGATCCGCTGAGTAGGCTTCATAATTGATTTCTTGAAATTGACCTGGAGCCCCAATTTGTGCATGAGATGAAAACATATGGACAGATGATCTTCCAACAGAGATGGGGACTAACTTTTTAGGAGCCAGTCGTCCAAGTAAGGATAAATGAAAATTCTCTGCTTCCGAAGGAAGGCAGCAACCACCGCCATACACTTGGAAAACGTTCGGAGAGCTGACTTTAGCGCGAATGGAAGTACTGCATACTGGTAGTGATGAACAGACACTTGACACCTGAGAAATCTGCGATGCCTTTTGGAGATTGGAACATGAAAATATGCATCCTTCAGGTCGATGGAACACATCCAGTCCCCTTGATGTAACAGGGAATATTTGATGGAGCACTAACATTCAAAACTTTTCCTTTCGAATGAACCTGTTCAACAGTCTCCGACCAAGTATGGGCCTGAATTCTGCTTTGGGACCTTTCTTTTTCACCAGGAAAAACCAGGAGTACAGACCTTGGTTTCGCTGTGGACGAGAGACTTTCTCTATTGCTTTCTTGCACAAAAGGATGTTCGCTTCTTTTTGCAAAAGCTTTAGATTGTGATGAAAAATTACCTTCGGACTGATAATGGGAGGAGGTTTCTTGAATTTTAGAAGGTAGCCATTTTGGATAATGCCAATGACCCACCTGTCCTTTGTTAATCTTCGCCACTCGTCCAAGTATGACGCAATGCTTCCTCCTACAGGAGTGGACAATGGCTGCGGAGGAAGTCTCTTCTCATTGCTTCTGAGGCTGTTTTGCAGCAGAGGACTGTTGTCTGTTTCCTCCCCTGCCTCGCCCAGGTCTGCGCTGTTGAAATTGAGACCTCTGTTGTTTCTGGCCTTGATTTTGCGAAGACCTGTTCGACGATTGCTCACGTTGCTGGAACGACCTCTTGTTGTAAGGACGAAAATTACGCCGGCGGAAGGCTTTCTTCTTCTCAAGGCCCACTGCCTTCAGAGTGTCCAGCTCCGACTTCATCTTGGTCATCTCATCATCCACATGAGATCCAAATAATGTCGACCTGTTGAAGGGTAGATTAACTATCTTTCTTTGGGCATCCGGCTTAAGACCCGTGAGACGCAGCCAAGCCGATCTTCTGGAGCATACGCCGTGGGCATAACCGTGTGCTGCCAGATCAGCCGAATCCGCAGCCGCACTTATACTTGGGTTTACCACCAAACCACCTTCTTCAACAAACTCCAGGAAATCTTTCTGATCTTCCTTTGGAAGTTTGTCTGCAAACCTCGCCATAGAGTCCCATAAGAGGCAAACATAGCGACCCAGCAAAGCCGCAGCACTGGCCACTCTCATGACAACCAGCTGTGTTACACATCCTTCGGCCCAAGGAATCCATATTTTTGCTGTCTTTCTCCAGTGAGGCAGATGAGACATAGCCGAATGGGCCTTCCTGGCTGCAGCCCCTATGAGAGAATCTGGTGGCGGATCTGTGCGCAGGAACAGGGGGTCTTGATCAGGTGCCTTATATTTTTTCGCAATCCTTGAGGGCCCTGATCCCACTGTCGCTGGCGTCAAGAATGTCTTCATTGCCGGTTCCAACAAACCAGGCACCAGTGGAAGAAGAGGCCTAGCAGAGGACTTTTGATGTAAAGTCTCAAATATGACAGAAGATTTCACCTGAGGCACTGTCATAGTAATGTTGAATTTACTCGCCCCACGACACAAAACCTAATTGAAGGTTCCCAAATCATCTACAGGCGAAACCCAAGAGGGTGGTGTTGATGAAATAGTGGGCGAATAGTCTCTGTAAGAAGACCTTGTTGGAGATGAAGAAGCAGGAGATCTATGTCTTCTCGCAGGAGTAGTAGATCGATGCCTACTGCGTTCCCTAGAGTGTGAACGCCTTCGCACTGGAGATCTGGATCTCCTTGGAAACCCACCAGCCGGTGGTCTCGAAACCTCCATAGTCAGTGGTCTTTGATTAGGCCTTGGCTGCATCTTCCAGTGACGGATGCTCTCTAGCCATCTTGGAGACATACCTGCAGGTGGTGTTTTACGCACCGGAAAGCCCTCCGGGGAATCCTGCACAATTTGCATTCCCAATGAAGAAGAAGAAGCAGATGAGGAAGAACACCCAATTGAATGTGGAGACCCAGAAGCTGGAGTCTGCACCTCTCTGGGGACCAACTGTCTTTCTCCTGACTCTGACTTTCTTGACATCGAGTCAGAATGAGCCACCACTGAACAATCTTGGTGTGGAGAGGCTCCGCCCACTGGAGATCTGTTCACCGATGCCCTTGACTGCAGGTCGTGTGAAGCAGACCTTGGAGGGTCATCCAACACCCTTGACGCTGATTCAGACCTCGACAAAGACCTATGAGAGGTCAGAGAGGCTGATCTAGAATGCCTCGACGTCGACCGTGAGACAAGCAGCGGAGACCTCGACTTCCTCGATGTCGGACATTTTCTCGACGCCGACTGGACATTCTCAAGCCTGAGGCATGCCTCGACGTCGAACCATGTCTCGACGGCGATCTGGATCGTCTTCTCTTTTCAGGTCTCGACGTCGTACCTTCGTCTCTCGACGTCGATCTGAACTTTTCTCTCGACGTCTATCTCACTCTTCCTCTCGACGACGACCGCACTCTCTCTCTCTCGACGTCGAACGCCTTGCTCTCGACGTCGTCCTCACAGCAATCGAGACCAGATGTCTCATCGTCGATACACTTCTCGACGGCGACCTCGTTTCCGCTTCAACGCAGACTTATGCCTCACCGGCGAGGTCTTCAACGTCAATGCAGTTTTCTCTGGTCTCGATGTCGACGGTGATTTTGATTTCGACGTCGCACTTACTTTCTTTGACGTCGACGCTTCTTGATGTCGTTTTTTCTTGCTTTTACCTTCAGGAGAAGCAGATCTTCGACGTTTTGAATGAGAAGGGGACCTTTCAGATGATAAAACACTCTTTGCCCCCTTTTCACGACGTCCTTCTCTCTCCATAAACCCCAAAAGCCGAACCTTTTCCCTCTCTTTCAAAGTTCTGCTAGAAAGCTTGAGGCAATGGTAACATTTTTCCACATCATGTGTGGAAGGTAGACAAACCACACAAACAGAATGAGGATCTGTTTTGGTTTTGGACATCTTCCCACAGGAAGGACACTTATAGAATAAAGGTGGCATAACTGACTAAAATTTTTCTAAAGATTTAGTCAGAAAGAGTAGAAAAACACCACCAATAGCAAATACCTTCAAAAAAGACAGGAAAAAACCAAATACTTACTGAAAAACAGTCGGTCAAATTCAGCCGAGCTCAAGTTCCAGGTTCCTCACAGAACAAGCTGCAAAAAAGAACTGACCTAACTGTCACCGGTGGTGCATGATGGAAACAGAGTTCCCCTGGAGGCCTTAAAGGCAGTGTTCAGATTCTCTGAGGCCTTAAAGGCGAGGTGTCAGTCTGATTTTCTGTACAGGGATAGTTTTTCTGTATGCAGCCTTCTTAGGCTAATTGCCTTTTATTACAAATTCTTTGATGAAAATAAAAGGTTTTTGCTGATTATGGAATGCTTTTGAGGATCATGCCTTTTTATTGCATTGTTTATATAGTTTATTTTCATACTGCAGAAAATATGTAATTATGGCTTTATTAGCCTATGGGTTATGTTGGGCTGCATTTTATTGGTTTATACATATATATATGTGTATAACTTGTTTAGTACTATGTACTAATGTTATATATATTTACACATATATATTTTATTTTATGTTCCGGCTTCCCGCTCATGGGCGAGATTATTCAGTGCTTATGACTATTAATGAGTATCCAATAACAACTAGAGAGCAAGGGCATGAGCAGGCACTCCTGTACCCCAGTCAATATATAAACAGCAACAAAGGAGTGACTAAAGTGAAAAAACAAATAAATATATATAAACAACAATATTTTTTGGTGTCTTTTTGTATCTATACTTATACATATAAATGTGTATATCACAATCTATACACACACATATGTACACGTATATTTCTTTTATCTTACTCTCCCCCTTAGGAACAGAGCAACCCTCTGAAGGAAGATACCTCCAAAGGGAGCCCGTACCCCACCTGAATATCAGAAGGAAAGGGAAATGTACCCTTTTTAGGAACGACCCTCACTCACCACTAGTTGGTGACATGCTTCATCATTGGGTCCCCGCTGGGGTAGCCGAATGCCCCCCCCAGCGTGCTACAACGCCTGTTTACAGCGGAGCGGGATGTGATGAGTGCAACAGTGCCCAAATTCAGATGTGAATATAACTGTGGGTGCAAGATTAAAAAATACAAGGTTGTAGCCTCTACAAAAATCTTTAATATCGGCCAACCCGTATTGGATTAAAAACGAGGTGGACGGACTTCCAAGGTTTTATATTACGAAACCTGGGTCCATAAAAACAAACAAATGATCAACATGTTTCTGCTGTTTACACTGCAAAATCGCTCAGCATTCGTCAGGACCTACACAAAGTCCTCCGGTGGTATGCGCGCGCTAAGGCGCACCCTCCCGTGAGGCTCTGAATGTGAAAAATTCTTTTAAAGATAGTCAATATAGTGTGACTCACGGTTGGTATCCGTGGTTGCTCACTGCGGCTTGCAGGAACGCAAAAAACTTTGCGAGGGCAAAAAAATCTCCCCTTGGGTAAAGACAGCGCGGGATCCCTTCACACGGGGTCTATTTGAGCACACGCGACTACCCGCCTTGTACCTGCACTCTGGGCTGCTGCCTCCCTGGAAGTCTTCCGGGGAGACAGCAGCCCAGCACAAAGTTTTTTGCGTTCCTGCAAACCGCAGTGAGCAACCACGGATATCAACCGTGAGTCACACTACATTGACTATCTTTAAAATAATTTTTCACATTCAGAGCATCACGGGAGGGTGCGCCTTAGCGCGTGCATACCACCGGAGGACTTTGTGTAGGTCCTGACGAATGCTGAGCGAATTTGCAGTTTAAACAGCAGAAACATGTTGACCATTTGTTTGTTTTTATGGACCCAGGTTTCGTAATATAAAACCTTGGAAGTTCGTCCACCTTGTTTTTAATCCAATACGGGTTGGCCGATATTAAAGATTTTTGTAGAGGCTACAAACTTGTATTTTTTAATCTTGCACCCACAGTTATATTCACATCTTAATTTGGGCACTGTTGCACTCATCACATCCCGCTCCGCTGTAAATCAGGCGTTGTAGCACGCTGGGGGGGCATCCAGCTACCCCAGCGGGGACCCAATGATGAAGCATGTCACCAACTAGTGGTGAGTGAGGGTCGTTCTTAAAAAGGGTACATTTCCCTTTCCTTCTGATATTCACGTGGGGTACGGGCTCCCTTTGGAGGTATCTTCCTTCAGAGGGTATTAATGAGTATCCCCTGGAAGAGAAAGAGACCATATTCTACAGTCATCCAGAGCGGATCCCCCGCTGAAGATTGACAACTATGAGGTGTCCTCCTTTCCTGACTTTACGGCGCAGGTCCAGGCACAGAGGCGCAGCTTCCAGGCCGTGAAGCAGGAACTCCACAGCAGGGAAATAAAATATGCTATGCTCTTCCCGGCCAAATTGAGAGTGGAATGGGACGGTAAACCGTGTTTTTTTGACTCTCCAGATGCAACTTGGGAGTGGCTGGAGGGGTGGACGAAGGTCGGCGATACGAAAGGTACCCGCCGCGGCTGGGCGGATCGGAGAGGAGGTGGGAAGCCCGGCGGCTCTGCGACCGAGACCGGGATGGAAGACAGTGGACTAGACAAACAGGAATGAGTGACATTTGGCACCACCCATGGGGTCGACTCCTGGTGACATTCACAAGTAACGGGCAGGGGGAGGTGTTGGGGGGTGGGCACTGTCTGACGGGGGGGTCAGAGTTCTGGGGGTGCCTGGGCCGAGTTCCGGCTATGTAACAGGTCAAATTTACGGGTTTTTCTTTTTAGACATGTTATGATATTGTTCTAAGGGCTGTGTCTTAAAAATGCTAAGCGATGTTTTACTAAAGTCAATGTGAGTGCCACAGGTCGGGAGGGATCACTTCACCTCCGCGTGTTCAGCATGGGTGGGGAACGTACAGGCACTCTGCCATGTTGAGGGGTGGGCAGTTCGAGGTCCACAGGCAGGGGAGCAGGGTGGGGGGTGGAGGGGAGATTTTGAGGCAAGGGAAACTAGTGATATTGATTGCTCTGATAATGTGCGAATTCAGATTACAGTGTCGGAGGGGGGGGGGAGGGCTTGTTAAATTTTGTTTTAGGTTTTGGTTATGGGCTGCAATTCAAGGTTCTAAATGTGCAGATGCGTGATACAGTGATGGGCTCCCGAGGATGTTTTGAATGTGATGGCAGACGAAGAATTGGGTGGCAGGATAGCGGACGCTAGCTCCCAGGCCATGGCCCCGGTGTCCCCTTTGACCGTGGCTACTTGGAACGTGCGCGGTTTGGGGGATAAAATTAAGAGAGCGTTGGTGTTGCAATATGTACGCCGTGCAGCCCCGGCATTGGTATTGCTCCAGGAGATGCATTTGGTGGGGTCGACATGCAAAGCTTTGGACCGATGGGGATATGCGATGGCAGTGCACTCTGAATTTTCTACTGGCTCCAGGGGGGTGGGCATATTGGTACGTAAACGCTTTCCTTTGATAGTACAGCAGGTATGGAAGGATACAAAAGGGCAGTTTGCAGCCATTTCCTGCCTGTGGGAGGGGAAGAGGTTCAATGTGGTGTCAGTTTACATTCCACCTGCCCTTCATGCAGTTGCTTTTCCGCCCTCAGTGCTTTTCTGTTGACGCTGCCAGAGGGTGAGCTCATACTAGGAGGTGATTTTAATGCGGTTGTGAACGATGGACTTGACCATCATCCTGGTAGGATGTCGGGTCGAATAAGTCTCGGCTGGCTGGCTATGTGGAGGTCCTTGGTCTTACGGATGGGTGGAGGTTTTAACATCCCGGGGATCGTGGATACACCTTCTATCCGGGGGTACACAATAGTCTCTCACGCATCGATTATCTTTTTGTCTCAGCTGATATTTTACCCCACTTAACGGAGGCAGCGATAGGCCCGAGAGGTATCTCAGATCACTCCCCGGTCTCCATGGTATACTCCTCCTATGTGAAAGCCCGGAGGCGCATGTTCCCGATTTACCCATATTATTTACAAATTCCACAAATTAGAAAAGAGCTTGTCAGGGCTACGAAATGCTACTTCCAAGAAAATACAGATTCTGTCGATTCGCCAGGGGTCCTGTGGGAGGCATATAAAACGGTGCTAAGGGGCCAGACGATAGCTACAATAACGGGTCACAAGCGAACTGTACAAGAGGACCTCCGGGTGCTTGAGAATGATCTGGAAGTGTTACAGTCCAGACATGATCAAGACCCTACTGAGGAGCCGCGCACCAGTTACGCCTCAAACAGGCTGAATTTACTGAATACCAGCGGATACAGGTCAGGCAGCGGCTCATGCGCACGCAACACACTATCTACGAGGTTCGAGATAAGGCAGGGAGACTTTTGGCTTGGCTGGAAAAGAAGGACAAGGCCCAAAGGACGATAGCGCAGCTTTGCGACGCTGACGGTAAGGTAGTCACCACCCCCACGGACATAGTAGACACTTTAGTAAACTATTATGAGGCAGTTTACCCCTCCCCCCCCCTACCTCCCAGATGTCATCTGAGGAGGTGCAGACTTATATTGAGGATATACGAATGCCCTCCCTCTCAGACTCTGACGCCGCACTGTTGGAGTCTGACTTTACGACGGATGAGGTCTTGGGTGCAATCCATTCCTTGCATTCAGGTAAAGCCCTAGGACCGAATGGAGTCCCTATAGAACTCTACAAGCGCGTCTCTGATCTCACGGCTCCACATCTGTTGCGAATGTTTGAGGACAGCTTGGCTAAGAAGGAATTGCCTAGGGATCAGCAGACAGCGACGATATTAGCCATACCAAAACCTGGCAAGCCTCCGGACGAATGTACATCATATCGTCCGATTTCATTGTTAAATGCGGAGGCGAAAATATTGGCCAAAATGATAGCTGCACGGCTGACCCCGCACTTAGAGACGCTTAACCACCTGGACCAATCTGGGTTTATGCCACACAGGAACACTGCTCTCTATTTGAGACGGGTCCACGAAGTAATGACGCAAATACCTAGCCTCTCAGACCCGGCGGTGATTGTGAGAAGTTGGCCTGATATGCAGTGCTCACTATTCTAGTGATCACTATGTATCAGTCCAAACAACCCTTATTGATGATTGGTTGTAAGTCAACCTTATAGACCAGCTATCCTAGTAGCATGGATACGAGCAGTCTAAGGCTAAGACTCTAGAGGGCGTGTTAAGCCAGCTGTTTTACCATCACATTACCCCTTGAACACCAAGTGAAAGGACACCACACAAGTTATGAAAATAAACAGATATTTATTTATAACAAGACTACCCTGAACTCTTTATGAGTCAGGGAGCTAAGCACATAACAAAACTCTTAAGAAAATACTTTAAGTCGCACAATTTACACAAATGCCCTAGGGGCACGAAAAACCATATATTACAAAAGTGGAATGCGAACTACTAGCAGGTAAGTAACTATTCTCATACTCTAGAAACGCTAGCCCTACAATTCTAAACACTTAGATTAGTTGCAGGAGGCCTGTGGACGTCGTGTGCAGAGTGGGAACTCTCACGCGTAAGGCGGGAAAAAGTCTATGGAGGCTAGTAGTCACAAAGTTACTGTTCTCGGGCGAACCAGACTAGGTGGGTCGAAAACAAGGGTGGATCCGAACACTTAGGGTGTTGGACTATGCTGAAGCACCGGAGTACTTGGTTTACCTAGCCCAGGGGCTGCGGCTGCATAGGGTTGAAGTTACGTCGGACACCCTCGTTGAAGAACCAGGAGCCTGAAGAAAGAGTTGCTGGCAGGCGGCCAGTGAAGAGAGTTCGTGGTGATCCAAGCCTGGATCAAGGAAGAAGAAGACCTGAAAGCAGAGGGGACCAAGTTCTGAATCACTAGCCAGTGATTTAGGTGGGCACCAGGGTGGCACCGGACGAAGTCACCTCGACCAGGTGAGTGGGCGCTACTGGGCTCTGCAGTCTCTCGGACCAGGAGGCGTTGTCGGCGACCAGGATGGAGGTGCGAGCTGTCCCACGAAGGTATCTGCTGCTGACGTCGCTGGACCCAGGATTGGGCAACAAGTCTTGGCCAATGCAAGGCCCACGCGGTGGACCTAAAATGGCGTCTTGAGTGGACCAGGAGGGTCCAGGGTGCTCCTCTGTTGGAGGGGAGCAAGGGCTAGTCTGGAGCAACCAGACCAGCAGTAGTTGTCGTCGTGGAGCGTCGTGAAGGGGCCACTAGCCAACGGGCAAGCGACCTGGACAACGCGGTGGGCAGCAAAGAGCAGAAGGGCCCCACGCAGATCTCGTGGATGCAGGGGGGCTGAACTTCGGTGCTGGAGCTGCTCAGGGTCGGGGCTTCTAGGCGAGAAGCACAGCTAGCCACCACCGCGCGGTGAAGGGCCATTGGAGGGACGGTGAGTGCTCACTCCCAGGAACCGGAGCAGCTCCGCCATCCGCTAGAGAAGCGGCCAGCGGGGGGCACTGCACGGGGGTGAGGCCCACGAGGCGACTGCCATCTGCAAGCCGGTGCTCGCGGCCGCCATTTTGGGCGCCGGTCCCGCTGTGTACCACCCTGGTCGTGGGGATCCCCTGACGCTTCGCCCACCGCAGAGCCTGGTCTCTAATCACGTGTGGTGGACCTCACAACTCTGGCCGGACGGCTGTATGTCTACTAGAAATACCATGGGGAAGGGGGACAGATCGCAGCCCAAGCTCTCCTTCGATCAGAGGAAAGCGAAGGGGGCCGAGGGGACAGCACAAACCACCCCTCCGCGCCCGGCGGCATCTGAGAACTCTCTGTGCACGGAGATCCGGGACATGCTGGGAAGCATGGAAAGAGGTCTGCAAGGCAGCATGGCGGAGATCAGCACCAAGATCGATGCGTTGACGTACCGGATGGACCGCATGTCCGAGAGGGTGGACAAGCACGCGGAGAGGCTAGACATGGCGGAGAGACGACTTACAGAGGCGGAAGAGGCCCAAACGGAGTGGGATAAGGACCGCAGACAGTTTGGCCGACTGCTTCAGGTGATACAAGATAAGACGGAGGATTTGGAGGCGCGCTCGAGGCGCTCCAATCTACGCATTACGGGAATAGCGGAATCCACAAGTACCGGTAAAATGGAGCCGTTTGTGGAGAAGCTCCTTCAGACCCTGCTGGGGGAGGATGTCTTCTCCCCTATGTTCATTATTGAGAGGGCTCATCGCACCCTGGGGCCGAAGCCACAACCGGGCCTCCCCCCGCGACCGATTATAGCGAAGCTATTAAATTACCGGGACAGGGACTTGGCGTTGCGACTGGCCAGAGAGAAGGGGAAGCTACAGTACGAGGGCATGAACATCTCACTATTCCCAGACTTCACGGCGAGAGTACAGGAGGAAAGAAAGCGGTTTGCCCCCTACAAGAAGCAGCTGAGAGACCTAGGCCTCGACTACGCCATGCTGTATCCTGCGAGGCTTCGCATCAACAGACAGGGTCACTCCCATTTCTTCACCGACCCCGCTGAACTTAAGAAATCCTTGAAGGACTGGGAGAAGGACATCCGCAATAAACAGAGGAGTCCGCGGGAGGACTTGGAGGACACATCCCGCTTGGATGAACAGGAGTAGCCGGACTCGAGAGCGTCGCTTCTGACCTGGAGGCGCAAGGAGGAGCTGGAGTGGCACGCTGTCACTGCGGCCCCGTAGAGATATGACTTTGGGGTGAGATCTACCTGGTTCTTACCGGGATGGTTTATCTGCGCTGTGGTCTGGGGGGGTGGGGGGGTTGCCTGATTTGCGGGAGGTCGGCTGCGGGGTAGTCCGCCGCACATAAGGGTCTGGACTTAACAAACTGCGAAGACTGGAGCTGGCAGGGCTCAAAGACACTGGGCGGGGGGCGGGACGGGAGCGCGCGTGTGGTTACTAGCTCTGGTCTCACTGCTGAGTAGTTGGCTGGCTAGATTCCTCTGCCCCTGCGCTTTTGGCTTTTAGCTCCCTCGGGGGCTACTTGGGGTTCAGTAGAAATCATTGTTGAGTAGGGAGGGATGGCGGGTGGTGATGAGGCCTGTCTGACCGGGTTGGGGATGGTCGGCTGTGGGTGGGTGGGTGGCTGTTCTTTGGTTCACCTGTTTGGTCTGTTGTGTGGGACGTATGTGGGTGGTGTTCGGGGGGGGTTTTCGTGTGTTCATAGTTGTGGAAACGCTCACGGCAAGGAGTGTACATGGTTCAGGGGGACGCAATGTGTAACGCTGTGTGTTGCTGCTTATCGGATGCCCTTGGTGGCTGCCCTTCTGGTGGGGAAGACTACCCCTGCTGCCCGTGGTCTAATGATTGAACAGTTGATTTGCAATGTCGAATGTCGCCCTGACTGATCGCACACATGCCCCGCACTCTCTCAAACTGATGACGTGGAATGTACGGGGCCTAAATGATCACCGCAAACTGAGGAAGGTTACCAGTTACCTGCATCGCCATAAGGTGGATATTGCCCTGTTGCAGGAAACTCACCTACCCATTCATAGCAGGATGTTACAGACGCGAGGGTTGGCGGGACACATAGTGGCATCTGGCTTTACAACACACTCTAGAGGGGTACTGACCTGGGTTAACCCGTCCTCACAACTGAAACTGTTCCCGGTGGAGGTAGACACTGAGGGGCGGTATGTCCTGTCCAGATGTGTAGGCAGAGGGCTTGATCTCATGCTTGTTAATGTTTACGGCCCTAACTATGTCAACGCTGACTTCTATGCAGCCCTGTCTGCACTATGTAGGAAGCACAATCACCCAGGGTTGTTGTGGGGAGGTGATTTTAACTTTATCTTTGACCCCGAGAAGGACCGCTCCTTAGGACCAGCCCGAAGGCCGGTGGCCTCAGCTGTCTATATGACCACCGAAATGCTTAAACTAGACTTGGTCGATGTCTGGAGGGAGAAGCACCCCTCGCTCGGTGGCTTCACCCACTACTCGGCCTTCCATAATGTCCACACACGTATAGACTACTGGTTGGCGTCATCTTCGGTCCAGCGGAGTATCGACAAATGTGAGGTGCTGCCACGCACCCTCTCTGACCACTCTCCTGTGTTGTTGCATATCACCACCACCAGGAAAGGTATTCCAGCATTTACCTGGAGGTTCCCCCCCTTTGCCCTGCTTGACGAGGTGTTCCGGGGTGAACTGGCGGAGGATATTGAGGGGTTCTTTGCTGCGAATCTGGGCTCGGTAGATCACTTCTCTACGGTCTGGGAGTCGTTTAAGGTCTTCACCAGAGGCATGGCTATGTCCAAACACTCCAGTACACTGCGCTCTATTAGAAGGGAGTTGACTGCGCTGGAGGCCAAATTGGCGGACTTGGAGGATAAACTGCTCAGAGACCCTGGCCCAGAGGCTGACTCAGGATTCGCTCCTCTGTTAACAGAATACCAGGAACTGGCGGACAGAGAGGTCCTCTTCATGGGGAAATATGCTACGGCCCGCGCCTACGGTGAAGGGGACAGGCCAGGCGCACTTCTGGCACGCATGGTGCGGAACTCGCGCAAACCGCTAGTTGTAGAAGAACTGACCACCCCCGAGGGAGGCGTGGTCACGGATGAGGTGCAGATCCTGACGACTTTCCGCCGATATTATGCGGACCTCTACCAATCCAGGTCCCTGGGCGTGGAGGACGCTATAGACGACTACCTGGGGCATATAGCTATGCCATTTTTGCGGAATTCCGACAGAGAGTTCCTTACGGCCCCCTTTCATGGGGACGAAATACTGGAAGCCTTGGCGGGCATGAGGGCGGGCAGCGCTCCGGGTTCTGACGGGCTCACGGTGGGCTTCTATAAAGCCTATGCTGAGATCTTACTTCCTCATTTGATCACTCTCTTTGATGAGATTTGCGAGGATGGGGAAATGCCCCTCACGATGCGGGAGGCATTGCTTGTTACAATCCCGAAACCGGGGAAGCCATTGAACATGTGCAGCTCCTACAGGCCCCTCAGTCTGCTGAATGTGGATGCTAAAATATACGCGAAGGTACTGGCCAATCGGCTAGCCCTCCTAGTCCCGGAACTGGTAGCGCCTGAGCAGTCTGGGTTCGTACCATGTAGAAATCTGACGTACAATATACGCACAGTCCTGGGTACCATGCAACATGTGCGACAGGAGAATAAAGCACTGGCGATTTTCCTGGATATGGAAAAGGCATTCGACTCTGTCGAATGGCCGTTCATGGTCCGGGTGCTTCGGAAGCTAGGTCTGGGTGAACCATTTCTGCAAATGGTTGGCGCGCTGTATCACCGACCGTCAGCCAGACTGAAACTGGGGGACAGGGTGTCCGCACCGATCCATATCGGCAGAGGGACGCGGCAAGGCTGCCCCCTATCACCTCTTCTTTATGCGCTGGTGGCGGAACCGCTAGCTTGTGCCATCAGGGAGTACCACAGCTTGGAGGGGATCAGCTTCCCCAGCTATAAGATAGGCATATCTACGTACGCAGATGACACCTTGCTATACGTCCGTGACCCGGAGGCTAACCTGGCATCAGTCCTCAGAGAGGTGGTTCGATTCGGCGCGCTCTCAGGACTACGTGTGAACTGGGACAAATCTATTGCATTCCCCCTCACACCTGTGACGCAGCCCTTCCCTGTGGAGTACCCGCTAAAGTGGACGACTGACTCGGTGAGATACCTGGGCATCCACTTACACACCGACCCGGAAATTCTTGTCCGTGATAACTACGGCGTTGCCTTCGCCAAACTGGTGGAGGATGTGGACGTTTGGTGCAGGCTCCCACTGTCATTATTGGGCAGAATAGCTATAATGAAGATGGTTGTCCTGCCCCGGTTTCTGTTCTTATTCACGAATCTACCGGTGGTGCTCTCGAGGGCCTTCTTTACACAACTCACGCAGGTTCTCATTCGGCTGGCGTGGGCTGGCAAACAGCCCAGGATACGATGGGCGACACTCATTCTCCCTTGCGAAATGGGGGGCCTGGGGGCCCCTGACATGGAACGATACTATCGCGTAGCACAGGCTACCCACTTGCACTCCTGGGTTCATGGAGAGGCGCGTACACCGCACTTGCTCCTGGAGCGACTGTTCGCGGACCCACTCCCACTGCCAGCAACGATTAGTCTTCCGCTTGATCGGTCGGTCGGGCGCCTTGACTCCCTTAAGGCGACTAACCATGCATGGCATGCACTGGTGCGCGCCCGTGATTGTGATCGATTGTATTCACCCCTGATGCCGATTGAATGGGCGCTGTGGTTGAGCCCCTTGAGAGAAAAGGGCGTTGTAGAGTCCCTCCGTTCTTTAGGCCTGGAAAGGATGGAGGATCTGTTCGAGGAGGGCACACTTAAAACTTGGGGTCAGTTAGCTTTGAGGACTGCGAGCCCCACACTGCTACAACAGTTTCAGTTCCACAGACTGCGATCGGCTTACCGAGACGAGTTGGGCCCGTCTATGGAAGAGCCTGAGGAGATCCCAGAGTTGTCCTATATTATTAAAACTAAGTCCTCGGCTAAACTGCTCTCGTCGGTCAACAAGTTAGGCGTAGCACACCAGAATCTGATGCAGTCTAAAGCCAGAGAGGCATGGCAGGAGGATCTGCTATCACCCATAGATGATGCCATGTGGGGATATTGCTGCTCCAGCACCCGCAAGATCTCACTCAATGGCAGGCACAGGCTGGTGCACTTTAAGTTCCTCCAGAGGGTGTACTATACCCCAGAGCGACTGCACCGCTATGGCCTGCGGCCCACGGCGGAATGTGAGCGCTGTCGCACCCAGGTCGCTGACTTCTTCCACATGGCGTGGCTCTGCCCCGGTGTGCGAGACTTCTGGAATGCGGTATTTGCGGAACTTGATCAAATGCTGGAGGAGACGCTCCCCAGGACACCGGCGCTTGCTTTGCTGGGCTTTTCTAAACCGCTCCCGCCATCACTTTGCCGACTAGCGGATATGGCGTTGTTGCTCGCCAGGAGAGTAGTTGCGTCCTGCTGGATGCGCGGACCGCTGCCCACCGTGGCGAGGTGGAAGAGGGATCTGCGCTATTGCTGTACCCAAACTGAGCTGTACAGTGAACTGTTGCCACCTAGAAGTAGGCCAAAAAACTTCTGGGACCTCTACAAGGAGTACTTACGAAAGGGGGAGGAAGGTGATTCCGACACATCTGAGGTGGTGGATCTCCAGGACCAAGTTTTGGAATAGAGGGCTGGGCGGACGGGGGGGCTCCCCTATGGGTAAGACAGTGGGGAGATTGCTGAGGGGGGCGCTGGGACACACAAGTAGTCACCTACGTGGGAGGGCTTAACAGGGGGGGTCACTAGAGGCTTAGGCCATTGATGACGTGGGTTGGGAAGTGACACGGGACATGGTTTTTACACGACACGTTTGCCCGGCAGGTTTACTCTGAATCAGACTGACTGGGCATTCCACGGAACACACTGGGGAGGGAGGGTAGAGTGGGGAGTTGGGGTTAGGGTAGGTCTATGGGTATTTTCGTTCTACTATTGACCTTGCACACATCAGACCTTCCCTGCGAGCTGTTGTTAATGAATAATCAGAAGTCGTGCTGTGATTAGTGCTGCCTTGATGGGGAATTTACTATCACTACAGCTGAGCTGAGTCCACTAAATGACGCCGCCGGGCCCCCGGGATGCCGGCAATCATGGCTGTGTAACATCTTTGCCTGAGAACTTGTTTGGTCCCGGTAGCCACGAACTGTATGCTTGCTAAGGTATTTGTAACGACGCTGGTATTGTTGCTAATAAAGGTCTTTAAAAAAAAAATTTAGGTGGGCACCAGGGTGGCACCGGACGAAGTCACCTCGACCAGGTGAGTGGGCGCTACTGGGCTCTGCAGTCTCTCGGACCAGGAGGCGTTGTCGGCGACCAGGATGGAGGTGCGAGCTGTCCCACGAAGGTATCTGCTGCTGACGTCGCTGGACCCAGGATTGGGCAACAAGTCTTGGCCAATGCAAGGCCCACGCGGTGGACCTAAAATGGCGTCTTGAGTGGACCAGGAGGGTCCAGGGTGCTCCTCTGTTGGAGGGGAGCAAGGGCTAGTCTGGAGCAACCAGACCAGCAGTAGTTGTCGTCGTGGAGCGTCGTGAAGGGGCCACTAGCCAACGGGCAAGCGACCTGGACAACGCGGTGGGCAGCAAAGAGCAGAAGGGCCCCACGCAGATCTCGTGGATGCAGGGGGGCTGAACTTCGGTGCTGGAGCTGCTCAGGGTCGGGGCTTCTCTTACCCCAAAGCACTCAGTCGAGGGTCACTCGGGAGTCGTGCTGGACAAGCGTCGTGCAGTTCTGAAGATGGCCGGTACCTCGAGGTCTCGTCGCACCCACGGGTCACAGCTGGGCTGATGATGTAGGTTGAGGTCAGAGGTGCCAGGGAAGCCGGTTCTCGTCGTGCTGGAGCAGTCTTGATCCGAAGGAGAGACTGGCAACAAACCGCGATACTTGGTTGGTGTAGGAAGGTAGATCCCTGACTATGGTTGCCCCCAACTTTTTGCCTGGTGTTTTGCTGGTTTTCTGACTTAGTTGACCTGGGGCCCTGTTATTCAGGACCCCAGGCCTACTGCTCTCTCTGTAAAATGGATTCCATGTACCTTAGGTACATATCTAATTGGATACTGAGTCACCTTATCATTCCCTGTACAGTGTACCTTAGGTACCCAGGGCATAGGTGTACCCAGGGCCTACCAGGGGCTGCAGCATGTATTATGCCACCCCTGGCTGGCCATCCAAATCTGACACAACTGGCTGCACGACAGCTGGGGCAAGGTGGTGTATACACCCTTTGCTTTAGATATAGTATTCCTATATCTAACCCTAAAAATGGACACACAGATCTCCTATCAGTCACTCCTATGGCAGGCCTTGACAATCCTGAAGGCAGAGTGCTTGGAATCGGGTGAGATAGTGCTCTGGCATGAGCTGAGCCTGTCTGCGGCTTTCGGGATCCATCCCTTAGCCGTTTCCATGATATCGCATACCATATACTCTTAAGTGCATTATAATCCTCGCGGTTATATGCCAACTCTGGTATCGCTTTATCAAAACATGTCGAGTAAGGTGTCATAGGAATTGGAATACTAACCCCTCGCCAATTCTGGCGACGGGGTTAGCATTCCACCCTTCTAGAGGGACACGACATGTAGGTAACCTGTAACCCCGGTTAAAGTCAGACATAGCCTTAGCTCCACAAAATGGATGCTGCCACCGAGACACAAGTCTGCCCTCCTGCTGCTGGGAGTCCTCCCAGAGCAGGAGGCAAGGACAAAGGGTTTCCTGCCAGGGGCGGTGCCAGCACCGTCCCAGACAGGATTTTGTGTATTCTAGGTAGGCAGGGCTTTAGAGGAAGGTGACTGCAAGTGGCACCCCGGTGCTCACTGTGCATAGGCCGGCTGGAACCAGTTCCAGGGGCACTCCAGCCCCTGGCCTGGGGAAAGCCCGCCAAAGGAGAGGGGTGTAACCACCCCCCTCCTGGTCCCACCCATAGGGCAGGACCTAGTCGCGTGCCAGCCCCCTTTTTCAGGATAAAGGTAGGAACTGGCCCCCCTTCCAAATCAGATCTTTGAATCCTGAAACTACTTTCCACGAAAGGAACTCAAGACTTCTTCCCAAGATTCTCCCTTGTGACTAAGGAGTAGTCACCCTGCAGCAGCAGGCACCAACCAAGCATCGCGGTTTGTTGCCAGTCTCTCCTTCGGATCAAGACTGCTCCAGCACGACGAGAACCGGCTTCCCTGGCACCTCTGACCTCAACCTACATCATCAGCCCAGCTGTGATCCGTGGGTGCGACCAGACCTCGAGGGACCGGCCATCTTCAGAACTGCACGACGCTTGTCCAGCACGACTCCCGAGTGACCCTCGACTGAGTGCTTTGGGGTAAGAGAAGCCCCGACCCTGAGCAGCTCCAGCACCGAAGTTCAGCCCCCCTGCATCCACGAGATCTGCGTGGGGCCCTTCTGCTCTTTGCTGCCCACCGCGTTGTCCAGGTCGCTTGCCCGTTGGCTAGTGGCCCCTTCACGACGCTCCACGACGACAACTACTGCTGGTCTGGTTGCTCCAGACTAGCCCTTGCTCCCCTCCAACAGAGGAGCACCCTGGACCCTCCTGGTCCACTCAAGACGCCATTTTAGGTCCACCGCGTGGGCCTTGCATTTGCCAAGACTTGTTGCCCCAATCCTGGGTCCAGCGACGTCGACAGCAGAGACCTTCGTGGGACAGCTCGCACCTCCATCCTGGTCGCCGACAACGCCTCCTGGTCCGAGAGACTGCAGAGCCCAGCAGCGCCCACTCACCTGGTCGAGGTGACTTCGTCCGGTGCCACTCTGGTGCCCACCTAAATCACTGGCTAGTGATTCAGAACTTGGTCCCCTCTGCTTTCAGGTCGTCTTCTTCCCTGATCCAGGCTTGGATCACCACTAACTTTTCTTCACTGGCCGCCTGCCAGCAACTTCCTCTTCAGGCTCCTGGTTCTTCAACGTGGGTTTTTGACGCAACTTCAACCCTATGCAGCCCCAGCCCCTGGGCTAGGAAAACCAAGTACTCCGGTGCTTCAGCATAGTCCAACACCCTAAGTATTCGGATCCACTCCCGTTTTCGACCCACCTACTCGGGTTCGCCCGAGAACAGTAACTTTGTGACTACTAGCCTCCATAGACTTTTTCCCGCCTTACGCGTGAGAGTTCCCACTCTGCACACGACGTCCACAGGCCTCCTGCATCTAATCTAAGTGTTTAGAATTGTAGGCCAAGCGATTCCAAAGTCTATGAGAATAGTTACTTACCTGCTAGTAGTTCGCATTCCACTTTTGTAATATATGGTTTTTCGTGCCCCTAGGGCATGTGTGTAAATTGTGCGACTTAAAGTATTTTCGTAAGAGTTTTGTTGTGTGCTTAGCTCCCTGACTCAAAGAGTTCAGGGTAGTCTTGTTATAAATAAATATCTGTTTATTTTCATAACAACTTGTGTGGTGTCCTTTCACTTGGTGTTCAAGGGGTAATGTGATGGTAAAACAGCTGGCTTAACACGCCCACTAGAGTCTTAGCCTTAGACTGCTCGTATCCATGCTACTAGGATAGCTGGTCTATAAGGTTGACTTACAACCAATCATCAATAAGGGTTGTTTGGACTGATACATAGTGATCACTAGAATAGTGAGCACTGCATATCAGGCCAACTTCTCACAGTTGGTGCCTGCTGCTGCAGGGTGACTACTCCTTAGTCACAAGGGAGAAATCTTGAGAAGAGTCTTGAGTTCCTTCTTGCAGAAAGTAGTTTCAGGATTCAAAGATGATCCAGTTTGGAAGGGGGCCAGTTCCTACCTTTATCCTGAAAAAGGGGGCTGGCACGCGACTAGGTCCTGCCCTATGGGTGGGACCAGGAGGGGGGTGGTTACACCCCTCTCCTTTGGCGGGCTTTCCCCAGATCAGGGGCTGGAGTGCCCCTGGAACTGGTTCAAGCCGGCCTATGCACAGTGAGCACCGGGGTGCCACTTGCAGTCACCTTCCTCTAAAGCCCTGCCTACCTAGGATACACAAAATCCTGTCTGGGACGGTGCTGGCACCGCCCCTGACAGGAAACCCTTTGTCCTTGCCTCCTGCTCTGGGAGGACTCCCAGCAGCAGGAGGGCAGACTTGTGTCTCGGTGGTAGCATCCATTTTGTGGAGCTAAGGCTATGTCTGACTTTAACCGGGGTTACAGGTTACATACATGTCGTGTCCCTCTAGAAGGGTGGAATGCTAACCCCGTCGCCAGAATTGGCGAGGGGTTAGTATTCCAATTCCTATGACACCTTACTCGACATGTTTTGATAAAGCGATACCAGAGTTGGCATATAACCGCGAGGATTATAATGCACTTAAGAGTATATGGTATGCGATATCATGGAAACGGCTAAGGGATGGATCCCGAAAGCCGCAGACAGGCTCAGCTCATGCCAGAGCACTATCTCACACGATTCCAAGCACTCTGCCTTCAGGATTGTCAAGGCCTGCCATAGGAGTGACTGATAGGAGATCTGTGTGTCCATTTTAGGTTTATATATAGGAATACTATATCTAAAGCAAAGGGTGAGTACACCACCTTGCCCCCAGCTGTCAAGCAGCCAGTTGTGTCTGTTTGGTTAGTCAGTCCAGGGGTGGCATAATACATGCTGCAGCCCCTGGGAGACTTCTGGGTGCACCTCAGCCCTGGGTACAGGGACTTAGAGAGGGCCCAGTGCCAATTAAGTACCTGGGTACAATTTGGAATAGAGAGAACATCTAGGCTGTGGGTCTGATTAGCAGGCCCACAGCCAGGGAAAGTCGTAAACCAGGGAAGCAAAAAGCAAAAATCTGGGTGATCATAGGATTGCAGACCCTACTCTCCTAAATGACCCCTCCCCCAAACTTTGGGACAATAAGCTAACCTTGACCAGGTGAGTCTTCTTGCTCTAAGTGGAAATACCTGGAGAGCCCATCGGCATTGCCATGATCAGTACCAGGTCTATGCTCCACTGTAAAATCCATCCCCTTTAGGGAAATGGACCACCTAAGTAGTTTGGGGTTTTCACCCTTCATCTGATTTAGCCACAAGAGGGGCTTATGGTCGGTCTGAATCTTGAAGTGAGTGCCAAACAAGTATGACATCAACTTCTTCAGGGCCCAAACCACAGCAAAGGCCTCCCTCTCAATAGCTGACCAATTTTTCTCTCTGGGGGTCAGCCTTCTGCTGATAAAAGCAATGGGCTGGTCGTTACCATCAAAATTCAGCTGAGATAGAACAGCTTCACACCCAACTCAGAAGCATCTGTTTGGACAATGAATGTTTTGGAGTAGTCTGGACTCTTTAGGATAGGTGCTGTGCACATAGCCAGGTTCTGAGCTGGGATGGTGCAGTGAGCTAAAAAACGGTGATGGATCAAGCCCTGATCTTTTGACTGGGTAGGAGTGTTCTGCTTAATTCAGATGCTCTGTCCATCACCACCCCCTTTTCTGAATCGTTTTGGCCACTATAGGAGTGGAAGGGTATGCTCAGACATGAGTCCCTTGCTCACTGCACCATCAGGATTCAAGCAAGCCGGGCCGAAGACGGCTGTAATGCCAGAAACCGGTCCCCGGAAGCTTGTTTCCTTCCCAGTACAAGAATTGGCTTGGTAGTTTGGTTTGCCCTGTTCCCATCATGCACTGGGACAGGAACAGACCAATTTGCATATAGCCAGGTTCTGAGCTGGGATGGTGCAGTGAGCTAAAAAACTGTGATGGATTAAAACCATGATCTCTTGACTTGGTAAGAGTATTCTGCATCATTCAGAGACTCTGTCCATCACCACCCCCCTTTTCCAAAATCGGTTTTATCCACACTATGTGTGGGAGGGTATACTCAGACGTGAGTCCCTTGCTCATTGCACCATCAGGATTCAAGCAAACCGGGCCGAAGAAGGCTGTGATGCCAGAAACCGGTCCCCGGGAGCTTGTTTCCTTCCCAGTACAAGAATTGGCTTGGTAGTTTGGTTTGCCCTGTTCCCATCATGCACTGGGACAGGAACAGACCAATTTGCATATAGCCAGGTGCTGGGATGGTGCAGTGAGCTAAAAAACGGTGATGGATTAAAACCATGATCTCTTGACTTGGTAAGAGTATTCTGCATCATTCATAGACTCTGTCCATCACCACCCCCCTTTTCCAAAATCGGTTTTATCCACACTATGTGTGGGAGGGTATACTCAGACGTGAGTCCCTTGCTCATTGCACCATCAGGATTCAAGCAAACCGGGCCGAAGAAGGCTGTGATGCCAGAAACCGGTCCCCGGGAGCTTGTTTCCTTCCCAGTACAAGAATTGGCTTGGTAGTTTGGTTTGCCCTGTTCCCATCATGCACTGGGACAGGAACAGACCAATTTGCATATAGCCAGGTTCTGAGCTGGGATGGTGCAGTGAGCTAAAAAACTGTGATGGATTAAAACCATGATCTCTTGACTTGGTAAGAGTATTCTGCATCATTCAGAGACTCTGTCCATCACCACCCCCCTTTTCCAAAATCCATAGCCTGCTTTAGGTCATTGAATGCTTTCTGACAGCTTGCTGTCCACTGAACTTTCTTTGGCATCTTCTTACTTGTCAGGTCATTAAGTGGTGTCACAATGGACCCATAATTCTTGACAAATTTCCTATAGTAACCAGTCAGGCCCAAGAAAGCTCGAACCTGAGTCTGGGTGGTTGGAGGAGCCCAGTCCTGGATGGCCTGTATCTTGCTCTCCAATGGCTGAACCTGGCCTCCACCTACAAGGTGGCCCAGGTATACAACCTGTGTCTGCCCTATCTGGCACTTGGTGGCCTTGATAGTGAGGCCTGCCTTTTGCAGAGCCTCTAACACTTTCCTCAGGTGGACCAGGTGATCCTCCCAGGTGGAACTAAAGACCGCTATATCATCAAGATATGCTGCACAGAAGTCATCCATCCCAGTGAGAACTTGATTCACCAGCCTTTGGAAGGTGGCAGGTGCATTTTTCAAACCAAAGGGCATTACCACAAATTGATAATGCCCACCAGGGGTAGAAAATGCTGTCTTGGGCTTGGCCTCCTCAGCTAACCTGATTTGCCAATACCCAGCTGTCAGATCAAATGTGCTTAAGTAGTTGGCAGAAGCCAATCTATCAATAAGCTCATCTGCTCTTGGGATTGGGTGGGCATCAGTCTTAGTGACTGCATTGAGTCCTCTGTAGTCTACGCAAAACCTAATCTCTTTCTTACCACCCTGGGTGTGAGGCTTTGGCACTAGAACTACTGGGCTAGCCCAAGGGCTAT
The DNA here is from genome assembly GCF_964261635.1 of Lissotriton helveticus. Classification (NCBI taxonomy): domain Eukaryota; kingdom Metazoa; phylum Chordata; class Amphibia; order Caudata; family Salamandridae; genus Lissotriton; species Lissotriton helveticus. The sequence continues at coordinate 823,241,817 of NC_136073.1, forward strand.
CTGAGGGCTCAATGACTCCCAGCTCCAACATTTTCTGCACCTCTGTCTTGATGCAGTCTCTGACATGATCAGGCTGTCTGTAGATTTTACTCTTGACAGGCAGACTGTCTCCAGTGTCCACTTCATGGGTACACCAATCAGTTTGACTGGGTGTCAGAGAGAACATATGTCTGAAGGATTGCAGAACTCGTCTACAATCCTGTTGCTGATGCTCAGAGAGGCTGCCACAAAAGACAACACCATCTACTGACCCATCATCAGGATTCTGAGTGAGCAGGTCTGGGAGAGGGTCACTCTCTTCCTCCTGTCCCTCATCTGTGGCCATGAGCAAGCTCATGTCCTTCCTGTCAACATATACCTTGAGCCTGTTCACATGGAGCACCCTGAGAGGGCTCCTGGGAGTTCCAAGGTCCACCAGGTAGGTGACCTGTCCCTTTTGCTCAATGATTGTGTGGGGCCCAGACCATTTGTCTTTGAGTGCTGCTGGGGCCACTGGCTCCAGCACCCACACCTTCTGTCCAGGCTTGTACAGTCAGGACAGCCTTTTGGTCAAGCCAAGCTTTTTGGAGTTCTTGGCTGGCCTCAAGGTTTTTAGATGCCTTTTCCATATACTCAGCCATCCTGGAGCGGAGACCAAGTACATAGTCCACAATGTTTGTTCCAGGCTTTTTGAGAGGTCTATCCCATCCTTCCGTTACCAAACAAAGGGGTCCTCTTACAGGATGCCCAAACAGAAGCTCAAAAGGGCTGTAGCCAACCCCCTTCTGTGGGACCTCTCTGTAAGCAAACAAGAGGCAGGGTATCAGGACATCCCATCTTCTCCTAAGAGGTTCAGGTAGTCCATGAATCATCCCTTTAAGGGTCCTGTTGAATCTCAACAAGCCCATTGCACTGTGGGTGATAGGGTGTGGTGAACTTGTAGTTGACACCACATTCCTTCCACATTGCAGTCAGATATCCTGACATGAAGTTTGTACCTCTGTCAGAGACAACCTCCTTAGGGAAGCCCACTCTGGAGAACACTCCAATTAGGGCTCTTGCCACAACAGGTGCTGTAGTGGTCCTAAGGGGAATAGCTTCAGGGTACCTGGTGGCATGGTCCACTATCACCAGTATAAACGTGTGCCCTGATGCCGTCTGGGGTTCCATTGGACCAACAATGTCAATCCCCACTCTTTCAAAGGGTACCCCCCACCACAGGTAGTGGTATGAGGGGGGCCTTTGTTGGGCCACCTGACTTACCACTGGCTTGGCAGGTGACACAGGAGCGGCAAAACTCCTTGGTATCCTCATTCATGTGGGGCCAGTGAAAGTGTGTGACAAGTCTGTCCCACGTCTTGTTCTGGCATAAGTGACCTGCAAGGGGAATTTCATGGGCCAAGGTAAGAAGGAAACCTCTCTGAGACAAGGGGATGACCAGCCTCCTGGTTGCACCAGGCTTGGGGTCTCTTGACTCAGAGTAGAGGAGTCCATCATCCCAGTATACCTTGTGGGTACCTGTGGCATTCCCAGCAGCCTGCTGTCTGAGGGGTTCAAGTGAGGGGCAGTCCAACTGTGCTTTACCCAGGTCTGCTCTGGAGGGTCCCCCTGAGCCCAGAAACTCAACCTGATCAGGTTCAAGTTCTAAAGGCTCAGTTTCCTTCAGTTCCTTGAGATCAGCCTCCTCAGAGACTTGATCCTCAACCTGGGGCAAGGGGGAAGGCAAGGCCTTAACCCTACTGCTCCTTTTCTTGGGAGGTGTCTGGTCCATTGTTCCAGGATCCAGCACCTGTTCAGTGGGGCATTTCTTGGCCTGTGACCTAGTCACAGCAAGCACATGTGCTGGCAAGCCTAACATTTCCATGTGAGTCCTCTGCTACACTTCTGACCATAGGGATGTTTCCAAATCATTGCCCAACAGACATTCTACAGGGAGGTCTGAACTAACCACAACCTTCTTTGGGCCACTTACTCCTTCCCAGGAGAAATCAACAATTGCCATACTATGGTGGGTAGTGACATTGCTGGCATTGGTCACTAGGTACTCTGGACCTAGCATGATCTGTCCAGGGTCCACAAAGTTAGGTGTCACCATTGTGACACTGGCACAAGTGTCCCTGTAGGCCTGAGCCATTTTTCCATTTATTAAAGGTGTCTGCCTGTATTTGCCCAAAGTATTGGGACTTGTGTCAGGGGATATATCTACATCCCCTGTACAGACAAGGACAGCCTGAGTGAGTGTGCCAACTAAGTTGCCAGACCCCTCAGTTCCCAAGGTTAACCCAACTAATGCCTTGGGAGGAGCACTACCACTACTGACTGTACTAGGGGGTGCAGTTGCCTTAGGGGCTGTAGTGGTAGGTTGCCCTCCTCTTTTGGTGCACTCACTAAACCAGTGAGATTTACTTTTACAGTACTGGCACCACCTTTTTGACTGGCCTTCTTGAGTCTTCTTTTTCTGCTGTGAAGCCTGACCCCCACCCTCTTTGGTTTGTTGGGGACCTGTCGAAGACTTCTGGTCATTTTGTTCACTCTTAGTATTACCCTTCTGGTCTGCTTTCTTCTGACCACCCTGGTTCTGGTTCTGCTTGATCCTTGTTCTGACCCATTTGTCTGCCTTCTTTCCCAATTCTTGGGGAGAGGTCAGATCTGAATCAACAAGGTGCTGGTGCAACAACTGGTTCTGACAATTATTTAAAATCTGTTCTCTCATCATGAGATTATACAACCCTGTGTAATCAGTAACCTTGCTACCTAGCAACCTGCCCTCCAAAGCCTTAGTGGCACAATCCACAAAGTCAGACCAGTCCTGAGACTGAGTTTTCTGGGTGTCTCTGAACAGCAACCTGTACTGCTCAGTTGTTAAGCCAAACCCATCAACCAGTGTATTTTTCAGGACCTGGTAATTGTTAGCATCCTCCACTCTTGTAGTGAGGAGCTTATCTCTACCTTTGCCATCAAAGGAGAGCCACAGTATAGCTGCCCACTGACTCTGGGGAATGCACTGCACAGTGCAGGCCCTCTCCAGAGCAGCCATCCATTTCTGGATGTCATCCCCTTGCTTAAAGGGAGGCACTATCTTTGTCAGGTGTTTAGTATCTAAACCCTTCTCTTTATCTCTTGGGAGATTGCTGCCACCAGTGGGAGCTAACCCACTCATCTGCTGCTCTCTTGCAAAGGCAAACTTCTCTTTGGCCAGGGCAAGTTCTTCCCTTTCAATCCTCAGAGTAGCCTGTCTCATCCTAGCTTCATGCTCCATTCTCTGAGGGGAAGTCAATCTCTTCTGGGGAGAGTTCCTCCTCCTCTGAGAAGAGGCATTAGAGTGCAGAGATCTATTGGAGTCCCTAGAAAGAGATCTATCTCTCCTAACTCCAAGGTTAGGCCTACTTAGGGTCAGTACTGGGGGTCCCCCAGATCCTAGCCCAAGCAAGTCTAAGTTGGCCCTAGTTAGCCTTCTGACTACCTCAAGACCTTTGTCTGCCTCATCCCCAGAGAGTTCCTCAAGATCCTCCTCCTCAACTGCATTGTCAGTGTTGTGGAGGTCTGGATCCCCAGAGGTACCCTCCAAGGCTGGCATATTCCCATCTAGCTGAGAAATCTTTCTCGCATCATAGGTCTCTAAGAGACCTATCAGAAAGGGAATGGTGGGGTTAGACCCCTGTTTCAATTTCCTGGAGGTACACACTTGTCTCATCTCCTGGAAACTGAGAGCTGCATATCTTGAAGTGACCTGTGGAGGGTCAATGCTTACCAGGGGAGTCTCAGTGGACTCTCCATGGTTAGACATGCTTTTCTAGTGAGGTGTAAGTGGTGCACTTACCTACACTATTTGTTTGCCTACTGATCCCTTGCTAGAGTTGTAGTTTAGGGTGTGCTAGGCCCTAGGAGCTACAACAGCTGGTTCAGTAGAACTCAGAGTATTCTAAGCTAAGTTATATGTACCTTTAGTACTTATGTGATCTTTCAAATGATGTTCTTAGGATATGCGTGGTAAAACAACAGCAAGCTCAAATCCCAACGCTGCTCACCAATGTGAGAAGTTGGCCTGATATGCAGTGCTCACTATTCTAGTGATCACTAGGCATCAGTCCAAACAACCCTTATTGATGATTGGTTGTAAGTCAACCTTATAGACCAGCTATCCTAGTAGCATGGATACGAGCAGTCTAAGGCTAAGACTCTAGAGGGCGTGTAAAGCCAGCTGTTTTACCATCACATTACCCCTTGAACACCAAGTGAAAGGACACCACACAAGTTGTTATGAAAATAAACAGATATTTATTTATCACAAGACTACCCTGAACTCTTTATGAGTCAGGGAGCTAAGCACATAACAAAACTCTTAAGAAAATAAGTCGCACAATTTACACAAATGCCCTAGGGGCACGAAAAACCATATATTACAAAAGTGGAATGCGAACTATTAGCAGGTAAGTAACTATTCTCATAGACTCTAGAAACGCTAGCCCTACAATTCTAAACACTTAGATTAGTTGCAGGAGGCCTGTGGACGTCGTGTGCAGAGTGGGAACTCACGCGTAAGGCGGGAAAAAGTCTATGGAGGCTAGTAGTCACAAAGTTACTGTTCTCGGGCAAACCCGACTAGGTGGGTCGAAAACAAGGGTGGATCCGAACACTTAGGGTGTTGGACTATGCTGAAGCACCGGAGTACTTGGTTTACCTAGCCCAGGGGCTGCGGCTGCATAGGGTTGAAGTTACGTCGGACACCCTCGTTGAAGAACCAGGAGCCTGAAGAAAGAGTCGCTGGCAGGCGGCCAGTGAAGAGAGTTCGTGGTGATCCAAGCCTGGATCAAGGAAGAAGAAGACCTGAAAGCAGAGGGGACCAAGTTCTGAATCACTAGCCAGTGATTTAGGTGGGCACCAGGGTGGCACCGGACGAAGTCACCTCGACCAGGTGAGTGGGCGCTGCTGGGCTCTGCAGTCCCTCGGACCAGGAGGCGTTGTCGGCGACCAGGATGGAGGTGCGAGCTGTCCCACGAAGGTATCTGCTGCTGACGTCGCTGGACCCAGGATTGGGCAACAAGTCTTGGCCAATGGAAGGCCCACGCGGTGGACCTAAAATGGCGTCTTGAGTGGACCAGGAGGGTTCAGGGTGCTTCTCTGTTGGAGGGGAGCAAGGGCTAGTCTGGAGCAACCAGACCAGCAGTGTTTGTCGTCGTGGAGCGTCGTGAGAGGGCCACTAGCCAACGGGCAAGCGACCTGGACAACCCGGTGAGCAGCAAAGAGCAGAATGGCCCCACGCAGATCTCGTGGATGCAGGGGGGCTGAACTTCGGTGCTGGAGCTGCTCAGGGTCAGGGCTTCTCTTACCCCAAAGCACTCAGTCGAGGGTCACTCGGGAGTCGTGCTGGACAAGCGTCGTGCAGTTCTGAAGATGGCCGGTCCCTCGAGGTCTCGTCGCACCCACGGGTCACAGCTGGGCTGATGATGTAGGTTGAGGTCAGAGGTGCCAGGGAAGCCGGTTCTCGGCGTGCTGGAGCAGTCTTGATCCGAAGGAGAGACTGGCAACAAACCGCGATACTTGGTTGGTGCCTGCTGCTGCAGGGTGACTACTCCTTAGTCACAAGGGAGAAATCTTGAGAAGAGTCTTGAGTTCCTTCTTGCAGAAAGTAGTTTCAGGATTCAAAGATGATCTTGTTTGGAAGGGGGCCAGTTCCTACCTTTATCCTGAAAAAGGGGGCTGGCACGCGACTAGGTCCTGCCCTATGGGTGGGACCAGGAGGGGGGTGGTTACACCCCTCTCCTTTGGCGGGCTTTCCCCAGATCAGGGGATGGAGTGCCCCTGGAACTGGTTCAAGCCGACCTATGCACAGTGAGCACCGGGGTGCCACTTGCAGTCACCTTCCTCTAAAGCCCTGCCTACCTAGGATACACAAAATCCTGTCTGGGACGGTGCTGGCACCGCCCCTGACAGGAAACCCTTTGTCCTTGCCTCCGGCTCTGGGAGGACTCCTAGCAGCAGGAGGGCAGACTTGTGTCTCGGTGGCAGCATCCATTTTGTGGAGCTAAGGCTATGTCTGACTTTAACCGGGGTTACAGGTTACATACATGTTGTGTCCCTCTAGAAGGGTGGAATGCTAACCCCGTCGCCAGAATTGGCGAGGGGTTAGTATTCCAATTCGTATGACACCTTACTCGACATGTTTTGATAAAGCGATACCAGAGTTGGCATATAACCGCGAGGATTATAATGCACTTAAGAGTATATGGTATGCGATATCATGGAAACGGCTAAGGGATGGATCCCGAAAGCCGCAGACAGGCTCAGCTCATGCCAGAGCACTATCTCACACGATTCCAAGCACTCTGCCTTCAGGATTGTCAAGGCCTGCCATAGGAGTGACTGATAGGAGATCTGTGTGTCCATTTTAGGTTTAGATATAGGAATACTATATCTAAAGCAAAGGGTGAGTACACCACCTTGCCCCCAGCTGTCAAGCAGCCAGTTGTGTCTGTTTGGTTAGTCAGTCCAGGGGTGGCATAATACATGCTGCAGCCCCTGGGAGACTTCTGGGTGCACCTCAGCCCTGGGTACAGGGACTTAGAGAGGGCCCAGTGCCAATTCAGTACCTGGGTACAATTTGGAATAGAGAGAACAGCTAGGCTGTGGGTCTGATTAGCAGGCCCACAGCCAGGGAAAGTCGTAAACCAGGGAAGCAAAAAGCAAAAATCTGGGTGATCATAGGATTGCAGACCCTACTCTCCTACAGTGATCCTTTCATTAGATGCCAGAATGGCCTTTGACATGGTCGAATGGCCCCATCTTTTTGCGGTACTTCGGCACCTTGGCTTTGGCCCCAAGTTTTGTGCTTGGGTGCAGTTATTGTATACAAGACCCCTCGCGCATGTTGTAGCTAATGGCCATATCTCCAGGGACTTCCGACTTGGTCGTGGCACGCGTCAGGGATGCCCCTTGTCGCCCTTGCTTTTCGCACTGATCCTAGAGCCGCTGGCAGCGTGGATACGGTGGGACCCCATGATTAAAGGTCTTTGCTGGACCGAGTCCTGGAAGGACCGCATATCATATGCTGATATCCTTCTTTACTTGGCTCTTCCTCGGCGGTCAATCATAATTCTTCTTAACATCTGTGAGATTTTTGGAAGAGCCTCGGGATACTCAATCAACTGGTCCAAGTCGGTTTTGTTTGTCCTTAAAGGACCCCCGCCGCGGCTCCCGGATGACTGCCCACTGGTGATCACTGATGAACCCTTTAAATATCTAGGGGTGTGGGTAATACCTAATCAAAGGCCTTCTTTCACTGCAATTTATCGCCTCCACTTCAGCGATTCCGCACGGATGTGAGGCATTGGCACACCCTACCACTGACTATTAGGGAAAGCGACATTATTTAAAATGATGACCCTACCACGATATTGTATATCCTTGAAAATACTCAGTTTCTTGTGCCTTCAAAATACTTTACGTCCATAAACGCACTGGTCTCCAGTCTCCTTTGGGGGGACAAACCTGCGCGCATTTCCCGGCAGAAGTTGGTTCGGGGATGGTTTGATGGAGGCATAGCACTTCCAGATATCCAATTGTACTATTGGGCAGCCCAATTAAAGACCATAAACTATTGGCTCCATGCTCCACAGACTGAGCCAGCGTATAAAGCCGATAGGTAAGACTTAGGGGGCGGAGGAGTGATGGCTGTGCTTTATGACCCCAAGGGTGCGGCGGCCCTGCTGGGCCCCACGGCACATACAGTGAGGTTGTGGTATCTGGCCTCTGCTCGCCTTAAATGTAAAGACAAGATCACACAGATGACGCCGCTTTGGTCGTTGCGACGCCTCGGCCGCCTCTGTAACAGTAAGGGATTTGAGGCCTGGGACTTGATAGGCATATCAACGGTTGGAGACCTCTGGAGGCGGGGTGCCGTCCTCACTTTTGACCAACTAATGTATCAATTTGACTTGGTGCATACGGAACGTTTCTGCTATTTGCAGGTTAGCCATGCTCTCAAATCGGTGATTCCACTGGATGAAGAGCTACTAGACTCCACTCCTTTAGAAGATAGATTACTTACGGAGCATATGCTCAAAAAGGCGACCTCGCTGGTTTACTGTAAGCTGGTCAACAATATGCCTGACCCTACTGTGAGACTTAGAGCTGCCTGGACTGCGGAGGTAGGCGAATTTGAGGAGTCAGACTGGCAGGCCGCACTCTCCTCTCCTCGGGAGGTTGCTGTGCCGTCACTGCCAGACTGATACAACTGAAAGTTTTACATCGAGTCTACTATACTAGGGTCACATTACACAGGATAGGGAGAATTGCACATCAGTATTGTTTGAGAAGCTGTGGGGAGGAAGGGACCTTCTTCCATACCATTTGGGACTGCCCCCTGATTGCCTGCTTTTGGTCCAAGGTTTTGCGAACTATATCACAAGTTGTTAAGGTCTCATTGGTCCCCGAACCGCGTTGCGGTTTGCTGAATATTTGGGAGCCTAATGATCTTAGTCACCCCCTACAAGACTGGGCCACGCTCGGCATTATGTATGCTAAACGAAATGTGGCTAAAGCTTGGGGTTCCCCCTTGGTACCGACGCTCAGGGACTGGTGTGCTGATTTGGACTCTGCGATGGTTGCCGAAAAGGCGGTGTATCTGAATCGAAAATGTCCGTGGAAATGGGCCAAGATTTGGGGAGCATGGAATGAGTATAGAGGGTGCATCTGCGATCCGCCTCAATTGGATAGTGATACTGATTAGAGGGGGTGGGAGGTCCTGGGAGCGGGGTGGAGGTACTAAAGCGCTGCCACGACTGTACTGCTATTTCCTCTTTGAAATGCTCTGCTGTATCTATTTTTGATTCTCCTTTTTTATTTTGTCCTATTAATTATGCACTGAATGTCTTCTGAAATGCCCATTGTTTATTTCTGTATCAATAAAAAAAAATCAGAAAAAAAAATGTGCAATACAGGAAGGAGGGATTGTAGGGAAAGCTCACCTCTCATTGAAAAAGATTTCTCAGGACTGCTTTACCCACCGCTGCATCCTCCTTCATGGAAGAATACAAGCAGTAGTGCTTCGTGAAGGTGTGGACACTGCTCCACGTAGCTGCTCTACAGATGTCCTTAATAGGGACTCCTGAGAATAGAGCCACTGATGAAGCAACAGATCTGGTTGAATGAGCACAAACTCTTCTTTCAAGCGGCTTGCCCGCTTCCTGATGACAATACTGAATTTTATTAGAGATCCAACGTGAAATACTGTGCTTTGAAAGCGGAAATCCCTTCCGCGGGGCACTATAAGAGACAAAACGTTGAGTAGACTTCTTGAATGGTCTTGTTTGTTCCAGATAAAATTTCAGACACCTCTGAACATCCAAAGAATGCAAAGACCTCTCCGCTGGTGTAGTAGGTCGTGGAAAAAAAGATTTAAAAATCACAGGCTCATTCAAATGGAATTCGGATGGGACCTTCGGGATGAATTTTGGATTTGTCCTTAGAATCAGAACATCCTTTTTGAACTGAAGAAAAGGTTCCACAATCGTGAGCGCTTGGAGCTCACTAATCCTCCTGGCCAATGTTAAGGCTAATAGGAGAGGCAGTTTCCATGATACAAATTTCAGATCTGCTCTGGAGTAAAAACTCTGAACAGGCCCTTCAGGAATTGTTTAAAAATCCTAGCAGACCAAAGTGAAGGACCTGAAGACGTCCGCCTGAATCTAGAGATGTCTGCTAGATGTACCTTGACAGAAGAATGAGCCAAACCTGACTTAGCCAGAGAAAGAATATATGGCAAAAGCTGATTCGGAGCTGAAGTGTATGGATGAATATTCTGCCTCTGACACCAGAGACAGAATCTCTTCCATTTCGCCCGATAAGTCTTATTCGTACTCGGAGCTCGTGCCTGAGACAGAATATCCTTACACTCTTCTGTGAGGTTCAAATCCTAGAATTCTTTGTACTCAGGAGCCACGCTGTCAATTGGAGTGACCTCGGATCTGGATGGAGTACTTGACCCCGAGACATTGTCAACAGAGACGGAATAGGCTGCAGGTGAATCAGTTTGTCTTGAAAAAGCAGGAGGAGTTCGGTGTACTAGAACTGTCTGGGCCACGCTGGTGCAATTAAAATCATTCTGCAAGGTTCCGCTTTGAGTTTCCTGATCAGCCTCGGAATTAATGGAATTGGAGGAAAGGCGTAGACAAATGCGCCGTACCAAGCTATCAAAAGCGCATTCCCCAAGGAGCCCCGTTGGTGATCCCTGCTTGCGTAGAACCGGCATTTGGAGTTTTCTGGAGTTGCAAACAGGTCTATGGTCGGGGTTCCCCAAACTGAAAAGACCTCCTCGAGAATGGTCTGGTCTAATTCCCACTCGTGAGTGATCGATCTTAGGCGACTCAACGCATCCGCTGTTGAATTGAGCGAACCTGCGAGGTGCTCTGCCGTAAGAGCAATGTTGTGGAGAATCGCCCAGTTCCAAATTTACTGAGCTTCCTTTGAAAGATCCCGGGATCTTGTCCCGCCCTGTTTGTTTATATAGTGCATGGCCGTTGTGTTGTCCATGCGAACCAGCACTGTGCGATTCTGAATCCTCGGAAGAAAAGCCTGTAGGGCCAAGAGAATAGCCCTGAGTTCCAATAGATTGATGTGGAACTTGCGTTGATCTGAAACCCAATGATCGCTCACCTTCAAATCTTGTAGTACCGCTCCCCAGCCTTCTAGTGAGGCGTCCGTGGTTAGAACCATGAGGGATGGTGAAAGCGTGAATGTTAAACCTTTTGAGATGTTGTCTTTTACCAACCACCAGCTGCTTGCTTTTTTCATTGCTGATGTCACCGTGATCTTGTCGTCGAACGAGCCTTCCGCCTGGTACCATTGCTTGTCCAGTTGCTCTTGCAGCGGACGCATTCGAAGCCTGCAGTGCGGAATCAATGGTATGCAAGATGATATCGATTCAAGCAGGGACTTGTAGAGACGGACCGACAGCGACTTCCTCTTTTGCAAGAGACGAGCTGACAGAATAAGTTTGTTCTGACGTTCCTCCGATGGAAAGGCCTTGCAGCGATTTGTGTCCAGGATAGAGCCTAGAAACCTTGCTGACCTGGATGGAATAAGGATCGATTTCTCCTTGTTGAGTTGAAGGCCCAGTTGGTTGAAAAGTTGAATGCAGCTTGTGATCGCCCTGGAAGCCGCCTGGAAAGATGGAGCTTTTATCAGCCAATCGTCTAGGTAGGGAAAGACCTCTAGAGATTGCTTTCTGAGAAACGCCGCCACCTGCGCCAGTACGTTTGTAAATATCCTTGGTGCGGACCTGAGACCAAAAGGAAGCACTCTGAACTGAAAGTGGCACTTGCCCACTGTGAAGCGTAGGTATTGCCTGTGAGCTGGGTGGATCGGCACATGGAAGTATGCATCCTCTAAATCCAGAGTCGCCATGTAGTCCCCTGGATTCAGTAGACGTAGAATATCCTGAAGGGTGACCATCCTGAAAGATAGCTTTATGAGATAGGTGTTGAGCTCCCTTAGATCCAATATTGAACGCCACTTTTCCTTTGTCTTGCGAACCAGGAAGAACCTGGAATAAAAACCCTTCCCCCCTCTAGGAGTGAGGCACAGGTTCTATTGCCCCCTTGATGAAAAGTTGGTGGGCTTCGAGACGTAGAAGTCCTAGATGTCTCGACTCATAGGCGCCTGGAGCTCTGGTAGGAGGAAGCTGTTGAAACTCCAAAGTGTGGCCACCCTGAATGCTATTCAGAACCCATTGGTCTGAATGTAATGACCTTCCAGCTGCGTAGACAATGAGAAATCCTGCCCCCCACTGATGTTATCGGGGGTAGGAACAGTAGAAAGAGCATGAAGCCGCTATTGTCGCTTAGAATTCTCTCTCCCTTGACGCCCCTGACGCCCTCTTGATGGCTGACGAGAGAGACGCCGACTGACCTTGCAGCTGTGAGTATTGTGGCTTGTAAGATTGAGAGGACTGTGAGTACGAAGAGTAGCGCTGTTGACTGCCACCTCTGTACAAGGAAAAACCTCTCCCTCTCGCACCTCTGAAAGGAACTTTGCGGTAATTCAATGTTCCCAAGTACCTTGCCGTGTCCGTGTCCTTCTTGATGCCTTGAAGGGCATCATCTACATGCTTTCCAAAAAGCATCTCTCCGTCGTAAGGTAAGTCCAAGATCTTATTTTGAACTTCCTGGCGAAACCAGGTTGCCCGCAGCCAGCCCTGGCGCCTTAAAACTGCTGGACCCGCTAGAGCTCGGAAAGCGGTAGTTGCTATGTCCATAGCACAATCTATCACCTCTGAAGATGAACGCTCCCCTTCCACCAGTATCTTTCTGGCCTCATCTTTCGCACTATCCGGAAGTTGGTCAACAAATGGGGATAAGTCGCACCACATCTGGCGATCATATCTACCCAAGGTAGCAAGAGCATTATCAGCTCTAACCAACAGGCTACCCATAGAAGAGAACATTTTTCCCACATTGTCCAGACATCTCCCTTCCTTGTCTGGCGGTGTTGTAAGTAGTGTCGAAGGATTCTTGGACTTGCTTTGCGCCGCCTGGGAAATGACTGAGTCCGGCTTCGGCTGACCAGTCAGGCAAGCGGGACTGCCTTCTGGTGCTTTATATTTCTTCTCCAGCCGGGGAAGAACAGGGATGACTGTTGCAGGATTCTGCATCACTTTAGTACCTTCCGACCATAAATGTTCAATTATTGGTATTGAACGAATGGACTTTCTGTAAGGTTCCTTGAAGTCGTAAAGGAAACAGTCTGATTGCACCGTCGTAATAGGAAGGCCAAATCTCTTGGACGCCCTCTCCATAAGATTATGGAAACCTCCAATGTCAGCTGGAGGGAAGGTTGCAGTATCCGGCACTGGTGAATCAGGATCCTGGTTGACATCGTCCCAACCTCTGTCCGGGTCATGAGGAGGATCAACCTGAATATCTCCATCAGATGAGACATCATCGTCCTGACCAGTCACAACCTCCTGATAGCTGTCTCTGGGTTCTGGTTCCGGAACTCGAGAAACCAGAGGCGTCACTGCCACTGCAGGAGTAGTAGGAATGGATGGAGAAGGAGGACGCTCTTGCTGTTCCGCAGTTTGCGACGGAAACCTCTTTTTGTAGTCTTGTAACATCAATTGTAAGTCCGTTATAAGAGAGGACGGCATTGCCACCATATCCTGACGTGATTTTTGTGGAGGCCTTTCTTCCTGAACAAACTGGCGCTCTTCAGTATAGCACTCATCAGAATCCGAATCCTGAAATTTTACTTGTAGTTCGGATGGGCTACACGCATCTCCATAAGGACCATCCTCATCTTCATCAGACTCCTCATCAAGAAGCAAAGTGGGAAGCAAAGGTGTTACACGCCGGGGAGATGTCATCTCTGGGGTAATTTGTTGCCTTCTTATAGATATGCAGACCCTTTGAATCGTCGACTGACTCGTCGTCGACGGAAACGTCGGCGAAATCGTCGATGGAACCGTCGACGGAGAGATGGATTTAGTAGACGAGCTCGTCGTCAGAATTATCATGGCTGCCGTCGTCGTCACTATCTTCGTCATCATTATCGTCGACGTGGAAGATGTAAACAACATCGTCGATGAGCAGGAAACAGGTACCTTAAACGTCGACCAAGATATCAATGCCGCCGCCGCCGACGGGCCCGTCGACGAAGCTGTACCTGAACTTAAGTCCTGTCTGGAAGTAGTCGTCGACGTACCAGCTGTTTTCGTCGTCGACAGACGTGGTTTGTCAGATCTTCCGTCCTGAGGGACAGTAGAAGGCTTTTTACCTCCCTTCTCCTTTTCAGATGATGGAGAAGTAACAGATAAACTTTTCTTCACCTTCTTAGCTGTCCGTGTCGCCTCAGTCTGTCCCAGCCTCTCCTTTACACCTCAGTGAGATTTTATGAGACTAGCCCTTTCAGAGGTCTTTTACAAGGCTTTCACAGGGGGCTCAGTAGATGTTGAAGGGGATGACCTACCCCTCTTCTTGGATCTTCTGGAGGACACAGCTGAGGAAGAATCCTCACGGTCAGATGACAAAACCTCCTTACGTGACTTCATTTTCTGGATCCAAGTCAACAAGCGGCCTTCCCTGTCTCTCAAGGTCTTTGTAGAGAATGTTCTGCAGATTTTACAATCTGTGGCCTTGTGATCCGGGTACAAGCAGTAGATACAGTCCTCATGCTTGTCCTCCACAAACAGCCTCTTCTTAGAACAAGTAGCACACGCTCTAAATAACGCCTTCTTCTCCTTGTCAGACATATTAAAGTTGAAAAAATGGAAAAGAATCCAATCTGAAGAGAAATCTGAGCAGAGCTCAGTGGAGACTCCCTAGCACAACGTGCGGTAGAAAATCTGAGGCTCTGAGGCTCTCTCAGGAGGCTTCTATGGGGTGAGGCTATTCTGATTGGTTGTTGCAGAATTTTTGGTCTCTTTTACAAAAAGAGGTGGATAAGATACAAAATGAGTTGAGGCCTAGGCCTAGTTTTCTCTTTTGTACTTACTGCTATGGTATTTTTTATTTACCGAGGCTCCCATTCCGACGACGGGGGAATGATACAAAGCATGGGAATCTATGATAGTTCCAATACCAAGGCAACTTGTATTTCATACGTCTCTTTGGACAAGGTCAGTGGCACAGTTCTTTGTAAAAGAATGGCTTTCATTCTGCTTAAAGTATCAATTCGTATAGAAGAGATGTTCAGTGAAGGCCATAACGGCGACTTCCAGTCTGTCTTAGTTTTAGGAAACAATACTTGCATACAACAAGTGACCCTGGCTGACACTTACGAGATAGGCTATTCCTGGCAACATGCCACAGCAGCTGGGATCATTCAACATAATGTAGCTTCCATTAGAAAGCTGCCTAAAAATTGGATCTATCACTGCAGCTGGAGAACCTTGCAGGTGGCAGGATAAGTTGGTAGAAGAACCGTCGCAGGCTCCATGTAAGTTAATACCCTGATTAAAAGTGTACCACTTAGTGCGCTTTTGCAGTTTGTACCACTAAGCAATACCTCTTTTTCCCCACTCCAACATCTGTGTGTATATGGTAAATCCCAGGTGGACTATATGTATTCTTTACCCAACCTTTCATACATGCCAGCTGGTATATGTTTCAAACAATACTGGAAATTGAAAATCGTGACAGGCAGAGTGATTGTTCCATGTATTAGCCATTCTGTTGCCGGTTTTTCCGAAACAGTTAATGGTAATCTTTCCAGTTTTTCTATGCTCAGCACCGTATAGTCTGCTCCTCTTTGTGCCAAAGTGATTTGTTTATCTGTAAGGTTAAATGCAGAAAACAATGACGTGGTGTTGATTAGACGCCATGGCACATATCCAGAATGCAGATTTTGTAACGGCCAGCCTAAAAGCATTATAGAACGCAATTGTGACTGTCCATGTTGTAACATGAGCAAGTCCTGTTCCATTATGTCTATGGCAGAGGATACAATGCTGTCCAAAGAATACATTCTGGATGACAGTCGTTAACCCATTGTCAACTACAGAGAGAGATCTCTAAATTAATACGATCAATTTCTCGTATTCGTTCTGCAGTCTCTGCTTGTGTCGCTTTCCAAGCTTCATTATAAATGGCATATATACCTGCGTATATGAAACGTTTATGACGTGGTTTTGTAGGTCCTTGTAAGAAGTCCCTTAAATCAACTCCATCTTTAAGTAAAGATAAGTGTTTTTACATCTGTCAGTGTGGACCTTTGTAGCCACTTAAGGCACAGTTTTCCTACACTGTATGAGGTTACTATCCCTGCATGTTGTCTCTGGACATATCTTGGATCTGGCCTAGTGAATGTGAACCCTTGTGTTTTGTTCAGGAATCTATCTTGACAGTTATTCGTGTCTGTGGGCCCGAGGAACCATTTTTTCCAATTGGGATCAGTTCTGTTTTTAAGTAAAATTGTTTTTACGTCGACCACCCCCTCTGAAGTGTTCTTACTGTCAGGTGCAGGTGTAGGTATGGACGGTTTGTTTAAATCTTTTATCTTAGCTAAGCCAAGACAAGATGTCTGTTGAATAGTGTCATTCAAAAACATTATTTGTTCAAGGATGATGCAGGCTCTAAATAAGGCTTCTAATCCCTGCACCTGACAGTCTTTTGTGCCCCAGACAGTTTTTGTCTCAATGTTGTATTTCCAAAAGTCAAAGCCTAATGTGGACAATCGAGCATAAAAGGCCGCAGAATAAATTTGCTCAGTATTAGTCAACATACTTTTCATTCCTGTCTTATTAACATTTTTGAAGTAAAATGTTTCTGCATTTGAGACATTAGAGAACCTGAGAAGTATGGAACATTTTCATAGAATGTTTTTGAGCTACCCTTTGATGGCGTGGACAATGTTCCCATTGATTTAAAGTATAAACATTTCTAGGGTTTGCAGATTTGTGCAAATAATGATGACCATAGTGATTATAACAATACATTTGTTCATAATCTGATGAACCTTCTAAGTATTCATGTTTTGTAAATGTTGCTGACATTTCTAAGTCTGCCATCATATTATTAACAGTCTCAAAGTCCCAATCATCAGAAAATGTGCAGGGTGAAACAACGTCACTTAAGGAAACCTTGAATTGATGTGGAATCTTGAACAGCTCTGCAGGACCGAAGATGTCATAATCAGTTCTGTCCCAGGCTGTATCCCCAGGTATAAGAATGGCTGTGATGTTCACTGATGACAAGTCTTTGTTCACGATGAGATGATTTGTGTGGCTTCAGTTGCAAGTTGATGTTCTTACTTGCTGTGTCCATTTTACTATATCTCCCATTTATCAGCATTCCCAAACTTAATACAAGATTTAGCCAAAGTAGGAGAAAAAGTACGCCTAACAATCCAAAGTTCAACCCATGGTGATACCAGATGTTTTCTCAAGTTGCTGAAAAATTTCTGTTACTTGTTCTTTTAAAGTTTTATCTGCTGGCTTTGTTTCCGGTTCACTAGGATCTTCTGAAAAGTTAATGAAATAACCAGAGGCAGTTCTGTCAATGGTTGGTATTGCATCAGGATTATTTGAAATCGCCGGAGCTACCGGATCACTTGTCATATTAGTATAGTCAGATGCTATATCATTGTAGACAGGCGTTTCTTGACGAACTGTTATTCGGGTTTCAAGAGGCACAATTTCCATGGCTTTGTTGCATAGTCCTTTTCGCACTGCAGATTCTTCAAAGGTGATGAGTATCGCAGTTTGAACCTCTTGGATAGTAGCCAGATTTGGTTGTCTGCTACATCTTCGGAGTCCACTGGGCCTACTACTTATGATTGGCCACATGATGTGGTTTTACCAGGTCGATAGACACAAACCTGTTCTCCTGTCTTCCAGCAAGGGGCGGCAGTAACACTGTTCTTGATCCGTGGATTGCTAGCACAGGTACTGGTTTTCTGTTAGAAGACCCAAATTCCTTCTTATCCGCAATCTTTTTTCTGACTAGATCCCCAATATTTGGAATCTAGGCAGGCCTTGCTGGGACGGGTGGTTCTCCTTCAGTGATCATTGGCTTCTGCAATGTGTTGCTTAGACTTCTCCTTGTTTCATTTAATTCCTGCAAAACAGCCCAACGGTCTTTGATATCCAAGGGTTTTTGTTCTACCACCGAAGTGTGACGATCAAGAACCTGGACAAGCATTCTTGTACCAAAAAGAATTTCATACTGAGTGATTCCACCCAGAGAATTTCTTGGCAGATTATTTAAACTACATTGGACACTTATTAGATGTTTGACCCACTAGTCACCCGAGCCTAATACCCTAGCTGTTATGGATTGCTTTATGTCTCGTTTTTTTCTTTCCACAACCGCATTTCCCTCAGGATGGAATGGACTAGAATACCGCAATGCAACGCCCAGACTGGCCATGGACTCTTTGTAAGCTCAAGAGCTAAATGCAGGACCCTGGTCAGAATGTAGCGTGCGTATGTGCCGATAAAGACACGCAAATCTTTTATAACAGTTCGGGCTTCAGCCGAGCGCTGAGGCCACATCCAAATGAATCTTGAGCATGAATCCACTGCGACCATGATATATTTATAGTTGCCGTCCCTTTGTAAGGGACCACCGTGGTCCAGGTAAACACACGCTAATGGTTTATCTTAAATTAAAAGGGGCATCTGCGCTGGGCGTTTCACTGTTGAAACCTTCATCTTTTGGCAGATTTAACATACCAAAACATAGTTTCTGGTCGGTTTCCTCATGCGTGGCCACCAGTATCTCTGTTTTAATAGCGACACTGTGGCGGAAACACCTGCGTGTGCAGAGGCAAGCCCTTCATGTGCTGCTAAAATTAGTCATAATCTATGTTCCATGTTTGGAATTACTCTATCCCCCAATCCAGGGATTCAAGCAAAAGGAACATTATTTTCATCAGTTATATATGAGTACTTGAGTGGAAAGTCTTTTGGACGTATTTTACCACTACCTTTTATTGAAGCAGTGACAGCTTACATTATTTGGCTATCTATTTTCATTTTTGAACGAGTGATTGCAGCTACGGAAGCCGTTTGCACAGCTGCCTTCGGGGCTTCATCAGCCAATGAATTCCCTGCAACGTGAACGCCATCACGCTGATGACTCAGTGTATGGATCATGTGAGTCTTTTGTAGTTCTTTCTGTAATTGAACTACTTGTTCCCAAAGCAACTTATGCTTGATTGTGCCACCTTTTGCATCTTTGAAACAGTTTTGAACCCAGTTCTGCAAGTATTCATTGTAAAATTGAACGCCGTAATACGAATCGCACACCATCAGTGTGGGGAATTCGCGATCAGTATTTTCAAGCGCCATCTTGAATGCTTGGAGTTCAGCTCGCTGAGCTGTACAGTCTCCGAGCGATTGAGTTTTTGTGACCATAGGTCGGAATTTACCATCACGCCAGCGACCTTTAACGATCGCACACGCAGCACTATAAGCTTGATTTACCCCCAATTGCGGGCTGTGCTGATCCGTGTGTATAAATTATACATTTCATACTGTTCTAGAGGCAGAATCTCAGTGGGCAGAGGACATTCTTGTTCGTATTGTAGAAATTCTTGTGTTTTCAAGTATGGGTCAAAAACGTATTCAACGTGTGTTGCAGCAAGAGAATTAACCCATTGTATCCATCTCGGATGTAAAGCCTTTGCATTCGGAATGTTTGCTGTTGTCACTGCCTCTAAGGCAGGTACAGGTGTAACGACCATTATGCGTTTTCCCTGAGCGAGGGCTCTCTCTTTTGCTACTGCAGTTTGAACCGCTGTCAGAATTTTTTCTGTAGAAGTGAATTTCATTTCAGCTTGTGTGTACAACTGTGATTTATAAGCTATTGGTACCTTTTCACCTTCATTAAAGGTCAAGTACGTGAATCCGCATCTCCCTGGGATGATACGGATTACAAGGTTGCGTACGTTTACGCAGGTTTGTAAATGTGTTGTTGCCAGCATATCTGTTTGCACTGAACGCAAAATTTCTGTGTGTTTTTGAGTCCAATCAATTGTTTTGAAATCAGGTTTGATTAATTCGTAGAGAGGTTTAACCCTTTCTGCGTAATTTAGAATGGAAATTCTTCCGAAATTCAGGAAACCTAGAATCAACTAAGTTTTTCAGTGTTTTTGGAGGTTGGAGCAGTGCACATTTCTCTAGAAGGTTTTCTGCCAGGCTCTTGCCTTCACTTGAAAGTTTGTATCCTAAGACTAGGACGTTGAGGAGGGCAATTTGTGATTTCTTAAAATTGAATTTGTACCCTTCAGATGCGAAGCCAAGTAGTATGGTATTCACTCTCTTCAAGTGTCTGTCCAAGTCGTCGTCTGTTAGATAGATGTCATCAACATAAGATAATGCCTCATCATCATACGTTTGTAGTAACTGTTACCCTGGACTATTCTTGTCCCTGGGGGAGGCTACAGAAGTGACGCTGTGTCCCCATAATTGAGAAAGCGGTCAAATACCTGCTTTCAGGTGCTATTTTTTGACAGAAGAAACCGTTAGAAATATCTAGTGTGGTTTTATATTTTTTGCGCACGATGTTATTCATCAGTGCTGCACTGTGTGCATTTTGTACTGCAAAAGGTTTGCAACAAGAGTTTAAATGTCTAATCCAAAACTAGACGATATGTATTGTCTGGTTTGGAGACAGGAAACAAAGGATTGTTCATAGACGAGGTGCATGTTTCAATCACCCCTTGGTATTCAAGTTGATCTAAGATCCTCCTGACCTGTTTTTTAGCTTCATGCTTAACTGGATACTGCCTCTGTGCAGTTGGTTGTGCTTTTATCTGGATTATATGGCGAGGAGAATCCTCATCCCATCCAACATGATTTTTATATAATGCTGGAGCCTGGGCTACAGTCCATTTTCTGGCATAGGTGTATTCGAAGTGAATTGGAATAGGATTCGAGAAGGCTGGCATAATGATGTCTTCGCCATGTGGCACTCCCTGACAAACTTTGGTGGCCAGTCTTTTTCAGCTAGAAGAATGTCATAACCCTTAGAGAGCTTCTCCCAAAAGAGTGCTCTTATTTTCCTAGTTATGTCCCCCTCCATCCGGAGCGTTATTTCAAATAACTTATGGGGTTCACTAACCCTGGTATCGGCAGTTTCACCTTGAATGTACTCATTCAAGTCCACTGTGTCCAGATGATCTTTCAGGATCTTGCGAGCTATGGTAACTTCTGCTGCGCTGTCCAGCATTGTCTGGGCCCACTCCCCGTTCTTGAGTTGTGTCCTTAAGATCCTCGGCATGTCTGATTTTTAGACCTGCTACCTTCTTCTTGGTGAATTGGGTTTTCTTATTTTTTAGAACGCGTTGATAGTCTTTGGACTTTACGCGTTCTTCCTTGTGTTCTGACCATCCTCTTCTTTCCGATTTCGGTGAGTAAGTCTGAAAGGTACGAGAGGAACGTGCTATCAGTATCTTGACATCTCAAATTATCCCTGTTCCTGAGGTTATACCTCTTTTCAGAGGGCTCCTTTTGAGGAGACCTACCTCAGGACTGAGACAGCTTCTCTTTGGAAATTTGTTTAGTATTCTCCCACTTCTTTTTAGGAGTAGTGAGTATTTTTAATAAAAACTTTTTCAGGTATTTTCTGTTAGCTGGGGCTTTACTGGTTTCCCACCCAAAATATCTCTACCTAGTTCTTCACAGGATTTTTCTATTCTGGCCAATTCATATGGTTGCTCAGTTATATCGAATTCTCTTATTTTTTGGCGGATCGCCACTGATGCTGCTTCACCTTTAGTATTAGCTGATATTATAGCTGAGACCTGTTTGAAATCTTTCAGTAATTTCATACCAAGATTTAAAGCAGGCTCTGCCCTGTATTCATTTTGAATCTGTTTCAGGAAGTCTGGTATTACCGCCATGTGTTTTTGTGTAGATTGCAGCAAAGACTGTACCCCAAGTGTCACAGTCCTCCAGAAGTGGTGCGATCCCCATTGGTAAACAGATTGTCAAAATCCTGTGTTTCTCATGAGGTGTAGTATCGGGAAATACTGCCTCCATTGGAGTGATTTTTTGAGCTATCCAGAATGGAATTTGTTCCCTTTTTGCGGGCAATTTACCAATGACTGATTGTATAGTCTGTGGTGTGATTTTATTTGTGTTCCCCTGGTGAGGGGTATGTTGTGGAATCCTTATAGGAGGTTGGACCGTTAGAGTCCGCATGACATATTGAACCAATTGTCTATGTATTTTGATTAATTGTTTTAGTTGAACTAATAGTTCTGCACTTGACATTTCTTCAATGGCAGGATGCGGTGTACCTGGCTAGTACCGGCCATGTTGCTCCTGGTCTACCTAGTGGACCGAGCCTGGTAAAGTGATTTTGATGTTGTAGAGGGCCTGTAAAGCAGAGCGCATGCTCTTGGTATGTTAATGGAATTTCAACATCCTCGAAGGGAGTGTATTCCGCTGGAGGTTCCTCTACTTTGTAGAAGTGGAACACATGTGATACTGGATTTGCTCCTGGGAAGACAATCCATGAATAGAATACCTCTGTGTGCCGATATTCATGTGCCTCTATGACAAAAATTACCCTACCACCTTTTGATGATACGCCATTTGTTATAAGCTTTATAGTGATGGATTTCCTTAAATTTTCCGGGATTATAGCATCCGCGTTTGTCTCATTAATGCCTGTAACGTCTAAACCCGGTCGGGCTGCTGCAGCTCCACCGGTTGCGTTGTTGTTTCTTGTAGGTCGACAGTTCACGGTGTCTCTATCCGACATTTTTGTTTAAAGTTTGCAGAGCAAGTTTCAAGTAAACAAATAGGAGTATTTTACGGGAAAAGGGGTCTCTGTGAAAAGCACGACTGAGTTACTCTAGTATCTAGCGTTAAATTAGTGCCTTACCAAATGTTGGGCGCCATGTAGGGTAGTTCCTATATTCCCAATTGGCTCTGCGCATTGGAATAATATATCCTATAGAATTGACGTAGGACTGAGGTAGACTAGGTCTCTATCAAATATATTAGACTTAATTGTGAGTGTCAGCTAGCTCAGAGGTCACTAGAAACTCTTGAATAAACAAGAAGGAATTAGTTTTTGACAACCGCATAAACATGACAACTTTGTTTCCCAAGAATAAACGTATCTTCAGAGTCGTGGAAACAATAGATAGATATTTTACTCCGTCAATTGTGCAGGCTTCGTTTCATCAGAGTAGCAGAGAAATAGAGAGACAGGCGTTTTCAATAAAAGTATTTATTGAACAGTCTTCTTTCTCATGCAAGTAAAGTGAACTGCACAATCATAATAAAGGCTGCAAAGTATAATACGTACAGCGAGAAGAGTATTAATACTGTAAAATCATGGTATGGTTTCTAAGCCATAAAATACATACATAAATAACAAAAGCTAAAAGTACTCAACTGGTGCTTCTAAAATACGCCTACCCCAATGTACCTAACCTAAGTCTAGTACGCGCGAAGAAGTAAGTGTGGTGTAGCATAGGTTTAGTATTCTTTGCCAAGAATCTATCCAAGATTTCTCTTAGGGTCTAATCAGCTCTGTACCTTGGTTTAGAATGAAGGAGGTCTGGTATCTCTCTCAGGACTCGTTTTCCCAACAACCCGCAAGGGGAGCTTGGAGACACTAGAGCTGGATTCTCAGAGAGCGAAAGGCAGCCTCTCTGTCAGTGCGTCAGCTGGAGGGTCGGCTTCCTTCAGCACTTGCGGTAGCAACCTGTGTCGGGCAAGTAGATAGTCGAGCCGCTCCGAACCACCGTGTGTTTGCTGAGCAAGTGACGGCATATTTATACCATGAAGATGCCTGGTTTGACGTAAAGTCAGACAACAACGTCACCAAAGAACCCCAAGGGAATGACAGTTCTTTGAAAACTCCATGAGTTCTTGGACAAATCAATATTCAAGCAAGGGGATGTCCCGGACTGCTTAAGCTGAGTTTTCCAAGAAATCATTGTGGCTTTTTAGAACTAGTGGAAGTATCCATGCCTGTATTTGGACTGCATGGGCTATGTCTAAATAGGATTATGATTTCTATATCCATATAAGGGCAATGTGAATTGTACCTATGAGGGCATAAATTGGGAAAATTTCACTCTGGTCCTAAAACGCTATACAACACCCGAAGACCGCTCTCCCAGTCAGAGATGCGGTCTATGATGCCGGCGCTGGCAACAGTAGGGCATGGGGCGAATAGACACTGCCCAAATACAGTCTGCTGCAATGCAATATAGCCCTTATGTTGGCTTGGAGACACATTGTGCAGCTATGGGACAGCAAGGGGACTCTCATCGTAGATCAATGGTCGGTAAACTGGGACTGGTGCATGCAGCCAGAGGAAATTTGAACAGGTGTGAGACCTTTTGCAGGAATTCCAAGAAATTTACGAACACCCTAATCAACAGGGGAAATGGAGAGATGTCCAGGGTGGTCAGGGTGTGGGTCACCAGCTGTGTCCACTGTGGGGACTCTAAAGAATATAATAAATACGCAAGGGTTGTCTGGAATTGGTCTACTTATTCAACAATGGATGGGAAATGGTGTGACGTTATTCTTGGATGTGTTACATTGATTATTGAAGTTTCTGCCAACTGTAAATGGTTAATAAAAAGTTTAAAAAAATGAAAGAAAGATATGGCTGAAAGATAACCCTTAACTGTGCCCAGAGTAAGGTCTTACCAGGCTAAAGATAGAACAAGCAACATCACTTCGGAGAAGGGTGCAGATAGTAGGTCAATATGTTTTGCAGCGCCCCAAGTCACAAACTTGTCCCAGCGGAAAGCATATATGGTCTTTGTCGATGAACACTTGGCTGCCAAGATGACATTGCAAACCTCAGGAGGGAGATCAAATACCCTCAACTGTCGCCGCTCAATCTCCACGCATGAAGATGGAGAGTGCACAGGTTCAGGTGCAGAACCCAACCACGTTGCTTCGACGGTTGATCCTCCCGAAGCTGCAGGCGAATGGGAGAAAGATGTTCATGCTCAGGATTTCTGGATCCCAAATTCTCCTTCCTCAGTCCGTGGTCACCACGATGACTTGGGCTCCGTCAGTTTTGATCTTCAGAACCCGGAGGATGAGTGGTATCAAAAGAAAGGCGGTTTACATATCATAGTCTAGTCAGAATGACTGAGTGAGAACCGCTTTGCAACCTCAAGGTTCTCCCCAGTCCTGAAAGAGGCCTTCTGCTACCTCCGGATGCAGTTGCTACTTGTGGTGCACGAGGCATTGGCGGCTGAGTTTGTCTGCCCTAATGTTTTGGGATCCGGTTATTTCAGCCATGTGAGTCACAGAGATATGAACCAATCACCCTGTTTCTTGCAGAACCACATGGTGGTGTCCATGAACACACATGGGATTAGCTTCCCTTTCATGAAGGGCAGGAAAGCTTTCAATGTCAAGCAAATCGCTCTCAACTCCAAAAAATTGATGTGGAGTCGAGTCTCCGCTGGAGACCAGAGGCCTCTGATCTCCAGCCCTGACAGATGGCCATCCCATCCTAGAAGCCATGCATCTGTCACCACAGTCTGCGCTGGGTGGTGAAAGGAGAGGGGTCTGCCACTGACCTAATCGCAGTTCAGTAGCCACCACTGCAGACATGAACTAAAAAATATCCTTGGTGCTGCGTCCACTAGGACTTCAGATCCCACTGCAGAGCCCTGCATGTGCAACCGGTCATGTTTCAATAGCAGGATGCAGTAGGTCTCACTGAGACCCCGGACCAAGGCTGAAACATTGGGATCATAGTTCAAATAAACTGGACACTGCTCCGGTGGGAAAGAATGGAACTGCACCATGTACAGCATGGCTCCAATGAAAGGGATCATATGAGAAGGAGTCAGGTGTGATTTCGGGACGTTGATAGTGAGTCCCAGTGAATACAGGTTGCCCGCCGTGGTCTTGAGGACAACTGCCCATAGCAAGCCAGCTTTCAGCAGCCAGTCGTAGAGGTACAGGAAGATTGGAACCACCGACCTCTTAAGGTGTGCTTCAACCCCGCCATCACCATCGTAAACACCCAAGGGGCACAGATTAGGCTAAAGGGGAGCACTGCAAATTTAAATTGCTCCATGCCCATCGTGAACCGCAGGTAGCACTGATGGGCCTTGTGGAGGATATAAATTATTTTTTTAGGAAGAATTGGCAAAAGGAATTATCTTTCTTCCTTCTCCTGTGCTCCTTTGTAATTTTTCATTGAATTTGTGCTTCCAAGTAACTTTTCATTATTGCAGGGAAATAAGCCAGGCAGGGTAGCAAGTGTAATAATGAAGTTACTGGGAAGAATTAATTCACCTACAAAGTACAAAGGGACAATTCTTAACAAAAGTCCACAAAAACCACTGGAAAAACAAGATGCCCATGATTTTGTAAGGTGCAAAAAAAAAAAAAATGTGTAAACGTTAATAACCACAGATGTTTACAATTTGTGAAAAATTGGAAACGCCATGGAAAAAACTGAATTCTCAACAAATAGAATTAGAAAACAGGAGCGCAAAAATAGCTTTAAGCAAATAAGTGTATTCTACTCTGTTCTTTTTGGTTCTCTCTCTTTGGGGTCCGTCTCTTCAGTTTCTCTGGGTTAGAGTTCTTTTTCAATTTTTGCGAACTGTAAAGGATGGGATATGTCCTCACCTGATTTCTGTAGCGAGTTCTCCATCAGGGGCATTTCCTAAAGCATTCTAGGTTCTGATTATTCTGGAAACTGTCAGCTGCGAGTGGTAAAGAGATAAGACAGCCGCTACTCTGACCATGTGGCATAATAGACGTACAACTGTCATTTTACTTGGTGTGTGGATTTAATATCACAGTATCCCATTAACAGCTGAAACACAGCTGCTTCATGTTTGATAAAGGATGATAAAGTAAAAAAAAAAAAAGACAATGTCTGTTTCAATCAAGGTAGTGAAGTATGAAAGTTGTCTATTATCAAACAATTATCTTATTTAACTCTAGCAGGCTAAGAGACAGTTGTGCTTTGCAACCACAAAGAAAAGCCATGTACCTTTCCATTGATATTATCATACAGGCTGATGTGTGGCCAAGTGGAGGTCCCAGTCTGAGTGTAACTGGAAATCTTTGCAAGCAGTGGTTTCCATTCAGCACAGTGTGTGAGCCGATCAAATACATCCAACGCTTCCTCAGACCACTCCCCACCTTAGAAAACAGTAAAAAAGGCTTATTAAAACCTTTACACTCAGTCACAAGCAGTATCGACAGTCAGTACAAAATAAACATTTACAATTAACTTGAAGTATAAACCCTAAAGTTTTCTGTAGCAGCAGGGTCTGATGGACAAAAATGCATTGCCAAGATGTGTTGAAACAGCAAGTTACTTAAGCTGAGTACTAGTATTTCTGATACATATTTGATCATCTGATTCATACAGACACCAGAAACAGGCAGACCAAGTCTACCCAGAAAAAACAATATCCAAAGTGGATGGGAAGAGTTACAAGTGGTGTGATGGAGAGACAGTCTTTGGTGATATGGAGTATGATGAATCCGTGTTGGGGCCCAAAGAATTCTTCAAATGGATTGTGCTCCTTAAAATGAATTACTTCATGAACAACTCCCAAAGCCATAAAGCATGTCCAGTAATAAGGATACACATAATTTAGCTCGTTTTTTTTCAATGGAAATTTTACTTAAATATTTAACTCTGGATAAGCTGTGTTGAGGATCCCGGAGACGTTTCTTTTTTCCCTGAAGTACACATACATATAAGAGGCACATTCCATTATCTGAAACGAATGCCAGTATAAACCTTTAAATTAACACTGTAGCATATAAGGAGAACCTAGCTTGTTAGTCTGCTTACTGGAAAGGAAGCCATTTGGATTTTCTAAAATAAAAATGAGCCCCTCAATTGACCAACAAATTTAAATCTGTTTATGTTCACATTTAACTAAATCAGGGAAAGATTCAATCACAATCCCTATTTTGAAAACAGGGTGACACATTGAATCCATAATGTTATTAATCACTTTCAATTGATTTTTTTTCGTAAAAGCAGCTGGGAGGATTTTAATGTCCAGAATGAAAAGCGGTTTCTCTATAATCCTAGATATCCTTCAGGGGAAATCACCATTCTTTGGTTTAATATTAAACAAATTTGACAGCTTATATTGATCATAGCATTTTCTTAACAAAATGGCCAATTTCAAATTTAAAAAGTCACTATTAAAGAACTGGGCCACTAAACTTTGATAAGCGTTTTTAATAGTATGTTAATCGATTTCCAAAAGAAAGAAAATACAGTACCTTGAACTGACATTTTCCAGTAAGTTCATAGGGGTGCCATTGCAAGGATATCATTAAAAATATCACCCTCCCATCCTTACCCATCACCTTTTCCACTTTTCTTCATGACTGAATACATCAAATAGTCAAGATGTTAATTCGCTTTTACTAATCATACCTGCCCCCATTACAACATTGCTAAAGGCTTACCCGTTTCCCCAGTTTCTTCATTTTGTTAGTGTGAAGAATTATTTGGCTATGTAAACAGTCAAAATTTTCTCAGTCAGGTAGGGCACGCAAAGTTTGAAAGAGCCTGTGACATGTACTAATAGAGAGCTCTGAATTCAGTCAAATTTCATGTATGCTCCTTAAATGTTACTAATGAATCTTTCCATCAGAAATATATTCCATAACACTAAATCAGAGTCTTTTTTCTTCCACAAAAAAACAAACAACCAGTGTTGCCCTCGCCAAACTAGATACCACTCTAACCAGAGAAGGATTCTACGACAATATGGGACCATTGGCTCAAATGGAAGGGGGATCAAGAAAAAGTGATCTGTGACGATAGCTCTTCAGTGTAGACCTCTTTCAGGAATGTGCATGGTTGAATCACCCCAGTCAGAGCAGAGTCCCTCAGTAACAATAAAATAGGAGTATAATGTTAAATTTAGCCTAAGAGGCTGTAAACATTATCACTTATATAGCGTTCTCACATGTGGTGCTCAACATAGGTCATGGAGTTATTTAGAAATGTGGTACACCAGCATTGTCTGTGAGTTGCCCTCTGTCTGCCTGTTCCCCTTCTCTGATGGATGTTTCTTTTTGTCCTTAATAAACGTCAACTTCCCACCCACTTGCCTGTGGAAGTTACTTCTAATTTGGTGACAAGGATGGGATTCAATAAGGAGTAGAACATCCACAGAGCTGTTAAAACCACCTGTGAACCAGAGCTGATGGTACACCCCGTACAAGTTAGTCTTGCCCAAGAGCACTTTCGGGCCCGATGGGGTACCCGCTGATGTCTTCGTCCATGAGAAATCTCGATGGGGCAGGTATATTTTGAAGCTGGTTAATGCGGTAGCGTTCGGTGCTCCGGTACCGAAGTCTTGGCTAGGGGCTGTAATAATCCCTGTATACAAAAAAGGTGACAAAACGTTACCGGGGAATTACAGGTCCATTAGCCTAATAGACACAGTACAAAAGGTGATGGGCAAAATGACCTCAGCGAAAATCATGATCTGGGTAGCGAAAATCATGATCTGGGTAGAAGAAAATAATGTCCTATCTCCTTATCAAGCCGGTTTCCGCAAATTAACCAGCACCATAGACCAGATATACCGTTTTATGTTGCTGCACTGGAAGGTAGTGCAGTTGGGGAAGGGTAGTCTTTATGCTGCCTTTATTGACCTACATGCAGCCTTTGACTTAGTCCCTCGCTCCTTGCTATGGAAAGTCTTAGCCGAGATGGGCATGCCATTGGAAATACTATCGCTAGCAATGAGACTCCACGAGTCAAATTACGCAAAAATCCAGTGGGGGAGGCATGGACAAGTCACTGCTGAGTTTGCGGTAGAGCGGGGTGTACGCCAAGGCTGTGCCATGGCCCCCACGCTCTTCTCATTGTATATTAATGGTGTAGTTGAGCGTATGTTGTCTAGCTCTGTAGATGCTCCAACCCTGGATGGAGTAAAAACGCCAATCCTACTATTTGCAGACGACACGCTCATAATATCTAAAACCCCAAGCGGCCTGCAGCGTGCTTTAAAGATCTTCGAGGACTTCTGCGCTGATCGTGGGCTTGAAGTAAACGTAGCTAAAACGAAGCTCATGACATTCAAACCTCATGCCAGTTTCAGAGGGAACTTCTTTATGGATGGCCAAAGGGTGGAAATGGTCTCGGACTTTGTGTACCTGGGAATCCATATAGCAAAGGGCGTGAAATGGGGGAAACATACTGAAACGGCGGCCCTCAAACTCCGCCAAAACGCTGGTGCTATAAATGCTGAGCACAAAAAGTCTTTGACCAAACCAATCTTGCCAACACTCCAGGTATATGAGGCCAAAGCTGTCGGCTCGGCGCTTTACGGCGCAGAGCTCTGGGGCTTCGACAATTTGACATCACTAACGCTTGCCGAAAACAAATTCCTGCAAAACCTCATAGGTCTTCCTAAAAGTACACTTATGAAGCCACTGAGCAGCGAGCTAGGCAGGAAAGCCATATCAGATATGGCTAGATTACAACCCATCTTATATTGGCGGTGTATTTGGGTCACCCCTGAACTCGACCAATTACGCGAGGGGCTTCCTGGATGTAATCAATTCCGATAAATATCATAAGAAAAGTTGGTTAAAGGATTTGTGCAGAACACTAGGGATAATTGGTATGAAGGAGTTATGGGAGAACCCAGAGCAGGCCTGGTTCCCAGTCAAAGACATCATAAAAACAAGGTATTGGGAAATGGTAGAACGCCGAAACTGGAATGATGCAGATCCCTTCTCTTTGGAAGGACGTTTTTTGGAAGTAAAAGCTTCCCCATTCATGGAGCCCTATTGGGATATCATAGCTAAGCCTCAGGAAAGGAAGCTTTACTTCCAGCTCAGAATGGGGTCGCTCCCAGTTAGATCGTTAACAGGAAGATGGGCAGAAGCTAATTCTAATGTTTGCCCAGCTTGTAACATCTGCACGGAGACCATTGCCCACCTTCTTTTTGTTTGTGGGGCCTACTCAATCCCCCGACGCGTTTGGCTGAAGGCGATGTGCAAACAGCTTGGCACAAGAAAGAGCAAGGTGGCTTTAAGAATTATTTGCACCAGCTCTCTGCAAACCATTTCTGTGGCGGCTGCCAAATTCTTGGGGTGGGCGTGGGCTATTAGAAGGAAATTTATTGTGCAATAGTAGGTCGGTTGCGACTGTTCTTCCCACCAGTGTAAAGGAATGCTTTTGACATTGTATTTTGGACTCATATTGGTTTTACAACTACATGAATTTTGATGTTTTATTATTGGTTCTTAACACTTGAAAAGTCGTGATGCTTTATTCTTTGAAATTTTTCAGAGGTTGTAATCAAATTTTATATCCGTTATTGTGGATTTAATGGCTTTAAATGTACTATGCTTTTATGAGTTTTTATCTCGAATAAAGCAAATTTGACTGACTGAATAGTGCAATGTAATGTTTGCTGATCATTCCCTTGATTCTGTATTTTTATATATATTGTGCTGACTTTTTAAAATCGAAATAAAGTATACAAAATAGGCGTGTTTCCGTTACCACACTGCCTGATCCCGTGCAGGGATTGTTAACCCCAAACCAGTACCTCTACTTCAGCAATGTACTGGGGTGAGCGGGGCTACAATAAACTGTCTTTCACATTCAGCGCTGGTGCACTGAGCAGAGTTTACCGGTGTCAATTAGATTAATATATGAAAGAAAATGAGAGGGCAAGCATCAAAATACCCTGATGGGCGTTATTGCATTAATTATGACAAACACATGATGTATATTAAAATTCCATTTACTATCAGACATGCTATTTAACCCCTTGTGTACTTCGGACGGCCCCGGCCGTCCGACGTCAAGGTGGGTGTGTGCAGACGGCCAGGGGACGTCCGAATCCCGCCCACTCAAAACCCCTGCACAGAGCAAAAATTTGCACAGTACGGAAGTGGATAAGCAGAATGAGAAGACAAAGTCTGAATACCTTAGTAAGTAAAGTATCAGAGAGTCGGTAACTTGGGGGGACGTTATACACTTGCCCTCCATGGCTTATTGCTATGGCAGAGACTCAGTTCGCTTTCCCATTAAGGAAAGATGCCAAAGGCATAAAAAAAAGAGCATCTGGGGACAGAAGCATACACTGGTAAAAGGTCAAATACAAAAATATAAAAAGCAATGGTGCAAAACTTACCGTTCGGCGCAACACCTGCAAGACTGCACTCAATGGCCTGAAATGGAAGGCTCAGAAAATCGCTCCTACAAGAGAAGCAGAGTTTCAGTTGTCAGCGTACGTACAGCTGTATAGACCGAAATGTCCATCTGCAAAAAACAGCTGGTAGATTTAAACCTTATATTCCAATCATGGACCTATCGGAGTTGCTGAACTGCTAGATAGATGCTTAAAGTTTTCAACTATAAACTCTAAAATGTAGCCTGATATCCATTTTTTTAAAAGTAACTTCTCTATTGCATATCGTACAATATCGCAAGAACTATCTGCCCACTACTGAGCTCAGCTAGAAGTCTAAAGGTTTCATGCTTCACAATAGGCATGTTCTGCCTAAGCCCTAAGGAATAGTTACATGTAATTCTAGTTCTCATTCAGGGGGCTATCCTTTGTAGTCATGAGCACTGAACTGTCCTATCTACATGCAGGATCCTGGAACACTTGCAACCAATTTTTCTTTATGAAAAGCCATGTTTAAACAAACTATTTTATAGACATTAATAAGCAATGAAAGGCCAATTTTTACCTAATCTATTTAAAATAAAAAACAATTTTAAATGCAGAAGAATTAGTCACCATATTAAGTATAGCTACAAGAAAATTATTTCCTGTTGAAGCAATGATGAGGAATTGCTGAAAACTCTGCTGCTGTTCCCTTAAGGAATACCATACCCCCAATACGACGACATGCCCAGCCAAATGAGCCATTTCTCTTTTTGAGAGTGATTAAGAAGAACAATTGTTACTTACCTGTAAACGGTGGTTCTCCAGTATTGGTGTCTGTAGGAGAGTAGGGTCTGCAATCCTATGATCACCCAGATTCTTGCTTTTTGCTGCACTGGTTTACGACTTTCCCTGGCTGTGGGCCTGCTAATCAGACCCACAGCCTAGCTGTTCTCTCTATCCAAATTGTACTCAGGTACTGAATTGGCACTGGGCCCTCTCTAAGTCCCTGTACCCAGGGCTGAGGTGCACCCAGAAGTCTCCCAGGGGCTGAAGCATGTATTGTGCCACCCCTGGGCTGACTAACTAAACTGACACAACTGGCTGCACGACAGCTGGGGCAAGGTGGTGTAATCACCCTTTGCTTTAGATATAGTATACCTATATCTAACCCTAAAATGGACACACAGATCTCCTATCAGTCACTCCTATGGCAGGCCTTAACAATCCTGAAGGCAGAGTGCTTGGAATCGTGTGAGATAGTGCTCTGGCATGAGCTGAGCCTGTCTGCGGCTTTCGGGATCCATCCCTTAGCCGTTTCCATGATATCGCATACCATATACAATAAAAGTGCATTATAATCCTCGCGGTTATATGCCAACTCTGGTATCGCTTTATCAAAACATGTCGAGTAAGGTGTCATACAAATTGGAATACTAACCCCTCGCCAATTCTGACGGGGTTAGCATTCCACCCTTCTAGAGGGACACGACATGTATGTGACCTGCAACCCCGGTTAAAGTCAGACAGAGCCTTAGCATCCACAAAATGGATGCTGCCACCGAGACACAAGTCTGCCCTCCTGCTGCTGGGAGTCCTCCCAGAGCAGGAGGAAAGGACAAAGGGTTTCCTGCCAGGGGCGGTGCCAGCACCGTCCCAGACAGGGTTTTGTGTATTCCAGGTAGGCAGGGCTACAGAGGAAGGTGACTGCAAGTGGCACCCCGGTGCTCACTGTGCATAGGCCGGCTGAAACCAGTTCCAGGGGCACTCCAGCCCCTGGCCTGGGGAAAGTCCGCCAAAGGAGAGGGGTGTAACCACCCCCCTCCTGGTCCCACCCATAGGGCAGGACTTAGTCGCGTGCCAGCCCCCTTTTCCCAGATAAAGGTAGGAACTGGCCCCCTTCCAAATTAGATCATCTTTGGAATCAAGACACGACTTTCTACGAAAGGACATCAAGATTTCTTCTTCAAGATTCTCCCTTGTGACTGAGTAGTCACCCTGCATCCGCAGGCACCACCTTAAGAACACTGCGGTCTGCTGCAAGTCCTTCCTCCGGAATCCGACTGTCCAGCTCGACAAGACCCGGCTTCTCTGGCACCTCCGACCTCTACAGCCAAGCTGAGAACCGTGAGTGCGACGAGACCTCAAGGGACCGACTATTGCCAAGACTGCACGACTTCTTCACAGCAAGCCCGCCGGGTAATCTACTGGCGAGTGCTTTGGGGTCCGAGAAGCCCCGACCCTGAGCAGCTCCAGCACCGAAGATCAGCCCCCCAGCATCTCCACGATCGGCGTGGGGCCCTTCTGCTTTTTGCTGCTCACCGCGTTGTTTGGCTACTAGCCCACTGGCTTGTGGCCTTCTGAACGACGCCCGACGACATCACTGCTGCTGGTCTGGTTGCTCCAGACTGGTTCTTGCTCCCTTCCAGAAGAGGAGCACCCCGGACCCTCCTGGTCCACTCAAGACGCCATTTTGAGTCCACCGCGTGGGCTTGAATTAGCCAAGGCTTTGTTGCCCAATCCTGGGTCCTTCGACGCCGACAGCTTCATCCATCGTGGGACAGCTCGCCCCTCCATCCTGGTCGCCGACAACGCCGCCTGGTCCGTGAGATCTACAGAGCACAGCGTCGCCCACTCACCTAGTCGAGGTGACTACCCTCCGGTGCCCTCCTGGTGCCCCTGACTACTGGCTAGTAGTCACGAACTTGGTCCCCTCTGCTTTCAGGTGTCATCCATCTTCAAGATCCAGGCTTGGATCACTTCGAACTCTCTTCACTGGTCGCCTGCCAGCATCTTTCTTCCAGGCTCCTGGTTCGTCTACGAGGATTCCCGACGTCTTTTGAGACATATGCAGCTGCAGCCCCTGGGCTAGGTAACTTCGGCATTTCGGTGCCCCAGCATAGCCTCACTATCCAAGGGTCAGGATCCACTGTCGTTTTCTTCCTACCAGGTCGGGTTCGCCCGTGAACACTAACTTTAACTTTACTAGCTATCATAGACTTTGTCCCGCATCCCGCGTGAGAGTGCACACTCTGCACCCGAGTCCCCTGGGCCTCCTAGAAGTAATCTAACGATTCTATAGTCAAGTCCTAGCGATTCCAAAGCCTATTAGTACTGTTCTTACCTGCTAGTAGTTTCGCATTCCACTTTTTGAGTATATGGTTTCCCGTGCCCCTCGGGCATTTGTATATACTGTGCTAACTTAAGTATTTTTATAAGAGTTTTGTTGTGTGCTCAGCTCCCTGTCTCATAAAGAGCCAGGGTAGTCTTGTTATAAATAAATACACTGTTTATTTTCATAACAACTTGTGTGGTGTCCTTTCACTGGGTGTTCAAGGGGTAATGTGATGGTAAAACAGCTGGCTTAACACGCCCTCTAGAGTCTTAGCCTTAGACTGCTCGTATCCATGCTACTAGGATAGCTGGTCTATAAGGTTGACTTACAACCAATCATCAATAAGGGTTGTTTGGACTGATACATAGTGATCACTAGAATAGTGAGCACTGCATATCAGGCCAACTTCTCACAGTGTCTTTCATAGATTCACATGCTTGAATATTCCCCGTCGTCAAAGTGGGAGCCCCATGGTAAATAAAATAGCAATAAAACCAATGCTATATGTATATAAAAACAAATACATACATTTTAAAACCATAAATACTTATAAGTACCAAGGTTATCATTAACACATAGGAATACATTGGAAGAAAAAGAACACTTTAATAGCATATCCATGTTGTTATGCTAGTCCAAACTACAGCCAATCAGGCGCAAGCACCCCTCTAGAACCTTCTCCTCAGAGGCTCAGGCCCTCAGATTTTTGTAGCACAAGAGTGACAAAAGTCGAGGAGGAGAAGCGAGCCTCTGAGGGGAGGTGGGTGGGTCGCATGTGAATCTATGAAAGACACAAATACTGGAGAACCACCATTTACAGGCAAGTAACAATTGTTCTTCTCCAGTATTGGGGTGTCTTTCATAGATTTACATGCTTGAATAGAATAGTGAGCAGTAATAACTGGCCGCCAGACAAATTAGCAGTGCATTATCATGAAAAATGCAAAGAAATGACAAAATGCTGCCAGACAGATAATAGTAAAAACCATACAGGAGGAGGGAAGGAAAGAGGCTCACCTTATTTAAAAAGATTGCGAAGCACCGCTTGGTCCACAGCTGTGTCAGCTTCGTAGATCTTCTCAGGGCAGTAGTGCTTTGTGAAAGTGTGCCTGCTGGACCACATGGCTGCGCGACAAATGTGGTGAATCGGCACACCAGCAAACAGGGCAGTAGAGGATGACATTGCCCTGGTGGAATGAGCTCTCACTGTAGATGAAGAGGCTTGCCAGCCTTCTGATGACAGAATGAAATTGCCAAGGATATCCAACGTGCAATAGTTGGCTTGGTAACAGAACGCACCTTGCGCATGCGTCCGTAAGCAACGTAAAGTTGATCAGACCTACAAAAAGGCACTGTCCTGTCGATGTAGACTTTAAGGCATCTTTTAACCTCCAATGAATGCAAACGTTGCTCCGCCTGAGATTGGGGGTTAGCAAAGAAAGTCTTTAAGAACACTGGTTCATTGAGGTGAAAATCAGTTGGCACCTTAGGCATGAATGTCGGGTTGGTGCGAAGTACAACACAGTCCGATTTGAATTGAAGGAAAGGAGGCTGAATGGTAAAGGCGTGGATATCACTCACGCGACGTGAAGAGGTTAAGCAAGAAGAAGTGCCACCTTCCAGGTTAAAATTTTTAAATCCGCTTTGTGGATGGGCTCAAAAGGAGCCTTCATCAATTGTGCCAAAACAACATTGAGATGCCAGGTAGGAGGAGGCCGCCGAATGGGCAGGAACATCCTGAACAGCCCCTTGAAGAATTGTCGAATTACTCTGGAAGAGCAGTGAGAGGAAGACCCATCCTGCCGAAAACGAGATATTGCCGCTAGGAAGACCTTCAAAGTGGAGTGAGAAAGTCCTGATTGAGCCAGCTGCAGAAAGAACGGCAGAAGCTCAGCAGGAGAGGAGTGCACGGGATGCATGTTGGCAGACGCACATCAGTGACAGAACCTTTTCCACTTTAGCTTGTAAGTCTTTACTGTGGACGGAGCTCTCGCATTGGCAAGAACATCTCTACATTCTGGTGAAATATTCAAGTGAGCAAATTCAGGGTGCTCAGGTTCCAGGCCGACAATTTGAGAGAGGAGGGGTCCACATGACATATCTGACCGTCGTTCATTGTGAGGAGATCCGCTCGAGGACGAAGGAGAATGGGTTCGCACTGTGAGAGGAGCAGCAGTTCCGAAAACCATGCCCTGTCGAGGCCATCAGGGAGCGATCAGAAAAATGTGGCACGCCTGTCTCCGCATTTTCCACAACACTCGAGGAACCAGCGGAACTGGCGGAAAAGCGTAGGCGAATAGATAGCACCAGTTCATCAAAAGGGCATTACCGCATGACCCTGGATGGGGAAGCCAGCTTGCATAAGACAGGCATTTCCGGTTCACAGGGCTCGCAAAAAGATCCATTGTCGGGCGTCCCCATAGCTGAAAGATGAAGTCCAGAGTCGGCTGATGCAACTCCCACTCGTGGATCGAGGACATGGATCTGCTGAGGGAATCCGCTAGGATGTTGGAAATGCCCGGCAGGTGAACCGCTGTCAGGGTAATTTGGTGACGGAGTGCCCAGTCCCAGATGCTCTGTGCCAGCTGAGAAGGGAGCGGCGATTTGGTGCTGCCCTGTTTGTTTCCATAGTGCATACTGGTGGTGTTTTCGGTTTGAATGAGCACTGATTCTCCCTGGAGCAGAAGATGGAAAGACTGGAGCGCTAGGAATACGTCCATTCGTTCCAGTCTGTTGATGTGCCAGGAACGTTGAGACAGGGTCCACTTGCCTTTTATGGATAGGCCCTGAAGATGTGCGGCCCAACCTTCCAGGGAGGCATCCGTGGTAAGGACGAGCTCCGGAGCGATGGTTAGGAAAGAAGTTCCGGCAGCGATGTTCGACAGTTGAGCCCACCATTGGAGAGCGGACCTCATCCGAGCGGTCACTAGGACCAGATCGTTGAAAGAGCCGGTGACCTGACGCCACTGTTTGTCCAGTTCCTCCTGAATTGGGCGACTCTTGAGCCTGCAGTTTGGGATCAGGGAGATGCAGGAGGACGCCATCTCAAGAAAGGATTTCAATACACGAACTGAAACGGACCCTTTTGAACCGATGATATCCACTAGGCATAGAATCCGCAGCCGACGCTCATGAGACACAAATGCCTTTGCCTGCGAAGTATTCAGAGTGGCGCCTAGAAAGGTCCTGCAGGGAGCTGGATCGACCTGAGACTTCTCGGTGTTGATGGAGAGACCGAGGAGTGGAATAGAGTCTGACAAAATAGTGTGTCCAGAGACGCCTGATGTCAAGATTGCAACTTGATGAGACAGTCATCCAAGTAGGGAAAGATTTGAACGCCCTTCAAACGTAGATATGCCACCACTGGAGCCAGGACTTTCGTGAAGACGCAAGGGGCGGAGCGTAGTCCGAAAGGCAGAACCTTGAATTGAAAATCTCTGCCCCCTACCCGGAAACGTGACGTGCCTGGAATCTCTTGCCGGTCGCCATCACAGGAGTCGGAGAGAAAGAGGCTTGGAAGCCGCTCCGCGTTAAAAACATCCCGTTTGTTCGGGTTTCCTGAATCTTACATACATAATTACGTGGCCATGATTGATTCTTAAAGAGGGCGGACACCTCTGGAAGTAACGTTTTGAGTGATTGAGAGAAGCCACAATATAATAAAATATTGTATTGGCCCAAGTCCTGATGAGGCCCATAATGAGAGGGCTGAAACGCGTCGACACCTTTGTTTAAAAGAAGACCCCTACCAAAAGATTGAAAACTGTAAATTGGACTAATGACCTTGCGAGGAGTAAAAAGACTTGAGACAGATCAAAAACCATATAGGATCTGATTGACTCCTTGTAAAAAAGGCTTGGGGTACTTACTTATGGTTTGAAAGGAATGTGGAGGCTATAGTAAAAGCTAAACATCCTGCATAAACAAGTTGGGCTAACTACAAAAAAAATTTGTAGTATTTGTTTATTGTTGTATATATTGTATAGGTTTGTGTAAAAATAATACGTGTGTGTGTATATATATTTGTTTGTTGAAATAAGATATATAAAAAAGAGACTCTATAAGATAAATAAAAAATCTATTTTTTCTTTTGGAATAAATTGAAAATCAAAAGAAAAATATTAGGTGTTCTTTGTGGAGGGTGGGGTTATCTGTGAAATGAAACATAAGAATTAGATTCATACAAATATATCAGGTATGGAATGAGATAATTAAGTGATCACATTCTTGAAATAATTTTTGTTTGACTTTAGTCCAAGGCATCATTTTGTTTTTATAAGAATTGTATCTACCCAGATGCCATAGGTTTACCGGGTTACCCCTGCTGTTGAAGGACTACCCGGAAGCGCAAGTACTTCCGGTGTCGTGGAAGTATTGGGACGGGGAAATACGCGTCCTGGAGATCGATGGTGGTCATGAAGTCGTGTTTCGAGAGAAGGCGGAGAACCTCCGCGAGCGTGAGCATGCGGAAGGATTGACACTTCAGATACTTGTTCAGGGCTCGTAAATCGAGGATCGGACGCCAGTCGCCAGACTTCTTGATGAAGAGGAAAAACCGGGAATAGAATCCCATCCCCTTCTGATACTTGGGAACCACTACGATGGCACCTTTCTGAATCATGAGTCGAATCTGCTGAAAGAGCTCATTGAGGAGAGCCAGAGGTGGACCAGTTGGAGGAGTGTTTGGAGGGAACTTGACAAACTTCAAAGCATGGCCTTTTGAAACAATGTCCAGCACCCAACGGTCCGAGGTGATTGAAGACCAATTGGAAAAGAAAAAGGAGATTCGACCTCCAACTTTGAGCGGGGAAGGCAAGTCATTGCTTCTTGGAAGCGGAGCCTCTGTAGGAAGATTTTCCTCTGTAAGATTTGGAAGACTGTTGCCGATAGGACTGCTGGGACTGAGAGGAATATCTCCCATTTCCTTGGCCGTAGGAGCGGTATTGGTTGGATCCACCGCGAAAAGAAGGTGCCGTATCCGGGAGCACCACAAAAAGGCTGCTCGCGAAACTGCAAAGTGCCTAGGGCACGAGACGTCTCGGTGTCCTTTTTGATGGTTTGCAGCGAGTCGTCCACATGCTGGCCAAAGAGCGATTCGCAGTCATAGAGCATGTAGAGGATTTTCGCCTGAACCTCTTGGCGAAAAGAGGTGGAACGAAGCCAGCCTTGACGACGTAAGACGCCCCCCCCCACAAGCTGACGAAAACCAGTGCACACAATGTCCACAGAGCAGTCGATAATCTCTGATGACGCGCTCTCCCCCTCCTGAAGAATCTTGAGAGCCTCTGCTCTGGAGGGCTCAGGAATGAGGTCGATAAAAGAAGACATATCCGACCACATCTGGCGGTCGTAGCACCCCAGAATGGCCAGAGAATTCGCAGCCCTCATGGTGGTAGAAGCCATAGTGGAAAATGTTCTGCCAATGGCATCAAGACGACGTCCCTCACGGTCAGGAGGAGCGGTAATAGGAGAAGACTGATTCCTGGAACGGCGCTGCGCGGCCTGGGTGATCACGGAATCGGGCTTAGGCTGCGCTACCAAGCAAGCTGGAGAACCCTGGGGCGCCCTATATTTCTTCTCCAAACGAGGAAGTAGCGCCGGTATAGAATTTGGCGTCTGCATCAGTTTGACACCCTCTTTCCAAATGAAGTCAATAATGGGCACTGCCCGGACCTGTTTGAAAGGTTGACTTTTGAAGTCATAAAGAAAACAGTCCTTGTCCTTCGTAACCATAGGAAGCTTAAAGCGCAGCTCGCTCCATAAGCTGGTGAAAAACATTCACATCCACAGGAGGGGAATCCCCTGGACCCGAAGGTGGCGGAGACAGTGTCTGGATCTGATAATCGTCCCAATCCGCCATGTTTCCATCATCATCATCATCAACTTCGCCGTCATCTCGATCTGGGCGAACGTAATCATCCTCATAGACCGTTGCACGGACTTGAATAGATGTTGTAGATGGGGCAGAAGGCGCAATAGGCTCTGGCAGTGTAGTAGTGGGAGCGGCCGCTCAGATTTACCTACATCTGGCCCCTAATTCCTCGTTCTCTCAGATCCCCACGCTCCCGTCTCTCTCCCACTGAGATCAATTAAATGCACAGTCTTGTTCCGAGAACATCTTTCGCTGCTTCACTTTACATCCCTTTAAGCAGAATTAATATCAACATAGATTCGATTTAGTCAGCACTTACGGCGTCTCAGACAGGAAGCTGCTCATTTCCACTTTCGTAGCATGCCGCGGGCCCCAGGCGGAAGCAAACATGTCAGCAGTGTGGTGCCCTGGGCAGTGTTCAATTGGTGTGGTCTTACTTGCACAAGGAGTCATCGAAAGAGAAGACGTTTATACAGTATGGGAGGACTCCGAGTACACTTGTGAATGAGCCATTAGCAATAAAAGTACATTTTCAAGCAGCGCTTCACTCCGCTCGTCTACTTCTTCTGACAGCTATAACAAAGTCTTTAGAGAACTGTAAGAAAGGCTGTGTAACAGTGAAGGCCTGTATCTCACTGACTCTGCGGGCTGAAGTGAGAGCCAGTAAGATAGCCACTTTCCAAGTTAGAAACTTCAGATCCGCCTTATGAATAGGTTCAAAAGGTCTTTTTAGAAGTTGATAAAGAACAATATTAAGATCCCACTCAGGAGGAGGAGGACGAACTGGTGGAAAAGCTCGGAAGAGCCCATTTAGGAATTGTTTGATCAAAGATGAAGAACATAAGGATGGTTTGTTGGAACTCTTCCTGAACCTGGAGATAGCCGCCAAATGCACCTTAATGGACGAAAAAACCAGACCAGCCCAAGCTAAAGAGAGCAGATATGGAAGAATGGCTTCCGGAGGAGCTTGAAGTGGATGAACATTATTCTCTTCACACCATGAGCAGAATCGTTTCCACTTAAAACGATAGGTTTTGATGGTACTTTGAGCACGGGCTTGCGATAAGATCGCCCTGCAGTCTGAGGAGATGTTCAGATCCTTGAACTCTAGGAAGTCAGGAGCCAAGCGTGCAAGTGCAGTGATTGAGGATCCGAATGTTGGATCTGGCCTCCCTCCCTTGTTAACATCGACACTGTCGGTTTCAGACGAAGTGGAGGCTGCTGAGATAGTAGAAGGAGCTCCTGAAACCAAAACTGCCGTGGCCAACGGGGAGCAATGAGGATGAGAGTGCAATGTTCCCTCTTCATCTTTTGCAGTGCCTTCGGAATGAGCGGAATCGGAGTAGCGGAATCGAAGGATAAGCGTACGCAAAGATTCCGGACCATCTCATCAAAAGGGCATTTCCCCTGGACTTCGGTTGAGGAAACCTGCTGGCATAAAACAGGCATTTGCTGTTCTGCTGCGTGGCGAACAAATCCAGCGTTGGTGTTCCCCAAGTTTGAAATATCCTTTCTACTTGATGTTGTTCGAGCTCCCATTCGTGACAGCCCGTGAAAGCTCTGCTGAGGTTGTCGGCGAGAGAGTTCTGGACGCCTTGCACATGTTCTGCTCTGAGGGATATGCCGTGGCGTATGGCCCATTCCCACATCTCCTGAGCCTCTAGCGACAGAGAGAGAGATTTTGTTCCTCCCTGTTTGTTGATATAGTACATGCTGGTGGTATTGTCCGTACGCACCAGCACGGACGAATTCGCAATCCTGGGAAGGAAGGCTTGCAGGGACAGAAAAATGGCCCTCAGCTCTAGGCTGTTGATGTGTTTCCGTCGGTACCGACGAGGCCATCGTCCCTGGATCTGAAGGTCCTGAAGGTGGCCTCCCCAACCTTCCATAGAAGCATCCGTAGTCAGGGTGAACTCTGGAATGTCTTGTAGAAAGGTGAGGCCTGGTGACAAATTGGGCGCCTTCGACCACCAAAGAAGGGCTTGCTTCATTTTGGTAGTTACTTTGATGCGGTCGTCGAACGATCCGTCGACTTGCCTCCACTGACGAAGTAACTCCTCCTGTAACGGTCTCATTCTGAGTCTCACCATAGGGATGAGGCTGATTGCAGAGGAGCACATCCCTAGAAGGGAAGCAAATGTCCGAACTGAAAGTGACCTTCTTGCAAAGATTTGTTTTGCTAGGTTCAACAGTTTGTTCTACCGCTCCTGAGTCAAGAACGCCTTGCACTGGCGTGTGTTCAAGACTGCTCCCAGAAAAGTCAACTCCTGACGAGGTTGAAGCTGAGATTTGGTCGAATTGAGAGTCAGACCCAGATTCGAAAAGAGGGAGAGGGAACTCCTGACCGCTTCAAATGGTGGAGTTTCTCGATGGTCCTTTTAACAGCCAGTCGTCGAGGTATGGGAAGACTTGTATTCCCTGTGACCTCAACAGTGCTGCCACTGGGGCTAAACATTTGGTGAAGATCCTGGGGGCCGATTTGAGGCCAAATGGAAGTACTTTGAACTGGAAGTGGACGCCAGCCACCTGAAACCTTAGGTATTTGCGATGTTTTGGGTGAATAGGGATGTGGAAGTAGGCGTCTTGCAGATCCAGAGAAGCCATAAAGTCCCCTTTGTTGAGACAATTCAGAATGTCCGTCAACGTTACCATGCGAAAACTCTGTTTCTTTAGATATTTGAGTTTGCGCAGATCTAGTATTGGACGCCATTCTTTTGAAGTTTTCTGCACGAGGAAGAAGCGACAATAAAATGCTTTCCCTTTCTGAGAAGGAGGAACTCGTTCTATCGCATTCTTGTGTAGCATCTTTAAGGCTTCTTTGAAGAGTAAGTGAAGACGAGGGGGAGGGGGACCCCTGGGTGGCGTTGTTGGTGGCTTCTGTAAAAACTCCAGAGTGTCCCCGTTCCTGACAAGATCCAGGACCCACTGATCCGAAGTTATTGTCCGCCATTGTTGGTAAAAGGCGGAAATTTTGGCGCCCACGGGAAGGGGAGGATGAATGGCTGACGTCCGGCAAAGCTCATTGGCGCTTGTTGGAATCACGCCCTTGATTGTTTGAGCGTCGTTTCCCTCCCTGACGAGAGAAAGATACGGAGGCAGGCTGCCTGTAAGAGCTTTGATAGTACGGTTGTTTGTATTGAGATTGGTATTGGCGATTTTGCTGGTTGGAATAGTTCCCCCTGGAGGAGTAACCACGGCCTCTTGCTCCTCTAAAGGATCCCTTCTTGTATTGTAGGGTACCAAGGGATTTAGCTGTTTCTGTATCTGTCTTTATTGCTAGCAAGGCGTCATCGATGTGTTTACCAAAAAGTGAATCTCCATCATACGCCATGTCCAAGATTTTTGTTTGGACCTCAGGCCTGAAGGTGGTAGCCCGGAGCCAACCTTGACGCCTAAGTACTGCTGCACCTGCCAAGTTGGTGTTAGAAATATCAAGGGCGCAATCAATGATTTCCGAAGCTGCCCTTTCTCCCTCCAGTACGATCCTGCGCACCTCTTGTTGCTGATCCTCAGGGATCAACTCAAGGTATTCAGACAGATCGGACCACATCTGCCTATCGTAACGGGCCAAGACAGCTAACGAATTAGCAGCTTTAATGGAGGCTGCTGCATTTGCAGAGACCTTCTTTCCAATGGCATCCAGTCTCCTGCCTTCCTTGTCAGGTGGTGTGGAAATGGGAACAGAAGGATTCTTGGACTTCTGCTGTGCAGCCTGTGATATGACAGTCTGGCCGAGGGTGACCTATTAAACAAGATGGAGTATCCGATGGTGCTCGATACTTTTTCTCTATTCGTGGAAGGACTGCAGGAATGGAAGCAGGCGTTTTCATGATGTTGAGGCCTTCCTTCCATATATATTCAATAATGGGGATAGCTCTGGTAACTCTGCGATATCCCTCTTTAAAGTCATGCAAAAAGCAGTCAGACTGCTCCACTGTGACGGTCAATTCAAATCTATTTGCCGCACGTTGCATAATATTATGAAAGCCGCCGATATCCTCAGGTGGAGAATCTGAAGGGCGGGGCGCAGGCGGTGAAGGCATAGGAATGACGTAATCCTCCCATGGATCTATAGGTGTATTATCTGGCAATTCGCCCTCTTCCCGGTCATCATCGTCATCATGAGAAGAAGTATCCGTGTCATGTTGAGGTGCTGGACCAGTATCTTGTCTTGGAGACAATGATGTCCGCTGTGAGAAGTTGGCCTGATGTGCAGTGGTCACTATTCTAGTGATCACTATATATCAGTCCAAACAACCCTTATTGATGATTGGTTGTAAGTCAACCTTATAGACCAGCTATCCTAGTAGCATGGATACGAGCAGTCTAAGGCTAAGACTCTAGAGGGCGTGTTAAGCCAGCTGTTTTACCATCACATTACCCC
The DNA here is from genome assembly GCF_964261635.1 of Lissotriton helveticus. NCBI lineage: Eukaryota > Metazoa > Chordata > Amphibia > Caudata > Salamandridae > Lissotriton > Lissotriton helveticus. The sequence goes on from NC_136073.1 coordinate 823,286,739, forward strand.
TTGAACACCCAGTGAAAGGACACCACACAAGTGTTATGAAAATAAACAATGTATTTATTAGAATCACAACAACCCTGTACTCTTTATGAGGACAGGGTGCTAAGCACACAACAAAACTCTTATGAAAATACTTAAGTTAGCACGTTATACACAAATGCCCGAGGGGCACGAAAAACCATATACTCTAAAAGTGGAATGCGAGATTACTAGCAGGTAAGTAACGATTCTCAGAGGCTTTGGGATCGCTAGGACTGGACTACTGAACCTTTAGATTACTAGCAGGAGGCCTAGGGAACTCGGGTGCAGAGTGTGCACTCTCACGCGGGATGCGGGACAAAGTCTATGGAAGCTAGAATTCACAAAGTTAGTGTTCACGGGCGAACCCGACCTGATGGGGAGAAAACGACAGTGGATCCTGACCCTTGGATAGTGAGGCTTTGCTGGGGCACCGAAATGCCGAAGTTACCTAGCCCAGGGGCTGCAGCTGCATAGGTCTGAAAAGACGTCGGGAATCCTCGTGCCGGACCAGGAGCCTGGAAGAAGGAAGTTGCTGGCAGGCGACCAGTGAAGAAAAGTTCGATGGATCCAAGCCTGGATCAAGGAAGAAGAAAACCTGAAAGCAGAGGGGACCAAGTTCTTGAATCACTAGCCAGTGATTAAGTGGGCACCAGGATGGCACCGGGCGAAGTCACCGCAGTCAGGTGAGTGGGCGCTGCTGGGCTCTGCAGTCTCTCGGACCAGGAGGCGTTGTAGGCGACCAGGATGGAGGTGCGAGCTGTCCCACGAAGGTTCTTGCTGTCGACGTCGCTGGACCCAGGATTGGGCAACAAGTCTTGGCAAATGCAAGGCCCACGCGGTGGACCTAAAATGGCGTCTTAGCCGGACCAGGAGGGTCCAGGGTACTTCTCCGATGGAGGGAAGCAAGGGCCAGTCTGGAGCAACCAGACTAGCAGCAGTATTGTCGTCGGGCGTCGTTCGGAAGGCCACAAGCCAGCGGGCTAGTAGCCAAACAACGCGGTGAGCAGCAAAAAGCAGAAGGGCCCCACGCCGATCGTGGAGATGCTGGGGGGCTGCTCTTCGGTGCTGGAGCTGCTCAGGGTGGGGGCTTCTCGGACCCCAAAGCACTCACCAGGAAATTACTCGGTGGGCTTGCTGTGCAGAAGTCGTGCAGTCTTGGCGATGGCCGGTCCCTCGAGGTCTCGTCGCACCCACGGTTCTCAGCTGTGCTGTAGAGGTGGGTAGAGGTCAGAGGTGCCAGGGAAGCCGGGTCTCGTCGAGCTGGGCAGTCGGATTCCGGAGGAAGGACGTGCAGCAGACCGCAGTGTTCTTAGATGGTGCCTGCGGATGCAGGGTGACTACTCCTTAGCCACAAGGGAGAATCTTGGAGAAGAAATCGTGAAGTCCTTTCGTGGAAAGTGGTATCTTGATTCCAAAGATGATCTGATTTGGAAGGGGGCCAGTCCCTACCTTTATCTGGGAAAAGGGGGCTGGCACGCGACTAAGTCCTGCCCTAGGGGTGGGACCAGGAGGGGGGTGGTTACACCCACTTCCTTGGCGGGCTTTTCCCCAGCACAGGGTCTGGAGTGTCCCTGGAACTGGTTCAAGCCAGCCTATGCACAGTGAGCACCGGGGTGCCACGTGCAGTCACCTTCCTCTGAAGCCCTGCCTACCTACAATACACAAAATCCTTTCTGGGACGGTGCTGGCACCGCCCCTGGCAGGAAACCCTTTGTCCTTATCTCCTGCTCTGGGAGGACTCCCAGCAGCAGGAGGGCAGACTTGTGTCTCAGTGGCAGCATCCATTTTGTGGATGCTAAGGCTCTGTCTGACTTTAACCGGGGTTAGGGGTTACATACATGTCGTGTCCCTCTAGAAGGGTGGAATGCTAACCCCGTCGCCAGAATTGGCGAGGGGTTAGTATTCCAATTCGTATGACACCTTACTCGACATGTTTTGATAAAGCGATACCAGAGTTGGCATATAACCGCGAGGATTATAATGCACTTAAGAGTATATGGTATGCGATATCATGGAAACGGCTAAGGGATGGATCCCGAAAGCCGCAGACAGGCTCAGCTCATGCCAGAGCACCATCTCACACGATTCCAAGCACTCTGCCTTCAGGATTGTTAAGGCCTGCCATAGGAGTGACTGATAGGAGATCTGTGTGTCCATTTTAGGGTTAGATATAGGTATACTATATCTAAAGCAAAGGGTGAGTACACCACCTTGCCCCAGCTGTCGTGCAGCCAGTTGTGTCAGTTTAGTTAGTCAGCCCAGGGGTGGCATAATTCATGCTTCAGCCTCTGGGAGACTTCTGGGTACACCTCAGCCCTGGGTACAGGGACTTGGAGAGGGCCCAGTGCCAATTCAGTACCTGAGTACAATTTGGATAGAGAGAACAGCTAGGCTGTGGGTCTGATTAGCAGGCCCACAGCCAGGGAAAGTCGTAAACCAGTGCAGCAAAAAGCAAAAATCTGGGTGATCATAGGATTGCAAACCCTACTCTCCTACATGCGGTGACCAAGGCCTTGGCAAGTTAACTGGGGTAGCCGGCACTACAGGTGCAACCGGAGTTGGAGGAAATCTCTGGCGATAGTCGGCCAACATTGCTTGCAAATCCTGAATTAAAGTAGATGGCAATTGAGTAGTGGTCTCTGATTGGTGAGGTCTGGCATGGGGTGATTGATATGGCGTCGAGAAATCCTCATGTTCATAATGACCATGGTCATCATCTTCATCGTCCTCCTGATATTTGATATTTAATTGAGACGGGTGACGGGCAACCCCAAAAGGACCCTCATCCTCCTCACCGTTATCTGAATCTACCTCCATATATGTCTCCAAAATATGTGATGGTAAAAGCGGAGAAATGTGGGAATAATCTCGCTGATACGTTTTCATTTGAAAATGTGTATACTGGACTTTCGTAGGGGTAGAACTGGGCAACGGATGAGCAGATGCCACTGCTGTCGTCGATGACGATGAAGCCATTGTAATCGGATTGTCCGTCGACGGAACCGTCGATGGCTTGTCCGATGTCAATGGTGTCTGCGTCGACTAACCCTTCGTCGACGAGGCCGTCGACGGTGTCTTCGTCGACGAGTCCTTCGTCGACGAGGCCGTCGATGGTGTCTTCGTCGACGAGTCCTTCGTCGACGAGGCCGTCGATGGTGTCTTCGTCGACGAGGCCGTCGATGGTGTCTTCGTCGACGGGCCTTTCGTCGACGAGGCCGTCGATGGTGTCTTCGCCGACGGGCCCTTCGTCGACAAGGCCGTCTATGGCGTCTTCATCGACGGGTCCTTAGTCGACGAGGCCGTCGATGGCGTCTTCATCGACGGGTCCTTCGTCGACGAGGCCATCGATGGCGTCTTCGTCGACGAGGCCGTCGATGACGTCTTCGTCGACGGGTCCTTCGTCGACGAGGCCGTCGATGGGGTCTTCGTCGACGGGTCCTTCGTCGACGAGGCCGTCGATGGTGTCTTCGTCGACGAGTCCTTCGTCGACGAGGCCGTCGATGGGGTCTTCGCCGACGAGTCCTTCGTCGACGAGGCCGTCGATGGTGTCTTCGTCGACGGGCCTTTCGTCGACGAGGCCGTCGATGGTGTCTTCGCCGACGGGTCCTTCGTCGACGAGGCCGTCGATGGCGTCTTCGTCGACGAGGCCGTCGATGGTGTCTTCGTCGACGGGCCTTTCGTCGACGAGGCCGTCGATGGGGTCTTCGTCGACGGGTCCTTCGTCGACGAGTCCTTCGTCGACGAGGCCGTCGATGGTGTCTTCGTCGACGGGTCCTTCGTCGACGAGGCCGTCGATGGTGTCTTCGTCGACGGGTCCTTCGTCGACGAGAGCGTCGTTGGTGTCTTAGTCGACGACGATGATGTTTTCGTCGACGGAATTGTCATTGATGGACCGGAAGTTTTGGTAGACGGGGCCGTCGTCGACGGAGACGTCGACGACAGGACAGTTGGTAACTTCGTTTTCGTCGTCGAAGACTTCACAGATCATGACAACATTTTTATAGACATCAGAGGTGAGGTAATAGCTGAAGTGGTGACCGTAGAAGTAGTTGTAGAAGTAGAAGTCAAAGTAGTAGTATGAGCAGACACCAGAGAAACAGTTTTAGCCTGGGCTGTACTAACAGTTGTCGTCCGAGGAGAAGATGCACTCATTGAGGGTTCTGAGGCTCTGTGAGAGGATTTAAGTTTCTTCTTTCTCTCAGGAGAAGAGCTTTCCTTGGATCTGGCTCTCTTGCTGGAGGTAGAGGCCTTGTGTGAGAAGTTGGCCTGATGTGCAGTGCTCACTATTCTAGTGATCACTATATATCAGTCCAAACAACCCTTATTGATGATTGGTTGTAAGTCAACCTTATAGACCAGCTATCCTAGTAGCATGGATACGAGCAGTCTAAGGCTAAGACTCTAGAGGGCGTGTTAAGCCAGCTGTTTTACCATCACATTACCCCTTGAACACCCAGTGAAAGGACACCACACAAGTGTTATGAAAATAAACAATGTATTTATTAGGATCACAACAACCCTGTACTCTTACGAAAATACTTTTAAGTTAGCACGTTACACAAATGCCCGAGGGGCACGAAAAACCATATACTTTCAAAGTGGAATGCGAATTACTAGCAGGTAAGTAACGATTCCCAGAGGCTTTGGGATCGCTAGGACTGGACTACTGAACCTTTAGATTACTAGCAGGAGGCCTAGGGAACTCGGGTGCAGAGTGTGCACTCTCACGCGGGATGCGGGACAAAGTCTATGGAAGCTAGAATTCACAAAGTTAGTGTTCACGGGCGAACCCGACCTGGTAGGGAGAAAACGACAGTGGATCCTGACCCTAGGATAGTGAGGCTATGCTGGGACACCGGAGTGCCGAAGTTACCTAGCCCAGGGGCTGCAGCTGCATAGGTCTGAAAAGACGTCGGGGATCTCGTTGCCGGACCAGGAGCCTGGAAGGAAGAAGTTGCTGGCAGGCGACCAGTGAAGGAAAGTTCGATGGATCCAAGCCTGGATCAAGGAAGAAGAAACCTGAAAGCAGAGGGGACCAAGTTCTTGAATCACTAGCCAGTGATTAAGTGGGCACCAGGATGGCACCGGGCGAAGTCACCGCAGTCAGGTGAGTGGGCGCTGCTGGGCTCTGCAGTCTCTCGGACCAGGAGGCGTTGTCGGCGACCAGGATGGAGGTGCGAGCTGTCCCACGGAGGATGAAGTCGTTGGCGTCGAAGTTACCCAGGATTGGGCAACAAGCCTTGGCTAATTCAAGCCCACGCGGTGGACTCAAAATGGCGTCTTGAGTGGACCAGGAGGGTCCGGGGTGCTCCTCTTCTGGGAGGGAGCAAGGGCCAGTCTGGAGCAACCAGACCAGCAGCAGAAATGTCGTCGGGCGTCGTCAGGGAGGCCACAAGCCAACGGGCTAGTAGCCAAACAACGCGGTGAGCAGCGGAAAGCAGAAGGGCCCCACGCAGATCGTGGAGATGCTGGGGGGCTGCTCTTCGGTGCTGGAGCTGCTCAGGGTGGGGGCTTCTCGGACCCCAAAGCACTCACCAGGAATTCACTCGGCGGGCTTGCTGGAAAGAAGTCGTGCAGTCTTGCAGATGGCCGGTCCCTTGAGGTCTCGTCGCACCCACGGTTCTCAGCTGGGCTGTAGAGGTGGGTAGAGGTCAGAGGTGCCAGGGAAGCCGGTTCTCGTCGAGCTGGGCAGTCGGATTCCGGAGGAAGGACTTGCAGCAGACCGCAGTGTTCTTAGATGGTGCCTGCGGATGCAGGGTGACTACTCCTTAGTCACAAGGGAGAAATCTTAGGAAGAAGTCTTGAGTTCCTTTCGCAGAAAGTAGTTTCAGGATTCAAAGATGATCTGATTTGGAAGGGGGCCAGTCTCTACCTTTATCCTGTAAAAAGGGGCTGGCACGCGACTAAGTCCTGCCCTATGGGTGGGACTAGGAGGGGGGTGGTTACACCCACTTCCTTGGCGGGCTTTTCCCCAGCACAGGGTCTGGAGTGACCCTGGAACTGGTTCAAGCCGGCCTATGCACAGTGAGCACCGGGGTGCTACTTGCAGTCACCTTCCTCTAAAGCCCTGCCTACCTACAATACACAAAACCCTGTCTGGGACGGTGCTGGCACCGCCCCTGGCAGGAAACCCTTTGTCCTTATCTCCTGCTCTGGGAGGACTCCCAGCAGCAGGAGGGCAGACTTGTGTCTCGGTGGCAGCATCCATTTTGTGGATGCTAAGGCTCTGTCTGACTTTTAACCGGGTTATAGGTTACAGGCATGTCGTGTCCCTCTAGAAGGGTGGAATGCTAACCCCGTCGCCAGAATTGGCGAGGGGTTAGTATTCCAATTCGTATGACACCTTACTCGACATGTTTTGATAAAGCGATACCAGAGTTGGCACATAACCGCGAGGATTATAATGCACTTAAGAGTATATGGTATGCGATATCATGGAAACGGCTAAGGGATGGATCCCGAAAGCCGCAGACAGGCTCAGCTCATGCTAGAGCACCATCTCACACGATTCCAAGCACTCTGCCTTCAGGATTGTTAAGGCCTGCTATAGGAGTGACTGATAGGAGATCTGTGTGTCCATTTTTAGGGTTAGATATAGGTATACTATATCTAAAGCAAAGGGTGAGTACACCACCTTGCCCCAGCTGTCGTGCAGCCAGTTGTGTCAGTTTTAGTTAGTCAATCCAGGGGTGGCATAATACATGCTTCAGCCCCTGGGAGACTTCTGGGTGCACCTCAGCCCTGGGTACAGGGACTTGGAGAGGGCCCAGTGCCAATTCAGTACCTAAGTACAATTTGGGTAGAGAGAACAGCTAGGCTGTGGGTCTGATTAGCAGGCCCACAGCCAGGGAAAGTCGTAAACCAGTGCAGCAAAAAGCAAAAATCTGGGTGATCATAGGATTGCAGACCCTACTCTCCTACACCTTGTCCTCATCATCAGTGGAAGAAGATTTCAACCACAAAAGAACCCTTGCCTCCCTATCCCTGATTGTTTTTGAAGGGAAGGTACGGCAAATTATACAGTCCTTCACAACATGTGAGGGGTGCAGACAATAAATGCAGTCACAGTGCTGGTCATCCACATGGACCTTCTTCTTAAAGCAGGTTCCACAAGCCTTGAAAAGAGCCTTCTTTTCAGACATTTTTCTGAGGAAAAAAGCCAAAAAATGAGTAGGCACTCAGGGAGACTCCCTTACACACGAAGTGCGGTGAAAATCTGAGGAGAACTGCCTGGGCTGGAAAGGTACTAGAGGGTGAGGACAGCTGATTGGCTGAGGCTACTATTTCAGGTCTTTTTACATAATGATGTAGATAGGCGGCTACGTTTTGAGGCCTAGTGTAGGAGAGTAGGGTCTGCAATCCTATGATCACCCAGATTTTTTGCTTTTTGCTGCACTGGTTTACGACTTTCCCTGTCTGTGGGCCTGCTAATCAGACCCACAGCCTAGCTGTTCTCTCTATCCAAATTGTACTCAGGTACTGAATTGGCACTGGGCCCTCTCCAAGTCCCTGTACCCAGGGCTGAGGTGTACCCAGAAGTCTCCCAGGGGCTGAAGCATGTATTATGCCACCCCTGGGCTGACTAACTAAACTGACACAACTGGCTGCACGACAGTTGGGGCAAGGTGGTGTACTCACCCTTTGCTTTAGATATAGTATACCTATATCTAACCCTAAAATGGACACACAGATCTCCTATCAGTCACTCCTATGGCAGGCCTTAAGTATCCTGAAGGCAGAGTGCTTGGAATCGTGTGAGATGGTGCTCTGGCATGAGCTGAGCCTGTCTGCGGCTTTCGGGATCTATCCCTTAGCCGTTTCCATGATATCGCATACCATATACTCTTAAGTGCATTATAATCCTCGCGGTTATGTGCCAACTCTGGTATCGCTTTATCAAAACATGTCGAGTAAGGTGTCATACGAATTGGAATACTAATCCCTCGCCAATTCTGGCGACGGGGTTAGCATTCCACCCTTCTAGAGGGACACGACATGTATGTAACCCCTAACCCCGGTTAAAGTCAGACAGAGCCTTAGCATCCACAAAATGGATGCTGCCACCGAGACACAAGTCTGCCCTCCTGCTGCTGGGAGTGCTCCCAGAGCAGGAGATAAGGACAAAGGGTTTCCTGCCAGGGGCGGTGCCAGCACCGTCCCAGACAGGATTTTGTGTATTGTAGGTAGGCAGGGCTTCAGAGGAAGGTGACTGCACGTGGCACCCCGGTGCTCACTGTGCATAGGCTGGCTTGAACCAGTTCCAGGGACACTCCAGACCCTGTGCTGGGGAAAAGCCCGCCAAGGAAGTGGGTGTAACCACCCCCCTCCTGGTCCCACCCCTAGGGCAGGACTTAGTCGCGTGCCAGCCCCCTTTTCCCAGATAAAGGTAGGGACTGGCCCCCTTCCAAATCAGATCATCTTTGAATCCTGAAACTACTTTCCACGAAAGGAACTCAAGACTTCTTCCTAAGATTTCTCCCTTGTGACTAAGGAGTAGTCACCCTGCATCCGCAGGCACCATCTTAAGAACACTGCGGTCTGCTGCAAGTCTCTCCTCCGGATCAAGACTGCCCAGCTCGACGAGAACCGGCTTCCCTGGCACCTCTGACCTCTACCTACATCATCAGTCACGCTGAGATTCGTGGGTGTGACGAGACCTCGAGGGACCGGCCATCTTCAAGACTGCACGACGCTTGCCCAGCACGACTCCCGAGTGACCCTCGACTGAGTGCTTTGGGGTAAGAGAAGCCCCGACCCTGAGCAGCTCCAGCACCGAAGAGAAGCCCCCCAGCATCTCCACGATCGGCGTGGGGCCCTTCTGCTTTTTGCTGCTCACCGCGTTGTTTGGCTACTAGCCCGCTGGCTTGTGGCCTTCTGAACGACGTCCGACGACATCACTGCTGCTGGTCTGGTTGCTCCAGACTGGCCCTTGCTCCCCTCCCGAAGAGGAGCACCCCGGACCCTCCTGGTCCACTCAAGACGCCATTTTGAGTCCACCGCGTGGGCTTGAATTAGCCAAGGCTTGTTGCCCAATCCTGGGTAACTTCGACGCCGACAGCTTCATCCATCGTGGGACAGCTCGCCTCTCCATCCTGGTCGCCGACAACGTCTCCTGGTCCGTGAGATCTGCAGAGCCAGCGTCGCCCACTCACCTAGTCGAGGTGACTACCATCCGGTGCCCTCCTGGTGCCCACTGACTACTGGCTAGTAGTCACGAACTTGGTCCCCTCTGCTTTCAGGTATCGTCCTTCTTCCAGATCCAGGCTTGGATCAACTCGAACAATCTTCACTGGTCGCCTGCCAGCATCTTTCTTCCAGGCTCCTGGTCCGGCAACGAGGATTCCCGACGTCTTTTGAGACCTATGCAGCTGCAGCCCCTGGGCTAGGTAACTTCGGCACTTCGGTGTCCCAGCATAGCCTCACTGTCCAAGGGTCAGGATCCACTGTCGTTTTCTCCCTACCAGGTCGGGTTGGCCCGTGAACACTAACTTTAACTTTACTAGCTTCCATAGACTTTGTCCCGCATCCCGCGTGAGAGTGCACACTCTGCACCCGAGCCCCCTAGGTCTCCTAGAAGTAATCTAACGATTCTATAGTCAAGTCCTAGCGATTCCAAAGCCTATTAGTACTGTACTTACCTGCTAGTAATTTCGCATTCCACTTTTAGAGTATATGGTTTTTCGTGCCCCTCGGGCATTTGTATATACTGTGCTAACTTAAGTATTTTCGTAAGAGTTTTGTTGTGTGCCTAGCACCCTGTCCTCATAAAGAGTACAGGGTTGTTGTGATTCTAATAAATACACTGTTTATTTTCATAACACTTGTGTGGTGTCCTTTCACTGGGTGTTCAAGGGGTAATGTGATGGTAAAACAGCTGGCTTAACACGCCCTCTAGAGTCTTAGCCTTAGACTGCTCGTATCCATGCTACTAGGATAGCTGGTCTATAAGGTTGACTTACAACCAATCAATAAGGGTTGTTTGGACTGATATATAGTGTAGGAGAGTAGGGTCTGCAATCCTATGATCACCCAGATTTTTGCTTTTTGCTGCACTGGTTTACGACTTTCCCTGGCTGTGGGCCTGCTAATCAGACCCACAGCCTAGCTGTTCTCTCTATCCAAATTGTACTCAGGTACTGAATTGGCACTGGGCCCTCTCCAAGTCCCTGTACCCAGGGCTGAGGTGCACCCAGAAGTCTCCCAGGGGCTGAAGCATGTATTATGCCACCCCTGGATTGACTAACTAAAACTGACACAACTGGCTGCACGACAGCTGGGGCAAGGTGGTGTACTCACCCTTTGCTTTAGATATAGTATACCTATATCTAACCCTAAAAATGGACACACAGATCTCCTATCAGTCACTCCTATAGCAGGCCTTAACAATCCTGAAGGCAGAGTGCTTGGAATCGTGTGAGATGGTGCTCTAGCATGAGCTGAGCCTGTCTGCGGCTTTCGGGATCCATCCCTTAGCCGTTTCCATGATATCGCATACCATATACTCTTAAGTGCATTATAATCCTCGCGGTTATGTGCCAACTCTGGTATCGCTTTATCAAAACATGTCGAGTAAGGTGTCATACGAATTGGAATACTAACCCCTCGCCAATTCTGGCGACGGGGTTAGCATTCCACCCTTCTAGAGGGACACGACATGCCTGTAACCTATAACCCGGTTAAAAGTCAGACAGAGCCTTAGCATCCACAAAATGGATGCTGCCACCGAGACACAAGTCTGCCCTCCTGCTGCTGGGAGTCCTCCCAGAGTAGGAGATAAGGACAAAGGGTTTCCTGCCAGGGGCGGTGCCAGCACCGTCGCAGACAGGGTTTTGTGTATTGTAGGTAGGCAGGGCTTTAGAGGAAGGTGACTGCAAGTGGCACCCCGGTGCTCACTGTGCATAGGCCGGCTTGAACCAGTTCCAGGGTCACTCCAGACCCTGTGCTGGGGAAAAGCCCGCCAAGGAAGTGGGTGTAACCACCCCCCTCCTAGTCCCACCCATAGGGCAGGACTTAGTCGCGTGCCAGCCCCTTTTTACAGGATAAAGGTAGAGACTGGCCCCCTTCCAAATCAGATCATCTTTGAATCCTGAAACTACTTTCTGCGAAAGGAACTCAAGACTTCTTCCTAAGATTTCTCCCTTGTGACTAAGGAGTAGTCACCCTGCATCCGCAGGCACCATCCAAGAACACTGCGGTCTGCTGTAAGTCCTTCCTCCGGAATCCGACTGCCCAGCTCGACGAGAACCGGCTTCCCTGGCACCTCTGACCTCTACCCACCTCTACAGCCCAGCTGAGAACCGTGGGTGCGACGAGACCTCAAGGGACCGGCCATCTGCAAGACTGCACGACTTCTTTCCAGCAAGCCCGCCGAGTAATCTACTGGTGAGTGCTTTGGGGTCCGAGAAGCCCCGACTCTGAGCAGCTCCAGCTCCGAAGTGCAGCCCCCCAGCATCTCCACGATCTGCGTGGGGCCCTTCTGCTTTCCGCTGCTCACCGCGTTGTTTGGCTACTAGCCCGTTGGCTTGTGGCCTTCCTGACGACGCCCGACGACATTTCTGCTGCTGGTCTGGTTGCTCCAGACTGGCCCTTGCTCCCTTCCAGAAGAGGAGCACCCTGGACCCTCCTGGTCCACTCAAGACGCCATTTTGAGTCCACCGCGTGGGCTTGAATTAGCCAAGGCTTGTTGCCCAATCCTGGGTAACTTCGACGCCAACGACTTCATCCTTCGTGGGACAGCTCGCACCTCCATCCTGGTCGCCGACAACGCCTCCTGGTCCGAGAGACTGCAGAGCCCAGCAGTGCCCACTCACCTGACTGCGGTGACTTCGCCCGGTGCCATCCTGGTGCCCACTTAATCACTGGCTAGTGGTTCAAGAACTTGGTCCCCTCTGCTTTCAGGTTTTCTTCTTCCTTGATCCAGGCTTGGATCCATCGAACTTTCCTTCACTGGTCGCCTGCCAGCAACTTCTTCCTTCCAGGCTCCTGGTCCGGCAACGAGATCCCCGACGTCTTTTCAGACCTATGCAGCTGCAGCCCCTGGGCTAGGTAACTTCGGCACTCCGGTGTCCCAGCATAGCCTCACTATCCAAGGGTCAGGATCCACTGTCGTTTTCTCCCTACCAGGTCGGGTTCGCCCGTGAACACTAACTTTGTGAATTCTAGCTTCCATAGACTTTGTCCCGCATCCCGCGTGAGAGTGCACACTCTGCACCCGAGTCCCCTGGGCCTCCTAGTAGTAATCTAACGATTCCCTAGTCCAGTCCTAGCGATTCCAAAGCCTATTAGAACTGTTACTTACCTGCTAGTAATTCGCATTCCACTTTTAGCGTATATGGTTTTTCGTGCCCCTCGGGCATTTGTGTAACGTGCTAACTTAAAAGTATTTTCGTAAGAGTTTTGTTGTGTGCTTAGCTCCCTGTCTCATAAAGAGCCAGGGTAGTCTTGTTATAAATAAATACACTGTTTATTTTCATAACAACTTGTGTGGTGTCCTTTCACTGGGTGTTCAAGGGGTAATGTGATGGTAAAACAGCTGGCTTAACACGCCCTCTAGAGTCTTAGCCTTAGACTGCTCGTATCCATGCTACTAGGATAGCTGGTCTATAAGGTTGACTTACAACCAATCATCAATAAGGGTTGTTTGGACTGATATATAGTGATCACTAGAATAGTGAGCACTGCACATCAGGCCAACTTCTCACATTGGTGGCAGCGGTGGGATTTGAGCTTGCTGTTGTTTTACCACACATGCCCTAAGAATATCTTGTGAAAGATCACATAAGTACTAAAGGTACATATAACTTAGCTTAGAATACTCTGAGTTCTACTGAACCAGCTGTTGTAGCTCCTAGGGCCTAGCACACCCTAAACTACAACTCTAGCAAGGGATCAGTAGGCAAACATATAGTGTAGGTAAGTGCACCACTTACACCTCACTAGAAAAGCATGTCTAACCATGGAGAGTCCACTGAGACTCCCCTGGTCAGTGTTGACCCTCCACAGGTCACTTCAAGATATGCAGCTCTCAGTTTTCAGGAGATGAGACAAATCTGTGTCTCCAGGAAACTGAAGCAGGGGTCTAACCCCACCATTCCCTTTCTGATAGGTCTCTTAGAGACATATGATGCCAGAAAGCTCTCTCAGTTACATGAGAGCATGCCAGCCTTAGAGGGAACCTCTGGGGATCCAGACCTCCCCAACACTGATTCAGCAGTTGAGGAGGAGGATCAGGAGGTACTCTCTGGGGATGAGGTAGACAAGGGTCTTGAGGTAGTCAGAAGGCTAACTAGGACCAACTTAGACTTACTTGGGCTAGGATCTGGGGGCCCCCCAGTACTAACCCGAAGTGGGCCTAACCTTGGAGTTAGGAGAGATAGATCTCTTTCTAGGGACTCCAATAGATCTCTGCACTCTAATGCCTCTTCTCAGGGGAGAAGGAATCCTCCACAGAGGAGATTTACTTCCCCTCAGAGAAAGGAGCATGAGGCTAGGATGAGAAGCTGAACTGAGGATTGAAAGGGAAGAAATTGCCCTGGCCAAAGAGAAGCTTGCCCTGGCAAGAGAGCAGCAGATGAGTGGGCTAGCTCCCACTGGTGGCAGCAATCTCCCAAGAGATAGAGAGAAGGGTTTAGATACTAAACACCTGACTAAAATAGTGCCCCCCTTTAAGCAAGGGGATGACATCCAGAAATGGATGGCTGCTCTGGAGAGGGCCTGCACTGTGCAGAACATTCCCCAGAGTCAGTGGGCAGCTATACTGTGGCTCTCCTTTGATGGTAAAGGTAGAGATAAGCTCCTCACTACAAGAGTGGAGGATGCTAACAATTACCAGGTCCTGAAGAATACACTGGTTGATGGGTTTGGTTTAACCACTGAGCAGTACAGGTTGCTGTTCAGAGACACCCAGAAAACTCAGTCTCAGGACTGGTCTGATTTTGTGGATTGTGCCACTAAGGCTTTGGAGGGCTGGTTGCTGGGTAGCAAGGTTACAGATTACACAGGATTGTATAATCTAATGATGAGAGAACAAATTTTGAACAATTGTCAGAACCAGTTGCTGCACCAGCACCTTGTTGATTCAGATCTGACCTCTCCCCAAGAATTGGGAAAGAAGGCAGACAAATGGGTCAGGACAAGGATCAAGCAGAACCAGAACCAGAACCAGGGTGGTCAGAAGAAAGCAGACCAGAAGGGTAATGTTAAGAATGAGCAAAATGACCAGAAGTCTTCACCAGGTCCCCAACAAACCAAAGAGGGTGGGGGTCAGGCTTCCCAGAAGAAGAAGACTCAAGAAGGCCAGTCAAAAAGGTGGTGCCAGTACTGCAAAAGTAAATCTCACTGGTTTAGTGAGTGCACCAAAAGAGGAGGAGGACAAACTCCTGCCACTACAGCTCCTAAAGCAACTGCACCCCCTAGTACAGTCAGTAGTGGTAGTGTCACTCCCAAGGCATTAGTTGGGTTAACCTTGGGTACTGAGGGGTCTGACAACTTAGTTGGCACACTCACTCAGGCTGTCCTTGTCTGTACAGGGGATATGGATATGTCCCCTGAAATAAGTCCCAATACTTTGGGCAAATACAGGCAGACACCTTTGATTAATGGCAAAATGGCTCAGGCCTATAGGGACACTTGTGCCAGTGTCACCATGGTGACACCTAACTTTGTGGACCCTGGACAGATCATGCCAGGTACTGATTTCCTGGTGACCAATGCCAGCAATGTCACTACTAGTCATAGTGTGGCAATTGTAGCTTTCTCCTGGGGTGGAGTGAAGGGACAAAAGAAAGTTGTAGTCAGTTCAGACCTCCCAGTTGATTGTTTGTTGGGCAATGATTTGGAGTCATCACAATGGTCAGAAGTAGAGCAGAGGACTCACATGGAGATGTTAGGCTTGCCAGCACATGTGCTTGCTGTGACTAGGTCACAGGCCAGAAAATGCCCCACTGAACAGGTGCTGGATCCTGAAATGATGGACCAGACACCTCCCAAGAAGAAGAGCAGTAAGGGTAAGGCTTTGCCTTCCCCCAGGTTGAGGATCAAGTCTCTGAGGAGGCTGATCTGGAAGAGCTGAGGGAAACTGAGCCTAAAGAGCTTGAACTTGATCAAGTTGAGTTTCTGGGCTCAGGGGGACCCTCCAGAGCAGACCTGGGGAAGGAACAGTTGAGCTGCCCTTCCCTTGAACCCCTCAGACAGCAGGCTGCTGCTGAGGCTGCAGGGAATGCCACAGGTGCCCACAGGGTATACTGGGAAGATGGACTCCTGTACTCTGAGTCAAGAGACCCCAAGCCTGGTGCAACCAGGAGGCTGGTCATCCCCTTGTCTCTGAGAGGTTTCCTTCTCACCTTGGCCCATGAGATTCCCCTTGCAGGTCATTTAGGTCAGACAAAGACTTGGGACAGGCTTGTCTCACACTTTCACTGGCCCCATATGAATGAGAATACCAAGGAGTTTTGTCGCTCCTGTGTCACTTGCCAAGCCAGTGGTAAGTCAGGTGGCACAACAAAGGCCCCCCTCATACCACTACCTGTGGTGGGGGTTCCCTTTGAAAGAGTGGGGATTGACATTGTTGGTCCAATGGAACCCCAGACAGCATCAGGACACAAGTTTATACTGGTGGTGGTGGACCATGCCACCAGGTATCCTGAGGCTATTCCCCTTAGGACCACTACAGCCCCTGTAGTGGCAAGAGCCCTAGTTGGAGTGTTCTCCAGAGTGGGTTTCCCTAAGGAGGTCGTTTCTGACAGAGGTACAAACTTCATGTCAGGATATCTGACTGCCATGTGGAAAGAGTGTGGTGTGAACTACAAGTTCACCACACCCTATCATAAACAATGCAATGGGCTTGTTGAGAGATTCAACAGGACCCTGAAAGGGATGATTCATGGACTACCTGAAACTCTTAGGAGAAGATGGGATGTCCTGATCCCCTGCCTCTTGTTTGCTTACAGAGAGGTCCCACAGAAGGGGGTTGGTTACAGCCCTTTTGAGCTTCTGTATGGGCATCCTGTAAGAGGACCCCTGTGTTTGGTGAAGGAAGGATGGGAGAGACCTCTCAAAAAGCCTGCAACCAACATAGTGGACTATGTACTTGGTCTCCGCTCCAGGATGGCTGAGTATATGGAAAAGGCATCTAAAAACCTTGAGGCCAGCCAGGAACTTCAAAAAGCTTGGCATGACCAAAAGGCTGTACTGACTGTGTACCAGCCAGGACAGAAAGTGTGGGTGCTGGAGCCAGTGGCCCCAGCAGCTCTGAAAGACAAATGGTCTGGGCCCCACACCATCATTGAGCAAAAGGGAGAGGTTACCTACTTGGTGGACCTTGGAACTCCCAGGAGCCCTCTCAGAGTGCTCCATGTTAACAGGCTCAAGGCATATGTTGACAGGAAGGACATGAGCTTGCTCATGGCCACAGATGAGGGACAGGAGGAAGAGAGTGACCCTCTCCCAGACCTGCTCACTCAGAATCCTGATGATGGGTCAGTTGATGGTGTTGTCTTTTGTGGCAGCCTCACTGAACATCAGCAACAGGATTGCAGGCAAGTTCTGCAATCCTTTCGACATATGTTCTCTCTGACACCCAGCCAAACTGATTGGTGTACCCATGATGTTGACACTGGAGACAGTCTGCCTGTCAAGAGTAAAATCTACAGACAGCCTGATCATGTTAGAGACTGCATCAAAACTGAAGTGCAAAAGATGTTGGAACTGGGAGTCATTGAGCCCTCAGATAGCCCTTGGGCTAGCCCAGTAGTTCTAGTGCCAAAGCCTCACACCCAGGGTGGTAAGAGAGAGATGAGGTTTTGCGTAGACTACAGAGGCCTCAATGCAGTCACTAAGACTGATGCCCACCCAATACCAAGAGCAGATGAGCTTATAGATAGATTGGCTTCTGCCAACTTCTTAAGCACATTTGATTTGACAGCTGGGTATTGGCAAATCAGGTTAGCTGAGGAAGCCAAACCCAAGACAGCATTTTCTACCCCTGGAGGGCATTATCAATTTGTGGTAATGCCCTTTGGACTGAAAAATGCACCTGCCACCTTCCAAAGGTTGGTGAATCAAGTCCTCACTGGGCTGGATGACTTCTGTGCAGCATATCTGGACGATATTGCTGTCTTTAGCTCCACCTGGGAGGATCACCTGGTCCACCTGAGGAAAGTGTTGGAGGCCCTGCAAAAGGCAGGCCTCACTATCAAGGCCACAAAGTGCCAGATAGGGCAGTCACAGGTTGTATACCTGGGCCACCTTGTAGGTGGAGGCCAGGTTCAGCCACTGGCGAGTAAGATACAGGCCATCAAGGACTGGACTCCTCCAATCACCCAGACTCAGGTTCAAGCTTTCTTGGGCCTGACTGGGTACTATAGGAAGTTTGTCAGAAATTATGGGTCCATAGTGACCCCCCTTAATGACCTGACAAGCAAGAAGATGCCAAAGAAAGTTCAGTGGACAGCAAGCTGTCAGAAAGCATTCAATGACCTAAAGCAGGCCATGTGCACAGCACCTATCCTCAAGAGTCCAGATTACTCCAAGCCATTCATTGTCCAAACAGATGCTTCTGAGTTGGGTGTGGGAGCTGTTCTGTCTCAACTGAATTTTGATGGTAATGATCAGCCTATTGCTTTCATTAGTAGAAGGTTGACACCCAGAGAGAAAAATTGGTCAGCTATTGAGAGGGAGGCCTTTGCTGTGGTCTGGGCCCTGAAGAAGCTGAGGGCCTACTTGTTTGGCACTCACTTCACCATTCAGACAGACCATAAGCCCCTCTTGTGGCTAAATCAGATGAAGGGTGAAAACCCCAAACTGCTTAGGTGGTCCATTTCCCTACAGGGGATGGATTTTACAGTGGAGCATAGACCTGGGACTGATCACAGCAATGCTGATGGGCTCTCCAGGTATTTCCACTTAGAGCAAGAAGACTCACCTGGTCAAGGTTAGTTTATTGTCCCAAAGTTTGGGGGGGGGTCATGTAGGAGAGTAGGGTCTGCAATCCTATGATCACCCAGATTTTTGCTTTTTGCTGCACTGGTTTACGACTTTCCCTGGCTGTGGGCCTGCTAATCAGACCCACAGCCTAGCTGTTCTCTCTATCCAAATTGTACTCAGGTACTGAATTGGCACTGGGCCCTCTCCAAGTCCCTGTACCCAGGGCTGAGGTGCACCCAGAAGTCTCCCAGGGGCTGAAGCATGTATTATGCCACCCCTGGATTGACTAACTAAAACTGACACAACTGGCTGCACGACAGCTGGGGCAAGGTGGTGTACTCACCCTTTGCTTTAGATATAGTATACCTATATCTAACCCTAAAAATGGACACACAGATCTCCTATCAGTCACTCCTATAGCAGGCCTTAACAATCCTGAAGGCAGAGTGCTTGGAATCGTGTGAGATGGTGCTCTAGCATGAGCTGAGCCTGTCTGCGGCTTTCGGGATCCATCCCTTAGCCGTTTCCATGATATCGCATACCATATACTCTTAAGTGCATTATAATCCTCGCGGTTATGTGCCAACTCTGGTATCGCTTTATCAAAACATGTCGAGTAAGGTGTCATACGAATTGGAATACTAACCCCTCGCCAATTCTGGCGACGGGGTTAGCATTCCACCCTTCTAGAGGGACACGACATGCCTGTAACCTATAACCCGGTTAAAAGTCAGACAGAGCCTTAGCATCCACAAAATGGATGCTGCCACCGAGACACAAGTCTGCCCTCCTGCTGCAGGGAGTCCTCCCAGAGCAGGAGATAAGGACAAAGGGTTTCCTGCCAGGGGCGGTGCCAGCACCGTCCCAGACAGGGTTTTGTGTATTGTAGGTAGGCAGGGCTTTAGAGGAAGGTGACTGCAAGTGGCACCCCGGTGCTCACTGTGCATAGGCCGGCTTGAACCAGTTCCAGGGTCACTCCAGACCCTGTGCTGGGGAAAAGCCCGCCAAGGAAGTGGGTGTAACCACCCCCCTCCTAGTCCCACCCATAGGGCAGGACTTAGTCGCGTGCCAGCCCCTTTTTACAGGATAAAGGTAGAGACTGGCCCCCTTCCAAATCAGATCATCTTTGAATCCTGAAACTACTTTCTGCGAAAGGAACTCAAGACTTCTTCCTAAGATTTCTCCCTTGTGACTAAGGAGTAGTCACCCTGCATCCGCAGGCACCATCCAAGAACACTGCGGTCTGCTGTAAGTCCTTCCTCCGGAATCCGACTGCCCAGCTCGACGAGAACCGGCTTCCCTGGCACCTCTGACCTCTACCCACCTCTACAGCCCAGCTGAGAACCGTGGGTGCGACGAGACCTCAAGGGACCGGCCATCTGCAAGACTGCACGACTTCTTTCCAGCAAGCCCGCCGAGTAATCTACTGGTGAGTGCTTTGGGGTCCGAGAAGCCCCGACTCTGAGCAGCTCCAGCTCCGAAGTGCAGCCCCCCAGCATCTCCACGATCTGCGTGGGGCCCTTCTGCTTTCCGCTGCTCACCGCGTTGTTTGGCTACTAGCCCGTTGGCTTGTGGCCTTCCTGACGACGCCCGACGACATTTCTGCTGCTGGTCTGGTTGCTCCAGACTGGCCCTTGCTCCCTTCCAGAAGAGGAGCACCCTGTACCCTCCTGGTCCACTCAAGACGCCATTTTGAGTCCACCGCGTGGGCTTGAATTAGCCAAGGCTTGTTGCCCAATCCTGGGTAACTTCGACGCCAACGACTTCATCCTTCGTGGGACAGCTCGCACCTCCATCCTGGTCGCCGACAACGCCTCCTGGTCCGAGAGACTGCAGAGCCCAGCAGTGCCCACTCACCTGACTGCGGTGACTTCGCCCGGTGCCATCCTGGTGCCCACTTAATCACTGGCTAGTGGTTCAAGAACTTGGTCCCCTCTGCTTTCAGGTTTTCTTCTTCCTTGATCCAGGCTTGGATCCATCGAACTTTCCTTCACTGGTCGCCTGCCAGCAACTTCTTCCTTCCAGGCTCCTGGTCCGGCAACGAGATCCCCGACGTCTTTTCAGACCTATGCAGCTGCAGCCCCTGGGCTAGGTAACTTCGGCACTCCGGTGTCCCAGCATAGCCTCACTATCCAAGGGTCAGGATCCACTGTCGTTTTCTCCCTACCAGGTCGGGTTCGCCCGTGAACACTAACTTTGTGAATTCTAGCTTCCATAGACTTTGTCCCGCATCCCGCGTGAGAGTGCACACTCTGCACCCGAGTCCCCTGGGCCTCCTAGTAGTAATCTAACGATTCCCTAGTCCAGTCCTAGCGATTCCAAAGCCTATTAGAACTGTTACTTACCTGCTAGTAATTCGCATTCCACTTTTAGCGTATATGGTTTTTCGTGCCCCTCGGGCATTTGTGTAACGTGCTAACTTAAAAGTATTTTCGTAAGAGTTTTGTTGTGTGCTTAGCTCCCTGTCTCATAAAGAGCCAGGGTAGTCTTGTTATAAATAAATAAATACACTGTTTATTTTCATAACAACTTGTGTGGTGTCCTTTCACTGGGTGTTCAAGGGGTAATGTGATGGTAAAACAGCTGGCTTAACACGCCCTCTAGAGTCTTAGCCTTAGACTGCTCGTATCCATGCTACTAGGATAGCTGGTCTATAAGGTTGACTTACAACCAATCATCAATAAGGGTTGTTTGGACTGATATATAGTGATCACTAGAATAGTGAGCACTGCACATCAGGCCAACTTCTCACATATAGTGATCACTAGAATAGTGAACACTGCACATCAGGCCAACTTCTCACATTGGTGAGCAGCGGTTGGGATTTGAGCTTGCTGTTGTTTTACCACACATATCCTAAGAATATCTTGTGAAAGATCACATAAGTACTAAAGGTACATATAACTTAGCTTAGAATACTCTGAGTTCTACTGAACCAGCTGTTGTAGCTCCTAGGGCCTAGCACACCCTAAACTACAACTCTAGCAAGGGATCAGTAGGCAAACATATAGTGTAGGTAAGTGCACCACTTACACCTCACTAGAAAAGCATGTCTAACCATGGAGAGTCCACTGAGACTCCCCTGGTAAGTGTTGACCCTCCACAGGTCACTTCCAGATATGCAGCTCTCAGTTTCCAGGAGATGAGACAAGTCTGTACCTCCAGGAAACTGAAGCAGGGGTCTAACCCCACCATTCCCTTTCTGATAGGTCTCTTAGAGACATATGATGCCAGAAAGATTTCTCAGTTACATGAGAACATGCCAGCCTTAGAGGGAACCTCTGGGGATCCAGACCTCCCCAACACTGCTACTGCAGTTGGAGAGGAGGAGGATCAGGAGGAACTCTGGGGATGAGGTAGACAAAGGTCTTGAGGTAGTCAGAAGGCTAACCAGGGCCAACTTAGACTTACTTGGGCTAGGATCTGGGGGCCCCCCAATACTAACCCGAAGTGGGCCTAACCTTGGAGTTAGGAGAGATAGATCTCTTTCTAGGGACTCCAATAGGTCTCTGCACTCTAATGCCTCTTCCCAGAGGAGGAGGAACTCTCCACAGAGGAGAGTGACTTCCCCTCAGAGAATAGAGCATGAAGCTAGAATGAGACAGGCTGCTCTGAGGATTGAAAGGGAAGAACTTGCCCTGGCCAAAGAAAAGCTTGCTTTTGCTAGAGAGCAGCAGATGAGTGGGCTAGCTCCCACTGGTGGCAGCAATCTCCCAAGAGATAGAGAGAAGGGTTTAGATACTAAACACCTGACTAAAATAGTGCCCCCCTTTAAGCAAGGGGATGATATCCAGAAATGGATGGCTGCTTTGGAGAGGGCCTGCACTGTGCAGTGCATTCCCCGAAGTCAGTGGGCAGCTATACTGTGGCTCTCCTTTGATGGCAAAGGTAGAGATAAGCTCCTCACTACAAGAGTGGAGGATGCTAATGATTACCAGGTCCTGAAAAATGCACTGATTGATGGGTTTGGTTTAACCACTGAGCAGTACAGGTTGCTGTTCAGAGACACCCAGAAAACTCAGTCTCAGGACTGGTCTGACTTTGTGGATAGTGCCACTAAGGCTTTGGAGGGCTGGTTGCTGGGTAGCAAGGTTACAGATTACACAGGATTGTATAATCTTATGATGAGAGAACAAATTTTAAACAATTGTCAGAACCAGTTGTTGCACCAGCACCTTGTTGATTCAGATCTGACCTCTCCCCAAGAATTGGGAAAGAAGGCAGACAAATGGGTCAGGACAAGGATCAAGCAGAACCAGAACCAGGGTGGTCAGAAGAAAGCAGACCAGAAGGGTAATGCCAAGAGTGAACAAAATGACCAGAAGTCTTCACCAGGTCCCCAACAAACCAAAGAGGGTGGGGGTCAGGCTTCCCAGAAGAAGAAGACTCAAGAAGGCCAGTCAAAAAGGTGGTGCCAGTACTGCAAAAGTAAATCTCACTGGTTTAGTGAGTGCACCAAAAGAGGAGGACAAACTCCTGCCACTACAGCCCCTAAGGCAACTGCACCCCCTAGTACAGTCAGTAGTGGTAGTGTACCTCCCAAGGCATTAGTTGGGTTAACCTTGGGAACTGAGGGGTCTGACAACTTAGTTGGCACACTCACTCAAGCTGTCCTTGTCTGTACAGGGGATATGGATATAACCCCTGAGATAAGTCCCAATACTTTGGGCAAATACAGGCAGACGCCTTTGATTAATGGCAAAATGGCTCAGGCCTATAGGGACACTTGTGCCAGTGTCACCATGGTGACACCTAACTTTGTGGACCCTGGACAGATCATGCCAGGTACTGATTTCCTGGTGACCAATGCCAGCAATGTCACTACTAGTCAGTGTGGCAATTGTGGCTTGCTCCTGGGGTGGAGTGAAGGGACAAAAGAAAGTTGTAGTCAGTTCAGACCTCCCAGTTGATTGTTTGTTGGGCAATGATTTGGAGTCATCACAATGGTCAGAAGTGGAGCAGAGGACTCACATGGAAATGTTAGGCTTGCCAGCACATGTGCTTGCTGTGACTAGGTCACAGGCCAGGAAATGCCCCACTGAACAGGTGCTGGATCCTGAAATGATGGACCAGACACCTTCCAAGAAGAAGAGCAGTAAGGGTAAGGCTTTGCCTTCCCCCTTGCCCCAGGTTGAGGATCAAGTCTCTGAGGAGGCTGATCTGAGAGAACTGAGGGAAACTGAGCCTAAAGAGCTTGAACTTGATCAAGTTGAGTTTCTGGGCTCAGGGGGACCCACCAGAGCAGACCTGGGGAAGGCACAGTTAGACTGCCCTTCCCTTGAACCCCTCAGACAGCAGGCTGCTGCTGAGGCTGCAGGGAATGCCACAGGTGCCCACAGGGTATACTGGGAAGATGGACTCCTGTACTCTGAGTCAAGAGACCCCAAGCCTGGTGCAACCAGGAGGCTGGTCATCCCCTAGTCTCTGAGAGGTTTCCTTCTCACCTTGGCCCATGAGATTCCCCTTGCAGGTCATTTAGGTCAGACAAAGACTTGGGACAGGCTTGTCTCACACTTTCACTGGCCCCATATGAATGAGAATACCAAGGAGTTTTGTCGCTCCTGTGTCACTTGCCAAGCCAGTGGTAAGTCAGGTGGCACAACAAAGGCCCCCCTCATACCACTACCTGTGGTGGGGGTTCCCTTTGAAAGGGTGGGGATTGACATTGTTGGTCCAATGGAACCCCAGACAGCATCAGGGCACAAGTTTATACTGGTGGTAGTGGATCATGCCACCAGGTATCCTGAAGCTATTCCACTTAGGACCACTACAGCACCTGTAGTGGCAAGGGCCCTAGTTGGAGTGTTCTCCAGAGTGGGCTTCCCTAAGGAGGTTGTTTCTGACAGAGGTACAAACTTCATGTCAGGATATCTGACTGCAATGTGGAAGGAGTGTGGTGTGAACTACAAGTTCACCACACCCTACCACCCACAATGCAATGGGCTTGTTGAGAGATTCAACAGGACCCTCAAAGGGATGATTCATGGACTACCTGAAACTCTTAGGAGAAGATGGGATGTCCTGATCCCCTGCCTCTTGTTTGCTTACAGAGAGGTCCCACAGAAGGGGGTTGGCTACAGCCCTTTTGAGCTTCTGTATGGGCATCCTGTAAGAGGACCCCTGTGTTTGGTGAAGGAAGGATGGGAGAGACCTCTCAAAAAGCCTGCAACCAACATAGTGGACTATGTACTTGGTCTCCGCTCCAGGATGGCTGAGTATATGGAGAAGGCATCTAAAAACCTGGAGGCCAGCCAAGAACTTCAAAAAGCTTGGCATGACCAAAAGGCTGTTCTGACTGTGTACCAGCCAGGGCAGAAGGTGTGGGTGCTGGAGCCAGTGGCCCCAGCAGCTCTGAAAGACAAATGGTCTGGGCCCCACACCATCATTGAGCAAAAGGGAGAGGTTACCTACTTGGTGGACCTTGGAACTCCCAGGAGCCCTCTCAGAGTGCTCCATGTTAACAGGCTCAAAGCATATGTTGACAGGAAGGACATGAGCTTGCTCATGGCCACAGATGAGGGACAGGAGGACGAGAGTGACCCTCTCCCAGACCTGCTCACTCAGAATCCTGATGATGGATCAGTTGATGGTGTTGTCTTTTGTGGCAGCCTCACTGAACATCAGCAACAGGATTGCAGGCAAGTCCTGCAATCCTTCAGACATATGTTCTCTCTGACACCCAGCCAAACTGATTGGTGTACCCATGATGTTGACACTGGGGACAGTCTGCCTGTCAAGAGTAAAATCTACAGACAGCCTGATCATGTTAGAGACTGCATCAAAACTGAAGTGCAGAAAATGTTGGAGCTGGGAGTCATTGAGCCCTCAGATAGCCCTTGGGCTAGCCCAGTAGTTCTAGTGCCAAAGCCTCACACCCAGGGTGGTAAGAAAGAGATGAGGTTTTGCGTAGACTACAGAGGCCTCAATGCAGTGACTAAGACTGATGCCCACCCAATACCAAGAGCAGATGAACTTATAGATAAATTGGCTTCTGCCAACTTCTTAAGTACATTTGATTTGACAGCTGGGTATTGGCAAATCAGGTTAGCTGAGGAGGCCAAACCCAAGACAGCATTTTCTACCCCTGGAGGGCATTATCAGTTTGTGGTAATGCCCTTTGGACTGAAAAATGCGCCTGCCACCTTCCAAAGGTTGGTGAATCAAGTCCTCACTGGGCTGGATGACTTCTGTGCAGCATATCTAGACGATATTGCTGTCTTTAGCTCCACCTGGGAGGATCACCTGGTCCACCTGAGGAAAGTGTTAGAGGCCCTGCAAAAGGCAGGCCTCACTATCAAGGCCACAAAGTGCCAGATAGGGCAGACACAGGTTGTATACCTGGGCCACCTTGTAGGTGGAGGCCAGGTTCAGCCACTGGAGAGTAAGATACAGGCCATCAAGGACTGGACTCCTCCAATCACCCAGACTCAGGTTCGAGCTTTCTTGGGCCTGACTGGGTACTATAGGAAGTTTGTCAGAAATTATGGGTCCATAGTGACCCCTCTTAATGACTTGACAAGCAAAAAGATGCCAAAGAAAGTTCAGTGGACAGCAAGCTGTCAGAAAGCATTCAATGACCTAAAGCAGGCCATGTGCACAGCACCTATCCTAAAGAGTCCAGATTACTCCAAGCCATTCATTGTCCAAACAGATGCTTCTGAGTTGGGTGTGGGGGCTGTTCTGTCTCAACTGAATTTTGATGGTAATGATCAGCCTATTGCTTTCATTAGTAGGAGGTTGACACCCAGAGAGAAAAATTGGTCAGCTATTGAGAGGGAGGCCTTTGCTGTGGTCTGGGCCCTGAAGAAGCTGAGGGCCTACTTGTTTGGCACTCACTTCACCATTCAGACAGACCATAAGCCCCTCTTGTGGCTAAATCAGATGAAGGGTGAAAACCCCAAACTGCTTAGGTGGTCCATTTCCCTACAGGGGATGGATTTTACAGTGGAGCATAGACCTGGTACTGATCACAGCAATGCTGATGGGCTCTTCAGGTATTTCCACTTAGAGCAAGAAGACTCACCTGGTCAAGGTTAGTTTATTGTCCCAAAGTTTGGGGGGCGGGGGGGTCATGTAGGAGAGTAGGGTCTGCAATCCTATGATCACCCAGATTTTTTGCTTTTTGCTGCACTGGTTTACGACTTTCCCTGGCTGTGGGCCTGCTAATCAGACCCACAGCCTAGCTGTTCTCTCTATCCAAATTGTACTCAGGTACTGAATTGGCACTGGGCCCTCTCCAAGTCCCTGTACCCAGGGCTGAGGTGTACCCAGAAGTCTCCCAGGGGCTGAAGCATGTATTATGCCACCCCTGGGCTGACTAACTAAACTGACACAACTGGCTGCACGACAGCTGGGGCAAGGTGGTGTACTCACCCTTTGCTTTAGATATAGTATACCTATATCTAACCCTAAAATGGACACACAGATCTCCTATCAGTCACTAATATGGCAGGCCTTAACAATCCTGAAGGCAGAGTGCTTGGAATCGTGTGAGATGGTGCTCTGGCATGAGCTGAGCCTGTCTGCGGCTTTCGGGATCCATCCCTTAGCCGTTTCCATGATATCGCATACCATATACTCTTAAGTGCATTATAATCCTCGCGGTTATATGCCAACTCTGGTATCGCTTTATCAAAACATGTCGAGTAAGGTGTCATACGAATTGGAATACTAACCCCTCGCCAATTCTGGCGACGGGGTTAGCATTCCACCCGTCTAGAGGGACACGACATGTATGTAACCCCTAACCCCGGTTAAAGTCAGACAGAGCCTTAGCATCCACAAAATGGATGCTGCCACCGAGACACAAGTCTGCCCTCCTGCTGCTGGGAGTCCTCCCAGAGCAGGAGATAAGGACAAAGGGTTTCCTGCCAGGGGCGGTGCCAGCACCGTCCCAGACAGGATTTTGTGTATTGTAGGTAGGCAGGGCTTCAGAGGAAGGTGACTGCACGTGGCACCCCGGTGCTCACTGTGCATAGGCTGGCTTGAACCAGTTCCAGGGACACTCCAGACCCTGTGCTGGGGAAAAGCCCGCCAAGGAAGTGGGTGTAACCACCCCCCTCCTGGTCCCACCCCTAGGGCAGGACCTAGTCGCGTGCCAGCCCCCTTTTCCCAGATAAAGGTAGGGACTGGCCCCCTTCCAAATCAGATTATCTTTGAATCCTGAAACTACTTTCCACGAAAGGAACTCAAGACTTCTTCCTAAGATTTCTCCCTTGTGACTAAGGAGTAGTCACCCTGCATCCGCAGGCACCATCTTAAGAACACTGCGGTCTGCTGCAAGTCTCTCCTCCGGATCAAGACTGCCCAGCTCGACGAGAACCGGCTTCCCTGGCACCTCTGACCTCTACCTACATCATCAGTCACGTTGAGATTCGTGGGTGTGACGAGACCTCGAGGGACCGGCCATCTTCAAGACTGCACGACGCTTGCCCAGCACGACTCCCGAGTGACCCTCGACTGAGTGCTTTGGGGTAAGAGAAGCCCCGACCCTGAGCAGCTCCAGCACCGAAGAGAAGCCCCCCAGCATCTCCACGATCGGCGTGGGGCCCTTCTGCTTTTTGCTGCTCACCGCGTTGTTTGGCTACTAGCCCGCTGGCTTGTGGCCTTCTGAACGACGCCCGACGACATCACTGCTGCTGGTCTGGTTGCTCCAGACTGGCCCTTGCTCCCCTCCCGAAGAGGAGCACCCCGGACCCTCCTGGTCCACTCAAGACGCCATTTTGAGTCCACCGCGTGGGCTTGAATTAGCCAAGGCTTGTTGCCCAATCCTGGGTAACTTCGACGCCGACAGCTTCATCCATCGTGGGACAGCTCGCCTCTCCATCCTGGTCGCCGACAACGCCTCCTGGTCCGTGAGATCTGCAGAGCCAGCGTCGCCCACTCACCTAGTCGAGGTGACTACCATCCGGTGCCCTCCTGGTGCCCACTGACTACTGGCTAGTAGTCACGAACTTGGTCCCCTCTGCTTTCAGGTATCGTCCTTCTTCCAGATCCAGGCTTGGATCAACTCGAACAATCTTCACTGGTCGCCTGCCAGCATCTTTCTTCCAGGCTCCTGGTCCGGCAACGAGGATTCCCGACGTCTTTTGAGACCTATGCAGCTGCAGCCCCTGGGCTAGGTAACTTCGGCACTTCGGTGTCCCAGCATAGCCTCACTGTCCAAGGGTCAGGATCCACTGTCGTTTTCTCCCTACCAGGTCGGGTTCGCCCGTGAACACTAACTTTAACTTTACTAGCTTCCATAGACTTTGTCCCGCATCCCGCGTGAGAGTGCACACTCTGCACCCGAGCCCCCTAGGTCTCCTAGAAGTAATCTAACGATTCTATAGTCAAGTCCTAGCGATTCCAAAGCCTATTAGTACTGTACTTACCTGCTAGTAATTTCGCATTCCACTTTTAGAGTATATGGTTTTTCGTGCCCCTCGGGCATTTGTATATACTGTGCTAACTTAAGTATTTTCGTAAGAGTTTTGTTGTGTGCCTAGCACCCTGTCCTCATAAAGAGTACAGGGTTGTTGTGATTCTAATAAATACACTGTTTATTTTCATAACACTTGTGTGGTGTCCTTTCACTGGGTGTTCAAGGGGTAATGTGATGGTAAAACAGCTGGCTTAACACGCCCTCTAGAGTCTTAGCCTTAGACTGCTCGTATCCATGCTACTAGGATAGCTGGTCTATAAGGTTGACTTACAACCAATCATCAATAAGGGTTGTTTGGACTGATATATAGTGATCACTAGAATAGTGAACACTGCACATCAGGCCAACTTCTCACACCTAGTTAGGCCTTTAGGCTTTTCCAGCCTACTACAATAATTTTTAGGCACTGCTATTGTATATATTTTTACCGTGGGACTCCCGCCTCGACGACGGGGAATGATTCAGGCATGTGAATCTATGAAAGATACCCCAATACTGGATAACGTCTATTATAATCCTCCAACATGTATTGGAGATTAGAAATTAGGGAAAGTGGTATTTCTGCTGTGGGAACCTGAACAGAAGGTTCCTCCTCATGGAAGTAAGGATCTTCCTGATCATCCTCAGTCCTGACATTTAATGACCAGCTCCGAAAGGTAGGAGCTGCCCGGAATCTATCATCTTCCTCCTCATCAGAAGCGGACTCATGCTCAGAACCCGTGGCAAAAAGAGGTGATGGAGGCAGAGGTTGACGTGGAATCGGAAGCTGGTCCAAAGGCACATGTTGACGTTGGTGCAGAGGGTCAACAGCAGGAGCCCCAGAACAGGATGAAGAAAATGGCACCAGAGGCAAAGATGCGAAGGTAGACGTCGACAACACCATCAACTGGATAACCACCGTCGACGAAGCCGCCGATGGCAAGGCCACAGCCGTCGACGAAGCCGCCGTCAACGAAACGATCGTCGACAGAGCATCCGCCTACGAAGAGGCTCTCCTCACAGCAAGCGTCGACGAAGATTTAGATGTCGACGGGACTCCCTTCTTCGACGAGGAGATTGGAATCGTCTACAAGACAGATTTAAAGTTCACACATACCATCGTCGACACTGATGACGTCGACGCAGCCGCCGTCGACGACACACTGGCACAAGTCGTCATCACCGTCAGAGAGCTGGAGACGGCAGATTTCGTCGTCACGACAGTTGACGCTCCCGTCGACGATTTAGCGCGTTTTTATAGAGAAAACATGCGCAGAAGGAGCCGTGGACGCCTGATAGTCAGATCTCGAGGGTGCAGGCGTCGCAGGAGGAGGTGGAGACGCAGGAGGAGGTGGAGACACAGCAGGAGCCTTCTGGAGTTGAAGCTTCCTTTTCTTCAGGAAAGGAGATGGCAAATACTGTACACAGCTACGCTTAGAAGTGGCTCTAGACACACCGGACGCAAGGCTTTCTGCGTCGGAGAGAGGGGAATCCTTATCCTTCAACCTCTGCAACCACAGGAGGAGACTCCCTTGCCTGTCCTTAAGGGTTTTGGTTGAAAATGTCCTGCAAATTTTAAATTTTCCTACCTCATGCTCTGGATAGAGGCAGTAAATACACTTCTTGAGAGGGTCCTCTGAGAAGAGCAGCAACTTCCCACAAGAAGAACATGGACGAAACAAAGACTTCTTACTTGAAGACATCTAAGAAAACTGAAGAAATCCAGCAAGAAGTGGAAAACTGAGCAGAGCATAGGGAGACTCCCTTCACACGACGTGTGGTAGAAAATCTGAGGGCCTGAGCCTCTGAGGATTGTTTTTATTGCTATTTTATTTACCGTGGGGATCCCACTTCGATGACGGAGAATATTCACGCATGTGATTCTATGAAAGACACCCCAATACTGAAGAAAACAAGTTAATTACCTGTAACTTTGGTTCCCCAGTATTGGTAACTTTCATAGATTCCCACGCTTTGTATCATTCCCTGTCGTGGGAATGGGATAGATGCTCCCATTCCGACGACGGGGGAGTGATACAAAGCATGGGAATCTATGAAAGTTCCAATACTGGGGCAAGAAAACAAGTTACTTACCTGTAACTTTGGTTCCCCAGTATTGGTAACTTTCATAGATTCCTATGCTTTGTATCATTCCCCCGTCGTCGGAATGGGAGCCTCTATCCCATGCCGACGACGGGGGAAAGTTCCAATACTGGGGCAAGAATATTTGCAAAACTCACATTAATCCCTTTGCCTTTTATCTGGAGAGTAGGGAGGGTTACCCACACCTATAAATAAGATCCCCCAGCAGGAGGACTAGGAATCCAATTAGGGAACTATCTTTTCTTCCATAGGAGATCTTAGTTTATGGTAATAAGCACTGGAAATAGTAACAACCCCATCCCAGAAGGAATGGAGAAAAGGCAAAGGGAGAAAAAAA
Source organism: Lissotriton helveticus (assembly GCF_964261635.1). Taxonomy (NCBI): domain Eukaryota; kingdom Metazoa; phylum Chordata; class Amphibia; order Caudata; family Salamandridae; genus Lissotriton; species Lissotriton helveticus. Next base: position 823,317,521 of record NC_136073.1, read on the forward strand.
AATCATTCTAAACCCCCAAAAAGGAAAGAAAAAGATTCCACAGAGAAGTCTGGCCGAATTTGGCATCTGCTCTAGAATGTGTATTGAGACAATGTCTCAAACATATATAATGGCTGCCAGATAATCACTTTACGTATATCAGCAATAGATACATTCCTTAGCGATGCTTGCATAGAGGATTAACATCTTGACTAATAGGTTCTGGCCCTACCTCCTTTCTCTAGGTTTCAATTACAAGGGATCCCTGGAAAGAGCGGATGGAACAAGGTTAAAGGAAGAATCCTCTCCACGTCCCTGACATCTTTACCGGATGTAAATTATTCTCACCTATGTTGGCACCCATGCAGGCTATGCATTCTTCTCTCCCTGTCCTTTAAAACCCTCCTGGACATTTTTAAATAAATTTAATAGGCGCCGGGTCAATTGGAGGTGTTAAGACACACAAAGACATCGTGAGGGTCGGTTTGGGCCCTTTTCTCTGCCGCAAGTAGGGCCTAAAAGGGAAGTCATTATGTGAGGACTTATTGAAAAGGTTTGCAAATCAAAACTCCCTAAAAATGTCGAGCTCAGCACTCTAGAATCAAGTCACCCGAAGTTGGAAAAAAAACCTGCCTCAACTGCTATTAACAGGACATAAAGGGATACTGTTGGGTATGCTATTTATTTATTAGGAGAATTTATCAATATACACATTTCATTAAGCTATCACCTGCAAGGTCAGTGGAATTTAACACAATCTCACTGTTCACAGTACCTCTTGAAGTTTGAAACATGACGACAGAACATATCAAAGTAAGATCATTTTAAACAACTGTGAGAAGTTGGCCTGATATGCAGTGCTCACTATTCTAGTGATCACTATGTATCAGTCCAAACAACCCTTATTGATGATTGGTTGTAAGTCAACCTTATAGACCAGCTATCCTAGTAGCATGGATACGAGCAGTCTAAGGCTAAGACTCTAGAGGGCGTGTTAAGCCAGCTGTTTTACCATCACATTACCCCTTGAACACCAAGTGAAAGGACACCACACAAGTTGTTATGAAAATAAACAGATATTTATTTATAACAAGACTACCCTGAACTCTTTATGAGTCAGGGAGCTAAGCACATAACAAAACTCTTAAGAAAATACTTTAAGTCGCACAATTTACACAAATGCCCTAGGGGCACGAAAAACCATATATTACAAAAGTGGAATGCGAACTACTAGCAGGTAAGTAACTATTCTCATAGACTTTGGAATCGCTTGGCCTACAATTCTAAACACTTAGATTAGATGCAGGGGGCCTGTGGACGTCGTGTGCAGAGTGGGAACTCTCACGCGTAAGGCGGGAAAAAGTCTATGGAGGCTAGTAGCCACAAAGTTACTGTTCTCGGGCGAACCCGACTAGGTGGGTCGAAAACGGGGGTGGATCCGAACACTTAGGGTGTTGGACTATGCTGAAGCACCGGAGTACTTGGTTTACCTAGCCCAGGGGCTGCGGCTGCATAGGGTTGAAGTTGCGTCGGAAACCCACGTTGAAGAACCAGGAGCCTGAAGAAAGAGTTGCTGGCAGGCGGCCAGTGAAGAAAAGTTAGTGGTGATCCAAGCCTGGATCAGGGAAGAAGAAGACCTGAAAGCAGAGGGGACAAAGTTCTGAATCACTAGCCAGTGATTTAGGTGGGCACCAGACGAAGTCACCTCGACCAGGTGAGTGGGCGCTGCTGGGCTCTGCAGTCTCTCGGACCAGGAGGCGTTGTCGGCGACCAGGATGGAGGTGCGAGCTGTCCCACGAAGGTCTCTGCTGTCGACGTCGCTGGACCCAGGATTGGGGCAACAAGTCTTGGCAAATGCAAGGCCCACGCGGTGGACCTAAAATGGCGTCTTGAGTGGACCAGGAGGGTCCAGGGTGCTCCTCTGTTGGAGGGGAGCAAGGGCTAGTCTGGAGCAACCAGACCAGCAGTAGTTGTCGTCGTGGAGCGTCGTGAAGGGGCCACTAGCCAACGGGCAAGCGACCTGGACAACGCGGTGGGCAGAAAAGAGCAGAAGGGCCCCACGCAGATCTCGTGGATGCAGGGGGGCTGAACTTCGGTGCTGGAGCTGCTCAGGGTCGGGGCTTCTCTTACCCCAAAGCACTCAGTCGAGGGTCACTCGGGAGTCGTGCTGGACAAGCGTCGTGCAGTTCTGAAGATGGCCGGTCCCTCGAGGTCTCGTCGCACCCACAGATCACAGCTGGGCTGATGATGTAGGTTGAGGTCAGAGGTGCCAGGGAAGCCGGTTCTCGTCGTGCTGGAGCAGTCTTGATCCGAAGGAGAGACTGGCAACAAACCGCGATGCTTGGTTGGTGCCTGCTGCTGCAGGGTGACTACTCCTTAGTCACAAGGGAGAATCTTGGGAAGAAGTCTTGAGTTCCTTTCGTGGAAAGTAGTTTCAGGATTCAAAGATGATCTCATTTGGAAGGGGGCCAGTTCCTACCTTTATCCTGAAAAAGGGGGCTGGCACGCGACTAGGTCCTGCCCTATGGGTGGGACCAGGAGGGGGGTGGTTACACCCCTCTCCTTTGGCGGGCTTTCCCCAGGTCAGGGGCTGGAGTGCCCCTGGAACTGGTTCCAGCCGGCCTATGCATAGTGAGCACCGGGGTGCCACTTGCAGTCACCTTCCTCTAAAGCCCTGCCTACCTAGAATACACAAAACCCTGTCTGGGACGGTGCTGGCACCGCCCCTGGCAGGAAACCCTTTGTCCTTGCCTCCTGTGCTGGGAGGACTCCCAGCAGCAGGAGGGCAGACTTGTGTCTCGGTGGCAGCATCCATCTTGTGGAGCTGAGGCTATGTCTGAATTTAACCGGGGTTACAGGTTACATACATGTCGTGTCCCTCTAGAAGGGTGGAATGCTAACCCCGTCGCCAGAATTGGCGAGGGGTTAGTATTCCAATTCGTATGACACCTTACTCGACATGTTTTGATAAAGCGATACCAGAGTTGGCATATAACCGCGAGGATTATAATGCACTTAAGAGTAGATGGTATGCGTTATCATGGAACAGCTATTAGGACTTGGTTCCGCAAGCTGCAAACGGGCTCAGCTCATGCCAGAGCACCATTTCACATGATTCCAAGCACTCTGCCTTCAGGATTGTTAAGGCCTGCCATAGGAGTGACTGATAGGAATACATGTGTCCATTTTAGGGTTAGATATAGGTATACTATATCTAAAGCAAAGGGTGATTACACCACCGTGCCCCAGCTGTCGTGCAGCCAGTTGTGTCAGATTTGGATGGCCAGCCAGGGGTGGCATAATACATGCTGCAGCCCCTGGTAGGCCCTGGGTACACCTATGCCCTGGGTACCTAAGGTACACTGTACAGGGACTGATAAGGTGACTCAGTATCCAATTAGATATGTACCTAAGGTACATGGAATCCATTTTACAGAGAGAGCAGTAGGCCTGGGGTCCTGAATAGCAGGGCCCCAGGTCAACTAAGTCAGAAAACCAGCAAAACATCAGGCAAAAAGTTGGGGGCAACCATAGTCAGGGATCTACCTTCCTACAACAACCCATCACAGTTACCTTTAAAGTTTCTAACTAAGAAATAAGTTACTTACCTGTAACTGTAGTTCTTCAGTATTGGAATCTTTCATAGATTTTCATGCTTGAGTTAATCCCCGTCGTTGAGATGGGAGTCCCCGGAACATTTATAAAAGCAATGTCACAATAGACAGTAGTTAAAGGTCCAAGGCCTCATTATTTAGTAACATATGCAAGTCCTTATTTAAAAAAGGAGTAAACTGAGGAAACAACCAATCCGCGATACCACCCTCTAGAACCTTCCTGAAAGGAGCTTCAATGCCTCAGATTTTCACAAGCACTGTGTGTACAAAAAGAAACAGAGGTTCAAGTGAGCCCTTCCAAGGGAGATCGGTGGGTCGCATGTGAATCTATGAAAGATTCCAATAATGGTGAAATACAGTTACAGGTAAGTAACTTATTTCTTACTCCAGTATTGGAACTTTCATAGATTCACATGCTTGAATCAGAGTAAAAAGCAGTATTCAGCACATTTCGTTATACATCAACCATAGATATACGAATAGTTATTTCTTGAGAATATATATATATACACATATACACACACAAACAAATATGTACATACATATATAATAGCAAATGGATTCTTTTAACCATAGGAATAAAAAAAGGTAAAAAGATAAATGTGCATTAGAAAGGTTGGAGGGAAGAAAGGCTCACCTTTACTGAAACAGATGTCTCGGCACCACTTGTCCCACTGCAGCATCTCTCATCAACTCACAATCCAAGCAATAATGCTTAGTGAATGTATGCATCGTCTTCCAGGTTGCTGCTCTACAAATGTCTGTTAAGGACACGCCAGCAAACAATGCCATAGATGTAGACACTGCTCTAGTAGAATGAGCACAAACCTTTGATCGCAGGGGCTGACCTGCTTGCTGGTGCCAGAAGAGCATTGCACTAGAAATCCATCTAGAGATGCTCCGTTTCGTCAAAGGAAACCTTTTCTAGGCAACCTATAAGCTACAAACAGTTGATTGGTTTTGCGGAAGGATTTTGTTTTAACCAGATAAAATTTAAGGCAGCATTTCAAGTCCAAAGAATGCAGAGCTTGTTCAGCTGCTGTTTGAGGATTTGGAAAGAAAGATTTTAATATAATTGGTTTGTTAAAAGTCAGAGGGGACTTTAGGGATTTATTTTGGGTTGGTTCGTAGGATCACCCTATTGTGTTTGAATTGCAAGAAGGGTTCATGTATGGTGAATGCTTGAAGTTCACTAACTCTTCTAGCGGATGGAAGGGCCAGAAGGAGAGCAATCTTCCATGAAAGGAACTTTAAGTTGGCTCTATGTATCAGATCAAACAGGTGCTTCATAAGCTGAGCAAGCACAGTGTTGAGGTGCCATGTTGGAGGCGGAGATTTCACAGGTGGAAAGGTCCTGACTAGTCCTTTAAGGAACTGTTTTATCAATCTATTAGACCATAAGGATAGGTTGTGGATGATCTCTGAAAACAGGAGATAGCAAACAAATGAACGTTGATCGAAGTATGAGCTAAAGCTGAATTTGCTATATGAAGGAGATACGGTAAGACTTCCTATAGAGATGAATTGAGGGGATGCACCTTAACAGACCTACACCAGATACAGAATCTTCCATTTCAAAGAATAAGTTCTGTTGGTACGGTCAGCTTGAGCATGTGACACGATCTCTCTGCACTCCTGAGGAATGGTTAAGTGTCGAAACTCCAGTAACTCTGGAGCAACGTAGATAATCTCAGAGAACTTGGATCCGTGTGTTGAACTTAGCCCTGGTTCATAGTGAGAAGAGACGGGAACGGCTTCAGGGGAATAGGCGGTCGTAAGGACAGGAGATGGAGCTCCGTGACGCAATGTTGGCGAGGCCACGCTGGTGTCATTAGTATTACTTTGCAGGGTTCTGCCTTCATATTCTTCAGCACCCTGGGGAGGAGAGGAATTGGTGGAAAAGCATAGGCAAATACGCTGGACCATGCTATTGAAAAAGCATTCCTCCAAGATCCCTGCTGGGGATGCCAGCTTGCGAAGTGTTGGCATTTGGCATTGTGACAAACAGGTCTTCGGTTTGCCCCACTGGGAGAAGATTTGGTCTAGAGTATTTTGATTTAACTTCCACTCGTAACAGATTGTCCGTAACCTGCTCAGTGAATCCGCTATGGTATTCTGCTTTCCTGGCACGTACTCCGCTGTCAATTAAAATTTGTGTAGAATTGCCCAGTTCCAAATCCGTTGAGTTTCTTGAGAGAGGGAAAAATAGAGTTAGTCTTTGCTTGTTTAGACAGTGCATTGTCGTAGCATTGTATGTTATGACAAGCAGTAGGGAATTCTTTATTCTGGGTTGGAAAGCTTGAAAAGCTAGACACACCGCCCTTAGTTCCAGGAGATTTGTGTGGGCTCCGCTGAGATGGTGGCCACTTACCACTGATCTGAAGTGCCTGAAGAAAGGCTCCCCAACCTTCCAGAGAAGCATCCATTATTACCAGAGGAGAAGCTTACGGTAAGGAAGGTAACCCTTGAGACGGATGATGAGGATGAGTCCACCAAGATAGTGAGGTGACCAATTGCGAGGTCACTTGTATTAGGTCGTCAAATGTTCTGTTGACTTGAACCCATTGGGTGTTGAACTTCCTGAAGAGAACGCATGTGTAGATGGCAATGGAGTATCAGAAGACTACAGGAGGATATCATGTCCAGCAGATATTTGTATAGGCGCACAGAAAGACTTTTTTGTATGCGGTTTGCCAAGGTCAGAAGTTTGTTGTCTTTCTACTGTGGGATAAGCCTGTTTAGAGTAGCATCCAGTATGGCTGCTAGGAACATAAGCCGTTGAGAAGGTTGCAGGACTGATTTCTCTGGGTTTAAAGTGAGACCCAACTGGGTGAAGAGACGTAGACAGGTCTTGGAGGACTCCTTTGCGGCGGCGTAAGAAGGAACCTTGACTAGCCAGTCGTCGAGATAAGGGAAAACTTGGTGACTATGCTGGCTGAAATATGCAGCTACTGGTGCTAGGTATTTTGTAAAAATGCAAGGAGCGGATTTGAGCCCGAAGGGCAACACTCGGAATTGATAATGTCTGCTGGCTACAGAGAATTTAAGAAACTTCTTATGTTTCCTGTGAACGGGTATGTGGAAATATGTGTCCTGAATGTCTAGGGATGTCATGTAATTGTTTCCATTAAGAAGCTGTAAGACTTCCTGCATGGTGACCGTGCGGAATGATTGAGGAATTGGTTTAGGTTTCCCAAATCTAACATTGGTCTCCACTTTTTCACCTTCTTGCGCACTAAAAAGAAACTGGAATAAAAACCTTTCCCCCTTTGATGAAAAGGAACATTCTATTGCTCCTTTTTGGATCATGGAAACTATTTCAGTTGTAAGAGGTGCAAATGCTTTTGAGCCAGTGGTTGAGGAGGGGTTAGCTGAATGAATTCTAGAGAATGGCTGAATGGTACCAGGTCTAAGACCGAACAAAGCATTGTAATAGGTTTCTAATTTTGGAGAAGATGGGAGATTTTGCCTCCTATCTTGGGAGGAGGTGAAGTAGTAGTAACCAGCAGTAGTGGGAGGTCATTGGCATCGGGTAGACTCTTTTTGCCGTCCCGTTTTCCCTCGAAAGGAAGATTTGCTGTAGGCAGTTCCGGGTAGTTGTCTCTGAGCAAACTGTGTTCTGTACTGCTGGATAGAGGAGGTATAGGATGGATTCCAATATTGTTGGTAACCTCCCCGGCAACATGATTGACCTTTATGCCATGCAACACAAAAAAGCATCCTTTTATACAGGAGGGTACCCAGAGCATGAGCCGTGTCTGTGCCTTTTTGATTCCCTGGAGGGCTTTGTCCATATGTAAACCAAATAGTTCCTGTCCATCATAAAGCATATCTAAAATTTTGGTCTGAACCTCTGGCCTGGATCTTGCGGCCTTCAGCGATCCTTGGAGCCTCAAGACTGCGGTCCCATCTAACTGGCGGAAACTGGTGGAAGCGATGTCCATTGCGCAATCAATTATCTCAGATGCAAAGCATTCGCCCTCCAGAAGAACCTTTTTTGCCTCATCCTTGATGTCTGATGGGAGGTCGTTGATATAAGGAGCAATATCTGACCACATTTGTCTGTTGTAGCGACCCAACAACGGTAAGGAATTAGACGCCCCGAATGTTAACGCAGACATAGTCGAAAAACATTTGCCGATATTGTTCAGTCTCCTACCCTCCTTGTCCTGAGGTGCTGATAAGAGAGCTGATGGATTCTTAGACCTACGTTGTGCCACCTGGGAAATGACTGAATCAGGCCTAGGATGACCTGTGAGATAGGCAGGCTCGTTGTCAGGGGCTTTATATTTTGTCGAGCCTTGGTAAGACTGGTGGCACTGTTGCTGGGTTCCGCATTATCTTTACTCTTGAAGGGTTCCTTGAAATCATAAAGGAAACAGTCTTGATGGTGAGTAGGCATTGGAAGTTCGAAACACCCGGCTGCTCTCTCCAAGAGGTTATGGAAGCCCCCAATATCCTCTGGAGGTGAGTCCACTTGTGGTGTGGATGGTGACGGTGGTGGGATAATGTAATCATCCCATTCGTCTTGCTGTAGTTACACCTCTTGTATTTCCCCTTCCTCTTGCTGTTCCTCTTCTTCTTGCTCTGTGGATGGAAGTTGTTGTACAGGCACTTGAGGCATAGGATGGGGTGGAGGCTGACTTTGAACCACAGGTTGTGGTGGAGGTGCTGGAGCAGGAGACTTGACGAAGAAAATCACTTTTTAAAATCCGCCAATATCAATTATAAGTCAGTTACAAAAGTGTAGGGAAGACAAACCATTCCTGGTTGCAACTTTTGCGGACGTCGCTGGTCACAATGGCATAGTTTCTGGTCATAATATTCTTCATCATCGAAGTCTTCCAGATATTTCATTCAGGTCTGAAGGACATTGTGCAGCTCCAAACAGGCTGTCTTCATTTGAGTTATACTCATCATCTAAGTGATGAACTGGTAATAAAGGTTGGGCCCTACTTGGTGAAGTCAAGGAAGGTGTTAGTCTCTCCCGCTGAAATTTTGATTGAAAAAACAATTTTCCTGATCCAGACCTTGGATTCGTCAACGTAGTAGTCGACGTAAACGTCGCTGTCAGCACACATCTTTGAAAAGTCATCGATAGCAATGTCCCAGTCGAAAATTGAGTTGATGACAACACAGTGATGCATCACGTAATAGGAGAAATAGTCTACGAGAGAGCAGTCGACAGTAGGCTCTTCGTCGACTCGGGCAACGTCGTTGACGAAGTGCTTGTCGTCCTCTTAGTCGACGACTTCGAAACCTTGAAAATCTTTATCGCCGATGACAAAGGAACTGGACTTGTCGACGAGGAGATTGATGCCAACAAGACTAATCGTGGTGACAGTAGTCGTTGACGATGTTACCCCAATGACTGTCAATTGAGATCTTGTTGTCAACGAGGCGGAGGAAGTCTTTTTAAAAGCATGTTTGACCTTCGCAGGAGGTGTAGGAGGGTCTGAAGCGGATTTCTTGAAGGGTTTTTTAACAGAAATCGAACTTGGACGTGGAGGAGACCACGTGGAAGGCAGATCCTGCATTTTAGTACCCTCTGAAGACTTTTTATGCGTCTTCATTGGACGTTGCTACGAGGAATTACCTGGAGAGACATCCAGTGTTATTTTTTTAGGCATCTTGGAGAAAACTTGAGAAATCTTCGCTCTCCTCAGAAGATACACAGTCCTCCTGGTCTTTAAGCCTCTGCAGCCATAATAAAAGCCTCATCTCATGGTCCTTTATAGTCTTTGAATAAAAACTACGATATACCTTACAGTCCTTTGGTTTATGATCTGGATAAAGGCAATAAAAGGCAGTCTTTAGGAGGGTCATTGATATGCAGCCTCATCTTCCTGCAGTTACCACAGGGCCTGAATAGGCCATTTTTAGGTGCATCGGACATGGAGAAGTCAGTGAAATTCACCAAGGAAAAGAAATTAGAAGCTGTAAAATACTTTGAATTCAAGGAAAAATCTGAAGACCAGGATATTCCAAAAGTTATGAGGAAAGCAAACTGAGCAGAGCTCAGTGGCGACTACCTAGCACGACGTGCGGTAGAAAATCGGAGGGCTGGAGCTTCTTTCAGGAAGGTTCTAGAGGATGGTATCAGCTGATTGGTTGTTTAAGTTTGGTCCTTTTTTAAATAAGGATTTGGATAGGTTACTGCATAATGAGGCCTGGGGCCTTTAACTTCTATGTCTATTGTAACATTGCTTTTATATATGTACCGGGGACTCCCATATCGACGATGGGTAATAATTCAAACATGTAAATCTATGACAGTTCCAATACTGGAGTAATTTAATTTTCAGCATTTTGCAACATATAACCCCTCCTTAGTTAAATGTTTGCCGTAGCTTAAGACATTTCCTGTGTGATCCAGATCTTAACGCTGATCTTTTGTCCAACTCCTTAATCCTATTTATTTTGGATCTAAAATGTTGAAATGTGGGGATTTCCTCAGACCACCATTTTTGAAGGATTAATGATCAAGCTATTAAAGTGGACTAAGAGAAGGAGCACAGAGGGAAACACAAGAATTAGGACGCCCTCCACTCATTAAGTCACAACAATAATGATGTCCTAGTGCTCAAGGCAGAAACAATATTGTCAAGAAATCTGCGGCATCACAAGTTGCACCAAAATTACAACATACCTCCCCTCTTGCAATGAATTTGGGGTAGGGGATGCCTCAGTCTGCTGCCACTATTAAAATAGCCCAACTCATTTACAAAGCCCACATTCACCTAGTGTAACATAGAAAAAAGGTGAGAAAGTGAGATGGCACCTCACGGGCGCAACACCAATGGGACCCCTGGCTGGTACTCACCAGGATGGCCCTGTTATCATTGGTACCATCAAGCTATAACGGAAACGTGTCCTAAACCCAAAGAAAAGATTGTGTATGATGCAGTGAACAAAAATTATATGTGACTCAACGTACAACATTTAACACATAACACATTCTATTCTGCAACTAGGACTAGTTCCTTTAATTTTGTTCCTATTTGTTGCATACAAAACATATATAGAATTAATAAAAGGAGGTTGTGAATACTACCAATCGATTCACAACCTACTCACAGCCGACATGTTTCATTGCCTTGGTTTGTATCAGGCAATTTCCTCAGGGCATATACCTTTCAATGCCACTGCAAAGGACACTGGGCTTTGCGCACTGTAGCAAGACAAACAAACAGAATCGAGGTTATCCCACTTTGATGCCTTAGTCAAGTCAAAAGTGCTTATATGCGTCGCATACACCATCATGCTGCAAAGTGTTAATATTTACCCTTCAATAATCCTAGCCTCTCATACCAGCCGAGAGGAATTTGAACAGGATCACAGCTCCCAATGGTAAGCTTTATTAAGTCTCCCTCCGTTCTTGTTACTGCATTAACAATCAACCAGGAAATATTAAACACATCGTCTTATACCTGTGGTTTTCATCATTTATGCTCGTAGACTCCTTCCTATCCCATTTAAAAAGGTACCGGTAGTAAGGAGAAGTCCGGCGCTCAATCAGCCCTGGGACACCGAGGCTCTTCCCTGCCGGTACCTATAGCGTGTGACGCGCCGTTTTGCACATCATCTGATTGGCTGCGTACATCTCGCGTACATGGCCGCCATCTTGGATTGGTCTTAAACACATTGGAAACAGAGATTCGTATGTGTAGAGCGACAAATCCTCGCGGGATCTCGCTATCATAACTTTATTGTAAATGACAATCTCAGCCCATCACTTGTATCTAAAAAGTGCATATCAATTGCGACCTTGTTTATTGTATTGATGTCCACACCTCCGTGAGATATCATTAATTGTGTAGCACCCTAACCTATAACTCCGCTATTCTGCTGTCATCTTATCATGTCATTCAATATGTGGCAAGCTGGAAAGTACTAAGTGGGCTGTGCAAGTCTAGCCTATGTTGTTGCCTCATTCTATTTAGTGTCTTCTAAATTGCGTGTTGCAATGCGGCACCTTAATTAGATACAACCAGCAAATCCGGTTTGTAATTTTTAGAACTTTATTGTCCAGACCACTTATTCACATATTCTACTCAAAAGATGGATATAGATTGTTGATTTAGGGGGCTTTTTTGTTGATACCAATATGGTATCAATGCCTACAATTTCATAAGGCACCTTTATTCATCTAAGGCCATAACTAAGATAGTGGGAAATATGTCCTTGCCATTGTGTTCTAATAAAGACAATAATCGTGTTATATCCCTCTACCTAATATGATGTATATATGGAATCCTAAGTGGCAAGCTCTAGTGTTATGTATGTGCTCTCTTATCACTTACAGGTGTTCACTACCAAGGTTTGCAGAGGTACCAGCATGTAATGTCCCAAGCCCTTATGTTCCCATCAGTCAGTAGATACATTCGCGAAGGAACATCTAGCGTAGTTTATTCCACTCCAGAAGTTCGTTCAATCCCCTCTGCTCGCTCTTCTCCTGAAAAATCCATCTGGCTTCTTTTGGGATCAGACGTCTCTACCAATTGGCATCCCCTGTCACTCTCTCCAAGACAACCCAGGTGAATGTATGTCTGTTGCGATGGCAATGTTGTACCAGCTTAGTAGTCAGTTTTCCGCTTCTGATGGTGCTTAAGTGTTCCTGTATGCGGAGTTTTATTTTACGAGTGGTGAGTTCGATGTATTCCAGACCGCATTCACATTTCAATCTGTACACTACGTTGGCAGTGTTACAGTTACTAAACTGTTCAAGGGTCCAGTTCTTTCCTGATTGGAGAGTCACTGATGATGTTTTGCATGTTAGAGGACACACCGAACAATTTCCACACGGAAAATGCCCATTGGGAATGATATCAGGTTTTGGATCTAGACTGGTTCTTACCCTGGTATGAACCAATTTGTCCTTTAAGTTACCAGCTCTCCGAAACGCGAAGCGTGGGGTGGCATCTTATAGTCCTTGTTGGATAATAGTGTCCAATGCTTTCTGATTGATTGGCGCTTCTTTGTCGCCATGGGGTCATAAGTCATTATCACCGGGATACATTCCTCTTTCTCTTTGGTGCGAGTCTCTAGTAACGCACTTCTGGGGGTGTTCAGAGCCCATTTCTTAGCTTGTTTAATGACTCTCAGAGGATAGTTCCAAGCTTCCAACTTCGCGCTGAGTCCTTCCGCTTGTTCTTTATACATTTCGGTTGAGGATCAGTTCCTACGATAGCGTAGGAATTGCCCCACGGGCAGATTATCTCTTAAGGCTCTGGGGTGATATGACTGATAGGAGAGCAGTGAGTTTCTGTCCGTGGGCTTTTGGTGTACACTTGTTTGGAACCCCCCTTCCATTGCCTCAATATCTAGATCGAGATAGACTGCTTTGTTTTTGCTGTATGACCGGGTAAAACGCAAACTCCGATCTTGCGTATTCAGCCAGTTCAAGAACTGCAGGAGAGATGTTTCTTCTCTTGACCAGATGCAGAGCACATCATCAATATATCTCCTCCAAAGGCGCAAATGGCCTTTGAAGGGATTGATGTCAGAGTTGATGATGTGCTCTTCAAACTGGCCTACATAGATGCAGGCCAGACTCGGTGCCATGGTTGCGCCCATGGATGTACTTGTAACTTGAAGAAACAGGTCATCCTTATAGCTAAAGAAGTTTCTTGTAAGTGCTAGTTCAACACATTGCAGCACAGAGCTCTGGGGGGCATCATAAAACCACTCCTGAGAGGCTAATGCCCGCGCTGCTGCCACCAGCGCGGCATCCTGAGGGATACATGAGTAAAGTGACTCAATGTCGATAGTCACTATATACTCCGTCATGGGGTCAAATGTCATTTCCCCCAGGACATTCAAAATGTCCATAGTGTCTTTGACAAAAGATTTCTGTGTGATCACAGATTTGCGAAGATAGTAATCAGCGAACTGTGATAGTGGTTCCAATATTGATTGAATACCTGATACAATTGCCCGACCCGGCGGTGGCCGGGCCGGCTTGTGTATTTTTTGGAAGAATGTAGAAGGCTCGGGTCCTCGGATTATTGTTAATAAGGAACTCCGCCTCCTTAGCACTGATCCATTTCTTCTCCTTCGCGTTGCCAATTAACTCCGTTATGATTACCAGTAGTTCAGGAGTGGGGTCTTTCTTCAAGGGTTGATAGTTAGCTCTCTCATTTAGTAAGCGGTGAACCTCAGCTTCATAGTCACAGGTGTTTAATACGACCACTGCGCCGCCTTTGTCGGCGCTCTTTATTGTGATGTTACTGTTGTTTTGAAGTGACTTTACAGCTTCCCAATCTCCTTTGGTCATGTTCTTAAAGCCATTATTTTTGTTGTTATTTTCGATCTTTCCGATATCTTCCAAGACCTTCTCCTCAAATATGCTATTAAAGTCACAATATAGTTTTTTAATAATAAATCTGCTTTTAACTCTAGTGAATACCTGAAAACGGTTGTCAGAGTGTCTAATGGTTGTTGCAGCCGCAATACGTGACAGCAAAATTGACTGATCTCACCTCAGAACTTGCTCAGCTTTGGGCAGATCTACATCATATGCGTCCAATTACCCTCTTACTCAACCTCGCATCTAAAACTGTGGAATCTGTTGGTTAATCTTGTGGAGGAAGACAGGAGTTCTATATAGCAACCATTTGGTATAAAATTGCATTCAACTGATATTTCCACCATTTAATAGTGAGAAATTAAGCTCATTTATCTTATCCCAGACGGACACGGATATAATAGTTACTTACCTGTAATCTGTGGTTCTCCAGTATGGATATCTTTCATAGATTCACATGCCTGAATCATTCCCTGTCGTCGGAGTGGGAGTCCCACGGTACATAAAAAAGCAATAATTATGCACATAATAACCATCACCTAAGTAACCTAGAACCAGGAAGTAAAGTAGCCAGAAACTACAAGGAAAAAAACTTCGACATCTATGACTTGTTCAAGTCATTATATACAGTCCAAACTGCAGTCAATCAGGCAACAGCACCCTCCAGAATGTTCTCCTCAGAGGCTCAGACTCTCAGATTTTTTCGCACAAGAGTGAACCAAGTGAAAAGAGCATAAACTAGCCTCTGAGGGGAGGTGGGTGGGTTACATGTGAATCTATGAAATATACCAATATTGGAGAACCACAGATTACAGGTAAGTAACTATTGTTCTCCTCCACTATTGGGGTATCTTGCATAGATTCACATGCCTGAATCAGAGTAGAAAGCAGTACATCTACAATAATGTTCATAAAACGTTATTTGTAACAATCATATGTACAAAAGGCATTATGCAATAACATACATAGAAATGCTATACAATGCATATATTACCTACTGGCGGTCGCCAGTAGGTAGTTATAGTTAGGACCTACTTTCCATAGGAAATCCACAACATTCTATTTTGAATAACTTTGGCGCTGGTGGACGAATCTTCGCAAATTTCTCCAAGAATGTAGCCTGCTGCGCTCCTTCCCTGAAAGTTTGGTGATTCATCAAGTGGGGGCCGAGAAAAAAGGGGGGTCCCAAAACGTGTTTTCCCCATGCAATTTTCCATAGGGACCTTTAGCCAGGGCTACAGCCCGATCGGCTGAACCAAATGACACCAAATTTGGCAGAAAGGTAGAGTTCAGTTCGCAGATTATGCTTTTTGTTAAATGGTGTAAATCCGTTCAGTAGTTCCTGAGAAAATCAAAAGTAAAATCATAGCAATATCTAGAGACGAAGTTCGGCACGCGTACCGAAATCCGTACAATTACGAGCACAAGCTGCATGCTGAATGGATGTCAACTGTCTGTCAACACTCCAAACCAGGAAGTGTTGGCAGCCATCTTGTGCCTCGGTAGCACAGAGTCACAAGAAAACAGTAAAACAAAGTTGAAAAATAAGGAAAGGGGGCAGGGTAGAATCAGGTTGACCCTCTAGGCGTGCTCAGGGGGTCCCACATGGATCTTTAGGCGCAAAATGTAAATGCGGGGTACGCGTATGGTTCTTGTACGCGGTGGAAAAGGAAAAAAAAAAACTAGAAGTCCATTTTATTCTTAATTAGCTCCCGGGGGCGATTTTTTCTATAATGGGGGGCTTGGAAGTGTCCAACAGGAACAAAAGAATGAAAAAAAAAAACTAATGTAGAGGACAGCGATGCTCCTGCTTCCTGCGTTTTATCAGGTCAATAGACTGTTTCCCATAACAGAAAAGTTTATTGCAATAAATGCATAGGATTTTAACTTTAGCAAAATCAGGATTAATTTGTGGGTGTGGACTGCTTGCTGAAAATGCTGCTGCAGCAGTTGATGTGCTTGGTGCAGTAGCAGGTGGGTTGTCCTTCAACCTCTGTGTTGCAGCTCGAGCAAAGTTGTTTGAGTGTAAGTTCTTCACGTGTCGATCCATATCTGCTGTACCAAAGGAGTATTTTTTAGATGGATCACCCCTTGAAAGAGTTTGGAAAATTTTACAGGTTACTTTTGGAACATTAACTTTTTTTGCCCTTCTGGAAAAGTAAAAAATTGCTAACTTGGAGCTTCTCTCCTCTTCTTTGGAGGTTCTTCAGGAATGAAATATTCCTCTGAAGAATGGTTGGAAGATGAGTCCATTGCTGTTACTGTAAACTTCGTTCTATTTGACAAGATTCTCAGAAGAGATGCTTCTTAGAAAGTCAAAGTAGAATTATTAAAATAGGACGGAAGTTTCAACAGTTGTAATTGGAAGTGTTCTGAACCAATCAAATCTCTTCTTTTAAAGTCACATGGCTTTGCGTACGCTTACGCTGTGATTACGGTACTCTTACGATGCGAGTACACATGACGTTCCACCGTGATTTGTGGAATTGCTTTTAAAAGTAATATAGGATTATTGGAACTTTAAAAAAATGCTTTCATAATTATCCTAGATAATGTCTTCTGTTAGTATGTTCATTAAATATATAAATATATGTTTTTAAACAATTAAAAACATTTGCGTCTTTGCATACAGGGCGCCGTACATGACGTCACACGGAAGCTTTGATGCGACGTGTAACGTGAAAGCGTATTCGTAGCGTATGCTGAGAATGATTAGCAGTACAAACTATGGTGCGATCACTCTCTCACTGTCAAATCAGAGCACAGGGAGCGCTATGAGAATGGTTAGACGTGGTCACTCATTGGAGATCAGATTCAGCTGTGTGGCTTATCCACGGTATCATAACGTTACTTTTTAGCCTGTTTAAGTTTTGCATGAAATACTATGCTATAGGCAGATATGCATCTTAAGGCAGCGCTTATCTACATGAAACTTGGTTATCATCATTTACATATAGGTGCCTGAGGGAGGGAAAAGAAGTCTATCTGAATGGCGAGGATTGCACAATAGCACCAGATCACACCTTAATTTGTAGACACATACAATTGCATGGCTCTTGTAATCAAGAAGCGCCTCATTTGGCCTGAGTTTTGAAAGGCACTCCGACACCATCATACCAACGTTCAGTTTACTGGAAACGGGAGTTATTTAATTTGAAATAATGCAGATTGTTGTGCAATGTTAGCAGGCATCGCTGGCCGTCGATTCCGACCTTGAAAGAAGAGTCAACCAAATGAGCCGTATAAGAGTGCTATTGTCTCAAAAAGGTCGCTCTTACATCTGCTAGAGAAACATTTGTCCTTCATGTAGCAAACACTCGCACAGAAGTGCATGATTTATTAAATACAGACGTGCCCCTGCATTTTGGGGAGTAAATTCAGAGTATCTTTAATGCGTCTTTGACTACGGGGTTACCTTACTTTTTTAAAATTAGAAGCAGTGGCCTTGTGAGTTCTTTTCAAACTATATTTGGTGTCTTCTCGGCATTTTTTCATTCGATGTTTTCCAGCATCTTTGGTGGATTCCCCTTAAAACTCGCATTAGTTGCCGGTGTGCTTCTATTAATTTGTTTACAAATATAAATGCACATCCTGCAGCACACGAGAATATGTCCCGGTTGTTGCTGGTCCGCAACTGAATGCTTAAGCTATTACGGAGCGCTGCCTCTGGCTACATTGAGTGCAGCTTATGGATTATCGTTTTGATTCTCTTTTCACATGCGTTCAACCTGTCTTCCATTGCCTGAGCTGCGATTTCGACTGGGTCCTGGATTTGTGTCTCTGCTGTACGGTGTCTCCCAGCGCGGATTATGACCAGCTGATGAGCCCCTTAGTTGTTCATGACTTGCTCTGTTCTGGCGGCAGGATTATGGCCTTAGCAGCGATACATGGAATATTGGGACGATGGAATGTTTTTGCAGCGGCGTATGACTTCTTGGCACGCAGTTACATTGAAGATGACCAGAGTTTTCCTCCGATGGTGATAGAGGGTCCGGTCGTTGAGGAACATGTATGTTCATTCTGACTATTGAATTGGATGGCTGAAATGTTTTCAGATGAGAACAATGACTTCCTCTTGGAGGCTGTTGCTACATACTGTGCTTATACGCTGTTGGATTAAGACTCTTTGATTTTTCTACCTATTCTTTATTATTTAGTTACTGTTTTCTATCAAACAGCAAATAATTTTTTTTGCAAATTTGAACTTTACTCTGCTTCTCAGGCTTGGACTCTGCGTTCCTAATTCGCCCACGTTTCTATCACGTGCTTCGATCGAGGTAGGGTGTCGTGGGCTGAGCCTTGCACTCCCACCGTGTTAAGTTAGCATGGGTTTATTAGAAGCTTAAACGCCATTTTTGCTTTCCTGCTCTGCTTTGCACACGACACGCACTTGTGATATTGTTTAGAGAAGGTTGAGTATTTTGCTTCACATGAGAATAATTTGTTATGCTACATTTCTAGAATGCCTCACTAGTTTAGTGTGTATAGTGAGAGCATGGAACATCAAGGTTATCTTGGATACTGTGTCTGTTATTCGGAATGATCCTCGCACGTTCGACCCATAACACATATGCAGCTGTGGCCACCTCTGATACTGGCGCGATTAATAATGCATTGTGGAGGCATAATTACACACAGTTGGAGAACATTCATATCCTGACAGTTTGTGCAGAACTCAATGTGATCCACTACTGCTGAGTACCAGAGATATGGGTCCGGCAATGTAATCCTATGAGACCTTCTGTAGTTATAAACTAACATGGTAGGTAGGGAGGTTGAAATGTAGGTATGTTTTAAATCGATTTCCCTTTCGCATTATAGGATGCTTTCTCCCTTTGTATTTTATGGAATAGTAACAATGCGGACAACCTTGTTTCTGATATGTTTGGTTGTATTATCTAAGGTACTGCGCATGAGATTACGGCGTTAGAAATAAACATTTCAAACTTGCACGTGTCTTTATTTACTCCTTGTTTTGGACTGGTGTAAGATTATAACGAAAGAGTGCTCTTTTTATCCACCTTACTTGAGGTAATCTAAGTCGCATATTCTGGGTTGACTAGTCATTGGTGTTTTTGCTACAGGACGAAGAACCAATGAGTCACTGATTGCTAGTTTGGTAGGGGGTTTGGGTACTAAGGTGGGTTTTGGTACACCGTAATTCATTGAGGTCCTAAGTCTTCATGCACAGTGCTGTGTAGGAGCAGAAATCCTGCAACAGTAGTTACAACAAAAAGGCTTGATAAAGGGCCTTGAGTTTGAATCAGAACATGAAATTGAAGAATAATTGATAACCCCAGCCAAGAAAGGGAGCAAGTGTGCAAATTTACAGTGCCTTCGGCCGGGGTAGTTGTTACAATAAAAAGGCTCGATAAAGGCCTGCACTTTGAATAGGAATATGAAATAGAAGAATAGTTGATTATCACAGCTACGGAATGCAGCACGTAGTTGTGTGTATATGTGGATGATGTGTTGATTGAGTGGAAGATGAAAAAGGTGAAAAATAAGAAAGGCCGGAGACACGCAAACTACCCACTGCCTTGTCAGTGAAGTGGATCTTTAAATTTCAACGCTCATTACACAGATGGGGTGTTGGATTCCACAGTGGGAGCAAGAGAAACAAGTACCACATCTAAGGAAGCAAGCTAGTGCATAAAGTACACTCAGTGTGCGGTAGAAAGGACGCAAGAAATGACGGAAGTGTGCAAATTACCCACTGCTATTCACGGGTAGTAGTTACCAAGAAGGCTGAATAAAGGGCCTGCAATTTGAATTAAAGAAGAATAATTTATAAGCCCAGCCAAGAAAGGCAGCAACTAGGTGAGTGTATTTGTGGATGATGTGTTGATTGAGCGGAAGATGAATAAGGTGAAAAATAAGAGAGGCTGCAGAGATGCAAACTTTCCATTTCTTTGTGAGGGAAGTGGTGTGTGTGTATTGCATCTTGGGACATGTAGGCGGCACAACAGCAAGGACGCCA
This sequence comes from Lissotriton helveticus, assembly GCF_964261635.1. Lineage (NCBI taxonomy): Eukaryota > Metazoa > Chordata > Amphibia > Caudata > Salamandridae > Lissotriton > Lissotriton helveticus. Next base: position 823,337,400 of record NC_136073.1, read on the forward strand.
CACATACTGGAGGTGATGGAACTTTTTCACTTGGGGCGGAGCGGCTAATCAGTAATGAGAAGAGGGCGGGGTATTTATATCCGGACACATTTCCCCCTTCTCATTTGCACTATGGCCGCTGAAGAGGCAGGAGCCGAAATGCATACGCCTGATTATCTGTGCAGTTCTCCTTTGTCCACGCTGAAAATTAAAGACCCCCTTGAATCCTCATTTGGGCCTCATCTCTTTTCTTCGAGAGGAGCTGTTTGGGATTCGTCAGCCCGAGTGACCAGTATCGCGCACATGAGGCCACCACACCACAAGCTGGCCCAGGTACAATTGGTCTCCGACTCCGGTGGATTTGCTACTTTTTCCAGGTGACTGGATGACCTGGGTCCACCTCCTCACACGGGACAAGATTGCCGCGGTGTTGTAGCTACCAGCTACACGCTGGGCAAGGCAAACTGTTGCCGAGCCCCCGCAAAGATGGACTCCTGTGGATTTGGAGGTTGGTGCGGGCGTGAGGACTTGGGGGACTTTGTTTTGTGGCGCTGGATTGGAGTTTCCAGCCAGCACGCTCATTCACCCCCATTCCAGGAATGCTGTGATAGTATTGCATCTTGGGACATGTAGGCGGCACAACAGCAAGGACGTCACACATACTGCAGGTGATGGAACTTTTTCACTTGGGGGCGGAGCGGCTAATCAGTAATGAGAAGAGGGCGGGGTATTGATATGCGGACACATTTCCCCCTTCTCATTTGCACTACGGGCGCTGAAGAGGCAGGAGCCGAAATGCATACGCCTGATTATCTGTGCAGTTCTCCTTTGTCCACGCTGAAAATTAAAGACATAATAATAATAATAATAATAATAATAATAATAATAATATATATATATATATGTCGATCGCTGAATCACAGACGGCACCAAGTAGGTAACGACCTCTTCCCCAAAAGTAGAAACGCTCAATAACAGGCCATCCCACACAGTAGAGTGCAAGCAGTCATTATTTTATTCAGTGCAATTACGGGCAGCTGCCCTCCCTGACGCATTTCGCTCGGACAAGCAGAGCTTTAATATATATATATATATATATATATATATATATATATATATATATATATATATATATATATATATATATATACATATACATATACATATATATACATACGCATACATATACATATACACATACGCATACATATACACACATATATACGCATACATATATACATATATATACGCATACATATATATATATATATATATATACGCATACATATATATATATATATATATACGCATACATATATATATACGCATACATATATATATATATATATATGCATATATATATACATATATATGCATATATATATACATATACATATACATATACATATATATACATATATATATATATATATATATATATATATACATATACATATACATATATATACATACATACATACATACATACATACATATACATACATACATATACATACATATACATACATACATATACATACATATACATATACATATATATATACATCGCTGACAGGCTGATTCTGTGTCGTATCGCACAGTCCCAAATTTGTTGGGGCTTGTTGAGAGAACAGGGCAGACCTTGTTCCTCCTTGTTTGTTCATGTAATGCATACTTGTTGTGTTGTCTGTCCGAATTAGCACTGAAGCTTACAGAATGATGGTGCTTAAGGATTTTAGGGCCAGGAAGACGGCTAGCAATTCTAGAAGGTTGATATGCCACGTCCGTTGTTGAAGTTCCACTTGCCGCTGACCGTCAGACCTTGAAGGTGTGCTCCCCACCCTTCAAGGGATGCATCTGTGGTGATGGTAAAACTTGGAGCTTCCACTAGGAATGCGCACCCTTTTTCCACGTTCCTTTTGCGAGCCCATCAGAGCAAGGCTTCTCGCATCCGGGGAGTGATGCGAATGACATTGTGGAATGACCCCCGAAACTTGCAACCATTGGTAGTTGAGCTCTTCTTGTAGGGGTCTCATTCAGAGACAGCAGTTGGGAACTAAAGGAATGCAGGAAGAGATCATCCCCAGAAATTATTTTAACTGCCGGACTGAAACGCACCTTTTTGATCGCAACAAGTGGGCAAGTTTGCACATTTTTTGTTGCCTTTCTTTCGAGACAAAGGCTTGTGTCAGTTGTGTGACCAACGTTGCTCCCAAGAACATCTTTCTTTGCGATGGAACGAGATGAGACTTGTCAAAATTGATGCAGAGGCCAAGAGATTAGAAGAGGGACAAACATTTCTGAATGTGGGCGCTTGCGACTGTGCCAGAATTCGCCTTGATAAGGCAATCGTCTAGTTCCGGAAACATTTGGATCCCTTCCAGACGAAAGTGTGCGGCCACCGGTGCTAGAACCTTGGTAAACACACGGGGTGCTGAATGTAGTCCGAAAGGAAGGACTTTGAACTGAAGTCCCTGCCAGCCACTCTGAACCGCAAGAATTTTCTGTGTCTGAGTAGAATCGGTACATGGAAATACGTGTCCTGGAGGTAGAGGGTGGCCATGTGATCGCCGCAGAAAGGAGTTGGAGGATCTCTTGAAGCGTTAACATCCAGAAGGAAAACTTTTTAAAGTATTTGTTGAGGGAGCGAAGATCCAGAATGGGGCGCCATTCTCCCGATTGTTTTCTTTATCAGGAAAAACCTTGAATAGAACCCGGTTCTTCTTTGCAATGGAGGGACATTTCGATTGCTCCCTTTCGTAGCATCACATTTGAGATGAGCCGGAGGTGGGCCTTTGGGAGGAGAATTTGGAGGAATCTTTATGAACTCTAGAACATGGCCTCTGGCCACAGTGTCCAGAACTCACTTGTCTGATGTTATTGCAGACCAGTTAGAGTAAAATTGGGAGATTCTCCCCCCAACTTTTAAAGGAGTAGGTGGTAGAAGAGGTGGCAGGTGGCGGTTGTCACTGGTTTTTAGATGTATCCCGTCCGCGATAGGAGGGTTTCCTTTTATTTTGTGAATAGGAAGTATTTTGTTGTCCGTAAGACTGTTGTTGTTGAGGCTAGTAACGCTGGTTACTTTGAAAGGACTGGTAGGACCTTTGTTGGTTATAGCCTCCTGGATTAGAAATGGATCCACGCCATTAGCGCCACAAAAGGGCTGCTTTGGAAACTGGAGATTACCAAGACATCTTGCTGTCTCAGTATCTTTCTTGATGGCCTGAAGGGCCTCTTCCACATGTTGGCCAAATAGTGATTCACCATCAAATGGCATATCAATAATTTTCGCCTGAACCTCCTGGCAAAAAGATGTCGATTTTAGCCAGCCTTGCCGTCGCAGAACAGCAGCACTTGCTAGTTGTCTAAATCCTATGGATGCGACATCCATGGCTGAATCTATGATTTCAGCAGAAATACGTTCTTCTTGCAGGATCTTTAGAGCGTCAGATTTAGATGGTTCTGGCAACATGTTGATGTAGGGAGAGATGTCCGACAATATCTGTCTGTCGTACTGACCTAAAATTGCCAGTGAATTAGCAGGACGGACGGTAGTCGCTGCCATGGTAGAAACTTTTCTTCCAATTGCGTCCAGTCATCTACCATCCCAAACCGGAGGAGCAGTGACCGGAGAGGAGGAGTTTCTAGCTCGTCCTTGTGCCGCTTGGGCAATAACAGAGTCAGCTTTTGGTTGACCTATGAGGCATGCAGGTGAGTTATCTGGTGCCTTATATTTTTTGTCTAGGCAGGACCGCAGGAACAGAAGCAGGAGCTTTCATGACCTTCAATCCTTTCCAAATGAAGTCAATTATTGGGATAGTCAGTACCTGCTTCCTTGGCTGATCTTTAAAGTCGTATAGGAAACACTCCTCTTTCTTGGTTTCCATAGGCAGGAGGAACCTTTGTGTTGCCCTTTCCATAAGAAGATGAAAACCTCCAATGTCAACTGGAGGAGAGTCGATGGGAGCTGGAGTTGAAGGCGACGGAGTTTGTATCTGGTAATCGTCCCACTCCGTAAGAAGCGATTGGTCGTCCAATTCTCCTTCCTCCCCATCGTCGTCCGAGGTGTGAGCATCATGGGAATGATAAGGCACTGGAGAAGATGGTCTGGGTGAACTCAACGCTGAAAAGGAAGTTCAAGGGACAGGATTCGTGGAATGGACTCAGCCAATTCAGATGGGAGGGGAACGGCGATAATCGTCCAACATGAACTGTAGGTTGTTTAGCAGATCCAAAGGCATTTGTGCCGCTGGTATCGCTTCTGGAGCCGGACCAGCAGTCTCTGATCCTGATCCTCCTCATGATATTTATTGAACAATTCTGAAGGGCTCCTGGCAGTGCGAAATCGGTCACCCTCTTCGGGCTCCTCATCATCCTCCCCATAATCCAATAATTGCTCAGGTAACTCTAGAGGTATAGTAAGGGAAATATGCGGTGGAGAGAGGGCCTCCAATGAAGAACCACGTCTGTGCAGCAAGGAAGATGCTGTTATCAATGGTGGCAACTGCGTAGACGACGTAGAGTGTGCCGAAGATGCCGTGGCAGTAGACGCTAACCAGACCTGCAACTCTGTGTAAGATGACAATTGTAGCGTCAACGAGGGAGCAGTCGACTGTCGTCATCGATGGAGCTGATGTCAATAAGGTACCAGTCGACGAGGCGGTCTTATCCGACGACAAGGCAGACTTCGACAACGAGGCAGCCGTCGACAAGATCTCCCTAATCTTAGTCATCGACGGGACATCGACGGTAGATACAATCTCTTTCGATACAAGATTGGCTTAACGGAGACGGAAACCAGCGTTGACGGAGAGGAGGCAGATGACATGATCATCTGAGGCCTCGGCGTCGAGAAGGTGGCAGTCGACGTCGTTGTAGCGTTGACGCGGAGTTTCGATTAAGTAGTAGTCGATGTCGTCAACTGGACTTTTTTTCTGAGGTAAATCCTTTTCAGAAAGTCGTTTTGAAGCCAGAGACTTCGCAGTCTTTCTCGGGGGCGTAGTAGGTAGAGGCTTACTTTTTGAAGGTGGAGGTGGCTTTTTTGAGGTGGAAGGCAATTCAGCACCTTTAGAGGGTGGCCGTTTTCTCAACACCTTAGCCCCAGGAGAAGACTAATACTCCTCAGCAATCCTCTTCCTAGAGGACGTAGTTGAGCCAGAGGAAACACTCCCCACAACAGATAAGAGGTTGTCTTGATCTTTAATCTTCTGTAGCCACAGAAGTAGACGTCCTTCTCTGTCTCAGAGTTTTCTGAGGGAAAGTCCTACAGATCTTGCAGTCTCTCACCTGGTGATCAGGATACAGGCAATAAATGCACTTCTTGAGGTGATCCCCAGAAAATAGTCGGAGCTTCCAACAAGGCCTAAAGAGAGATTTCTTAGAAGAAGACATCATGAAATGAAGATATTCCTGAAGAAATAGAAGAGTAGTGAGCAGAGCTCAGGGAGACTCCCTTCACACGACGTGCGGTAGACAATCTGAGAGCCTGAGCCTCTGAGGAGAACATTCTGGAGGGTGCTGTCACGTGAATGGCTTTAGTTTGGACTGTATATAACGACTTGGACAAGTCATAGGTGTGGAAGTTTTTTTCCTTGTAATTTCTGGCTACTTTACTTCCTGGTTCTAGGTTACCTAGCTTATGTTATTATGTGCATAATTATTGCTTTTTTATGTACCGTGGGACTCCCATTTCAACGACGGGGAATGATTCAGGCATGTGAATCTATGAAAGATACCCCAATACTGGAGAACTGAAGATTTTCTTAATCCTGCCATTTAGCTAGCGCTTTCTCATGGAGCTTAGACGCTCCATAATTATGTAAAAGTGAAACCCAGCATCTAATTGACTTACGGGTGTTGGATTCCATCAGGTCTTTGATATGATCTACAGATGCCGCCATCTGTATGGGATTTAGATTCAGCAGGAAGTGCCTTATTCTAATAAATTACCATTGTAATGATGCTGTATGATGCTGAATGCTGGGTTCAATTTCGTTCCACTTTTTCCAGCTCCCATCCAGAAAATCCTGTATCTTTTCGTACCCATTGCTCAAACAGCTTAACACACCATTCTCATCCACTATGGGAACTTCCTATCTATATATATCTATCTATCTGATAAATGGGTTGTTGCATTGAGTATCAGGATATCACAATAACTAAAATACTGCTGCCTATGTTTTATATTCCATTGTAAAACCTTATATCTGACTTTTTGGGGTTTTTGGTTAATCGCTAAAATTGGTAATATTGGATTCTTGAAAAATTAAATCTAAAAAAAGTAATATCTGTTGGTGTTTATCTGATCTGTACCCAGTATATGCAAAAGTTGCAAAGTAATATTCCCTCAAATCAGGGAGGGCGAATCCACCTTCATTCAAATGTCTATATAATGCATCTGTAGCTAATCTAGGTGCTTTATTTGCCCATAGAAAACTTGTAAACATACCCTGCAATGTAATCTGTATTGCACTAGAAATGGCAGAGAATACGAAATTACAAAGTTGTAACATTGACATATAAATCAGTGCAGCTCAGCCAATTGACAGCTGTAAGTTATTCCATTTTAGAAACAAACTCTTGATTTTATACAACAGAGGAACACAGTTTAAAATATTTAAATCATTGATATGCTCACAAACATATTCCCAAATACCTCTTTGGTCTGGTATTAACTACTGAATGAAATTCTGGTAGCAAAGTGACTGGTGTAGTATTACACAGCAGTATCTCTGTTTTCGACTTATTTATGCTATAGCCTTCCATCAGTTGGTATCCCAGAAAAACCTCAAATATGCTTTCTTGGATCTGGAGGTCCGGTTTAAGAAATTCAACTATTGTCGGCGTACAGCTTTATATTTGTCATCCCCTGAATTGGAGAAGTTAAGTTGCTGCTCAAACAAATGGCAATTGCTAATGGCTCTATAAAAAGAGTGAGAGAGCAACCTTGTTTAGTTCCTCTGTATACATTGCACGTGCCAACACAACTAGAACGAATTATTTGTGCTGAGGCCCTTCTATAAAAACCCAAGATCAGGCTGATAAATCTAGCAGGGAAACCAAATGCAGCCAAGATGCAGAAAAGACTTTCCCAACAAACCAAATCGAAAGCCTTCTCTGCATCTAGCAGCATAATCTGGCCCGGAATTTTATTGTGGCTAAAATAATCTAAGGCCTCAATTAAGAAAGTGGTGTTGAAAGATAGCCGGGCCCATAGAAGAAATCCACACTGATCTGGGTGTGTGACTGACCCTATGCACTTACTAATTTTGTAGGCTAACAATTTAGCTATGGGGCGTGGCCAAGCAGCATGGCCGACAGGACGTGAGCTCCTCCAGCTCCGTCCCGAAGACCGACGAAATCCTCTTTAAAATCCTGCCCGGGCTGTCCTGCTATCTGCGAGCGGTGTCGGAACCCGCTCTGACCCGACCGAACCCCTTGAACCGGAGAAGCGGCCCGGAGCCCCTCGTGCTTGGGAAGAGATCTCGGCCGGGGGAGGCTCCGGCGTCCTGTCCTACGCGACGCCGGGGACTGGGCCTGTGTGTGCGGCGGCGCCGGACTGCGGGCGCTCCGTTTAATCCTGCCGGGCTGGCCGGGCCCCTGGTGGGTCCCGCTGCCCTACCTGGTTTCTCCGGAGGTGTTCTGGCCCAGAGGGGTGTAGCGGCTCTGCATCTTGAGACCGGAGTGCGGGGGACATCGTGGTGGACCCGCCGTCCATTTTGGAAGAGAACCCGAGGCGCGGCGCTGCCCCTGATGCTGCTGTGGACCAGGGTTGTCCGGTGTATCCCTGGAGTCGGAGGTCAGAGGCGGAGGGCGTGAGTACTGCTGCCCCCTGTTTTGCCAGTACCCCCGGTTGGAGGGGGGATCCTGGATATCTGGTGCCTGACCTGGCCTGACCCTCCCACGGCGCCCTGCGAAGACTGAGCATCGGCTCCTGTGGGCCCCCCCCATTTGGTTCCATCTCTCGCCAGAGCATTATCCTTGGGGGACAACGGACGCTGGTGTTCCTCTGTGGCCTCTCGCCCCTTCCCCTCCCCCACGCGGCCGCCATCTTGACTGTACCTGGGAGACGCGGTGCAGTGGAGTGCAGTGTTGCGCCTATCCCCCGGCCTGGCCTGCGTTGGTGGACCCCTTTCGGGGGGAAGGACGAGCCCGGAGGCTTTATCCACTCGGCTACTGCCTGGAGCGGAGAGTGATTGTACTGCGAGGGAGTGGGCGGGACTGCCCTGCTGCCGATCTTGCTCCTTGCTATCTCGGGGGTGTCCCGGGGCCCTGGACTCCTCTGCACTGCTGGGCTCGTGAGGAGCTGGCTCCCTCCTCTCGGGGGCCGCCCGCGCTGTGTTGCCTGTCGATCCTACCCCCTCGGGAGTTTGTCCCGGATTTGACCTGACAGTTCCTCCTGTGCCCCTGGGGTAGGCATAGCTGCTTTGGACGTAGCTACTTGGTGCTTCAGTCTCAGCCATGGCGGCCCGTTCAGGCCGTTCTTCAAAGGCTTCCCAGCCCAACACGATCGTCCAGTATACCACCCCGCGCCTCCCGCCACAGAGAATCACGCGGCAGTCGGGGGCAGAGGATAGCGGAGAGGGGGCTTCGGAGCCGTCCAGGGCTGAAATCCTCAAGGCCATCCAGGGATCCCACACTGCTCTGGAGCGCCAGATAGAGACAGTCTCTATCGATGTCAATCTGCTACGGACGGACCTCCGCAAAGTGGCGGACAAGGTGTCGGATGCGGAGGGCAACATCACTCAGTTGCAGGGAGAGGTTGCATCTCTACAGAAGTCGCTTGCCCAACTTACCTCTACTACCCGCGCGTTGGAACGACGAGCTGAAGACGCGGAAGGGAGGGCGCGCCGGAGTAATATCAGAGTGCTTGGGGTTCCGGAGCGACTTGAGGCGGGGAACCCTGAGCGCTTCTTGGAAACATGGATCCGTGAACATCTGTGTCCGCATGGCCTGTCCAGTGTTTTCGTTGTGGAGCGGGCGCATCGGGCCTTGGTCCCCCCTCCGCGACCGGGTGAGTCTCCCCGGGCCCTTATCGCCAAGATCCTTAATTATAAAGACCGTGACTGCATCCTGAAGGCTGCTAGAGAATCGGAGTCCCTCATGATTGAGAACAGTCGAATATCAATCTATCCTGATTATACCCAGCAGGTGCAGGAACAGAGAAAATCCTACTTGGGGGTGAAACAAAAGTTGCGGGACATGCAGCTTCAGTATATGCTGTTATACCCTGCCAAGCTTAAAGTGCTCTCTCAGGGCCGTGCGCACTTCTTTGAGACGCCAGCGGAGGTCTGGGAGTGGTTGGAGATCAGAGGAGACGATTTGCCCCCAGGTGAACGTGGGGGTCCCCGTGAGACTTGGGGGACCAGGCCACAGAGGAGACGTCGTGGTAGGAGAGGGCGCCGATCTAGGTCCCGGGGTTCTCCTGAATCTCGACCCACGGTGGGAGCCGATGGGAATATACACATGGAATCCTCGCAGGGAGGGGCGGACTCGAGGTTGCCCGAGGCTCCCACTCCTGGTGATATTTTGGTACCGGACACATTGCAGGAGCTGACCCTGGAAGCTGACCCTGAGGCTCCGGTGGTTCCGGAGACGGCCCTAACTGAATCAAGGTTGGAATGACTTTTCCCTACTATTGGTCTGGCCTCCTCTGTTCATTCCTCTTGCCCTTAAAAAGCCTGGGTGTGAAACTGTCCTCGGGCTGGGTACCAACGGTACGGGGTCCCCGCTCGCCGTGCTGACTACTGGTGCTTTCCTGGTCGCTGGAACATGTCATGTACCTGGGGCTCTGCTGTTCTGTGGAGGGGGGTGGGGTGTGGAGACCGCACTATTGATCTGTGAGTTGCTGTACCCCTACTGCTGGCAGCATTGAATGGACATGCCTGGGCATTTCTTTCTCGGGTTGGTTGGGTCTTTCGGGGAGCTGGGTGGGAGGGTGGTGGGGGGGGGTTGACTTGGTGTGTGTGTGGGTTGCTTGGGTTGTATGGGGTGGCTGTGCACGTCCTGGCACTGGCGGGGGAAGGGCGGGGTGGCGTTGTTTTGTGTTGCTATCCTCTTGCTCGTGGGTGGGGGTGGTTTGGGGGTGTGCGCTAAAGTTTTGTGTTTTGGGGATGTTGGGGGGTGGAATGGGGTTCATCGCAAAAGTTATATTGGCATCATGTACATACAGATTCGACCTTATGGGGGCCTTGATTTCTGGGCTACACCCCCGGATGTACACGTAGTGGGGGTCGGGGGGGTCAGGTTTGCGTTCTATCCACGATATGCCCCGATTGGGCGTCTTCCTCTGCCATGGGTTTCAAGTTTTTGACGTGGAATGTGCGTGGCCTGGGCACCTGCACTAAAAGACACAGGGTCCTCACCTTTCTTAAACGCCATGGGGTTTCAGTGGCTTGCTTACAGGAGACCCATCTAGACGATGAAGGCGCGCAGCGATTGTCTAGGAAATGGAGAGGCCAGTTCTTTCACTCCTCTTACTCTACGTACGCTAGGGGGGTCCTTATTTGGATGGCCCCTGGGATCCCGTGCGCTGTACAATACATAGAGAAGGATGTCGAAGGCAGGTATTTATTAGTGAGGCTTAGACTGGATGACAAGGAATTCCTGCTACTTAACACATATGCCCCAAACACTGATGACCCGACCTTTTTCTCTCAGATTCAGGATCTTTTGGCTCCAAGTTTAGATGCGCCCCTTCTTTGGTTTGGAGATTTCAATTGCATCCTGGACCATGAGCTGGACCGTCATCCACCTAGGGCGGGCACTAAGCCCCGGATGACGGCGCGTCTGCGGGACGTGATGCACATCTGGGAGCGAGTGATGTGTGGCGAACTTGCCACCCCACCCAGAAGCTCTATACGTGCTACACACCGACCCACGGTACGCATAGTAGACTGGACCGCGTACTTGCAGCAAACTTAACTGCCTCCCTTACCCTGTCGATCACTCATCAGGCTCGATACTTGTCGGATCACGCTACGGTGGCGTGTGTGGCGGAGTGGCCTGATCGTGCTGCGCGCCCGTGGAGGTTACCGATTGACTTGTTACTGGATCCAGTGGCTAAGGAGCATGTGGCGGAATCGTTGTCGGGTTACTTGGACCTCAATTGGGGGGGGGGGAGAGGGTTTATCCTACGCCACCAAATGGGAAGCGTTGAAGGCGGTGGTACGTGGCGCATGTATGGGCCTCACGTATGGAGTCCGGAAACAATTGTTGTCTGACTTGCGAGACGCGGAACTGGCGCTTCAACGCGCTCAGTCCACTGCTCATCCCGATACCCTGGGGCGCCAGGGGGAGGCCTTGGTGTCGATCCATGACATACTTACACGGCTCGATAAATTCACGTTGGGCCAGTACAGGCAACGCCTCCATCGGGAGGGCGATAAGTCCGGCCGCTTGTTGGCCTGGATTCTGCGGCGTGAATTCGCACCTGAGAGGATCGTGGCCCGTACGGAACTCCGCAGGTGCTGTGGTCCACTCTGAAGCGGAGATTCTTGATGTTCTGCGTGATCATTTACGGACTGTCTATGAGGCCGACCCCGTTGATCTCGGAGGCGGTCGGTCAGTCGTATCTCGAGGGCCTCCATCTCCAGACTTTGCCGGAGGCTGCGGCGAAGGAGCTCGACGCGACTCTGACACTCAGTGAAATTGCGGCGGCGATCGCTGCCCTCCCCTGTGCCAAGACCCCCGGGAGTGATGGCTATCCGGCTGAGTTCTATCAGTCCTTTGGGACCGTCTTGGCCCCCCTCCTCTTGCAGATTTATAATGAGGCTCTGCACGCTGGCACCCTTCCACCTACCATGAATCAAGGGGAAGTGTGCATGATCCTGAAGCCTGGCGGGGACACCACGGATCCCGCGGCATATCGCCCTATCACTTTGCTGAATACGGATGCAAAAATCCTTACTAAGTTGCTTGCCACGCGCCTTGCTCCACTTATGACGAGCCTCGTCCACCCTGACCAGTGTGGATTCATCCCGGGTCGTAACACGGCGATGAATCTGCGTCGCCTCAACTATGTACTGCATGAGGTGCAGGGACGGGAGGGTGCTCACGTGTTGGTCGCCGTTGACTTGGCTAAAGCGTTTGATACGCTGCACTGGGGATTTCTACTACAGGTTCTCCAGAAAATGGGGTTCGGACCTCGCTTTCGAGATTGGATCCGAGTGCTCTACCAGGCGCCACGCGCCAGAGTACGGCTGGGATCGGCCTGCTCAGCGGAGTGGTCACTGGGGAGAGGCACCCGGCAGGGTTGCCCTCTCTCCCCTCTCCTATTCGCTCTTGCAATTGAGCCACTTGCTGTCTCTGCTCGCGCTGACCTGCGGGCTTGGGGTATAGTGGTGCATGATACTACCAATGTGGTCTCCTTGTATGCGGATGATGCACTTTTTTATTTGTCCTCTCCTGTCGAGGCCCTCCCCGAACTACTGCGACTCTTGGATCGATTTGGCGCGGCCTCTGGGTTGCGTATAAATGTTACCAAGTCCCTAGTCTTCCCGCTGACGGACTCTGTCCCAGGTTTGGGCGTGGAGCTTCAGCACCTGGGTCTCCGGTACGAGAGTACGGCGTTCGGGTACCTGGGCGTCCAGGTGGCCACATCTACGGAGGCCCTGCTCGCTTACAACATCGACAGGATACTCACGGCCCTCCGCAAATCCATTGTCTTTTGGAACACGCTCCCCCTTTCTCTTATGGGGCGATTGGCAATTGCCAAAATGGTGATGCTTCCTAGGGTCTTATATGTCCTGCAGAACTCTCTATGCCCGCTTCCTCCCCAAGTGTTCCGCACGTTGAACTCTCTCCTCACCTCGCTCCTTTGGGCAGGTGGACGCAGTAGGGTCGCCCTGCGCACAGTGACAAGATCTTGGGAAGAGGGTGGTCTCGAAGCCCCGCGCTTTGACTTATACTATTACGCGGCGCAGCTTCTCCCTGCCGCCAGATGGTTCGCTGCGGGTGAGAATTGGGAGCTGGCTTTGCTGGCTGGTGCCGCGACTGATACGACCCTGCAGGTGGCACTGATGCAGGGGCACGGAGCCGACGTCGCTTTACCTTTTGTGGTGCGTCACACAGCTACTATTTGGCAGCGATTTGTGGAACGGGTGTTGCTGCGAGCGCCGTTCCACAGAGAGCTCTCAGTTTGGTCCCTGGCCCCGATACGCCGTTTGGAGGAGACCATGTCCTTTCGGGAGTGGCGGTCTGGTGGTTGTACGACTCTTGCAGACCTTTACCTGAATGACTCCTTTGTGACCTTTGAGAGTGCCAGGGAGTCGTTTGGACTAACTGAGGGCCAATATCTTCATTACGCTAGCCTACAGGAAGTGGCCAAGATCACGTGGCCCCAATTCCCGGAGGCACCTCCGCTCACCGATACCCTTGACGTTATCATGTCCTGTGGGAGAGGTAAGCGCCTAATCTCCCTCCTTTATTCCGCTATGCGTCGGGACTCGATTCCCCCGTTAGCCCCAGCATGGGGGGCGTGGGAGGCGGACCTGGGAGTGGAGTTAGAGCCCGCACAAAGGACGCGAATTGGTCTCTTGACCCATAAGGTCTCCTGTAATGCTCGATTTAAACTTATCCACTTTAATTTCGTTCATCGCACATACATGACACCAGTCTCCCTCCACCGCATCTCGGCGGATCGGAGTCACAATTGTCCTAGATGTGGAGTGGGGAGGGCGGGCTTCCTACATTTGGCATGGGAGTGTCCTCCTGTTCAGGATTTTTGGCGACAGGTGGTGCGGTACGTCGTTCGGGCTACACACCTCAGGCTCCGGCTGGACCCTCTCCAGTGCCTCCTGGCATTGATGCCTAGACCTAAAAAAAAGAAACTATCGTATAAGTTACTGCAACTCCTACTGGTATTGGCGAGGAGACGTGTGGCTATTACTTGGATGGGCCAAAGAGCCCCTGATGTTCTTATGTGGTTGAGGGACGCGAGGGAGTGGGCCCTGGCGGAGGAGACTCACATGCAGCGCACCCGCAAGGACGACAAATTGCTAGATGATTTACATGCCTGGAGAACACTGTGCATGGAGGGATTGGCGGAGGATGATTCGGATGCCACCAGCGCTGAGCTGTTTTCCTCTGATCCCTCGGGGTCTGAGAGTGGAGGGGAGGGGACTGGTGGGGAGAACTGTGAGACGGTGTAGGTGTCCCACGTTGCCATGTTACGTACCCTTGATATGTATGTATACTTTTTGATCTGATCCCCATGGGTAGATGCTGTCGTCTGTTGCATGGACCAACCCTGGCCCCTACACAAATGTCCTACAATATTGAGTCAGTACTGTCGATGCCATTCGTGGGGTTACTAGTTGTTCTTGAGTTGTTTGTTATTACGATAGAGTGTAATGGTAGTAACTGCGAAGCCGCTGCTGTGTATTCTATCATTGGAGCATGACCGCAATATCCTCTACTTAAGACCATGTTTTGATCTGACGCCGCCCAGCCTCCGGGATGTGGGCCATCTCTGGCTGTGTAGTACTGTTCGTATTGCATATTATTATTGATCGTCTATTGCCGGTGACAATGCCCTTATGCTCTGTATCCTACTTTCTGTGCCTTTGCTTTAATAAAAAGATGTTTTAAAAAACAACAATTTAGCTATAATCTTGTAGTCGGTGTTTAGGAGACTTATTGGTCCATATGAATTTGCATCCTCCTGGTCTTTTTTCTTCTATAAAAATCTGACCACTACCGCCATTTCAAAAAGAGGGTGGTACCTCTTCCCCCTGCAGAATATAGTTGGCTAATACTACCAATTTGGGGTTCAATACTGCAGAATAATTTTATTTTTATATAATTCGGCTGCAAATCCTTTCCACTTGGTTTCCAGTTAGCTAAGGACTGCACCACTTCCTCTATTTCTTTAAGTGTAATATCTTCCAAAAGATCCCTTGCATGATTTACCTGTAGCTTGGGGACTATAAGCTTACACAAACTCCTTAACTTTTAAAATATTACCCTCCTGTGTCGAGGAGTAGATGGCTTTATAATGGTTAAGGAAATTCTCATGGATTTGTGATTTTTCTATCATGCAGATCTTTGAATTTGCAACCATGGAGGTTATCCTGTTAGATGCTTACCGCTCTGTTTGCCAAGCTAAGAATTTCCCAGAGAACTTACTTTCTTCATATACTTTTTGAAGGTATGCAGAGTTGGTCAAACAACCTAGAATAGTATTCTTACTTCCTTAAAGTGCCTATGCGAAAATAAAGAGCAAAGTGGCAAATGTAAAGTGCAAACTGCTTTCATGATATTGCACACACAGAGTATAAAAGTGCATAAAGCGTTCTGAGCAAAGGTGAAAAACTAAAACCATACTTGTACATATAGTTAAAACAGGACTTGGTAATATCACCCTGCAATTACTTAATAACCGTTTTCCACCTACATCTATGATCTACCTTGTGGGTACAGGGATACAATAAGTACCTATAGTGCTTATACAGATTATGGCACATAATACATAGAAACATATCATGGGGGTAGGATAGGGCACAGAGTATGTAAATGTGGTAAAACATTGAGAATTCATCTTCTTGTTTTGATAAAAGTGATCGGTCTGCGAGAGATAAGCAAATGTTTGACGTAGGAAAGAGTAAGGAGAGACCCCTCTCCTTTAACTATCATTTCATAAGGATATGTCTATGTATTATGGGTATGCTATTTCTGAAAGGAGCAATATCGGTCTTTCGAATATTTTAGACTGCAGGCTATTACATTACTTTGTCCCCATATCCTCGCACCTTCCTTTAAAACAGTTTAAGTTTTCTTGTCACTATACTTAATATAGTGACTGAATATCGGGACCTTCTGTCTGCATTTTAAACGTGTTTTTTATTTCTCAAGAAAATAAGTGAACCGTGGACAAAGTAGCCTGTTTACCTTTTTGTTTGGCTTTTCAAACAGAAATTATTTTATTAATTTTGTAAGCAGTGCTCTAGGATGCCGCCCGTGGGTGGGACAATTAATTCTTAATACTATAAATGAAGATCCCTGAAGGAAAAAAAATGCTTTTTGTTCCACAACATGAATATATGATTGTCTATGCCATCCAAATGGCAGGATAGGCTCCAGTTAAATAACAATAACTCTAAACTTGTAACTACATTTATTTCCACCTCCTAATAGTAATTCTGCTGAGGTAATCACAATACACACTACATGCAGCCCTGCTCTGATAAATGCAGCTTGAATCAGAGTGTTCATATCTCAAGCTTTAGGGGAATAAAACAAATGGGGCAAAACACTATCTTCAATAAAAGTCATGGAAACAATGTTGATTTTCAAAATCTTCCTGGCATCCTAAAGTAGGGCTACACTTTCATTTGGCCAAATTAGATGTTCAGCCACCACCTCCTCACAAAGGCAACAGTGAAGTTATTGCGTAGAAGAATTCTTACCTGAGAACACGTAACTTCTCCAGCGGGGATTCTCCATTATCCCCAAAATCCACAAAGTAGAGATCCACATTTCCATTCTCCAATAATCCAAGAACTTTTGCTCTATACCAGTACCGATCAGAGGTGTAAACTGCAGCTACAATATCTCCCACATGGACATTCCGAAGAGAAAACTAGACAGAAAGAGAGGCAATTAAGAGAACAGAAGAAAGAACTTGCATAAAAGCAGCAGCAACCGAACCGAACATCTCAGTTGAGCATAAAACTACATGAATCAACTGAAAACTCTGGAAACGCATGCTTCTTGCAGTGCCAGATAATGGAATTTGAGGGATGTTATTTTGGAGAGAGCGGCAATGAGAACATTTTGAGGCCAGGATTAACTTACATGTTTAGCATTCCAATGGAAAAAGGGCGTG
Organism: Lissotriton helveticus; assembly: GCF_964261635.1. Taxonomy (NCBI): domain Eukaryota; kingdom Metazoa; phylum Chordata; class Amphibia; order Caudata; family Salamandridae; genus Lissotriton; species Lissotriton helveticus. Next base: position 823,354,204 of record NC_136073.1, read on the forward strand.
AAGGCAGCTTGCTGGCCAGTGAAAGAACAAATGAGACTATGTAATAAAGCATTTAATGTATTGTAAAGCTATTGTTTAAGTTCCTATAATGTGATGTTGCCATTATACTAAGAACACCAAAAAAAGAATCACTGGTAGTTACTCGGGCGGTGTCCCAGTCCACTGTTATTTTGCTCATCAGGTCATCTCCGTTCAGACCAAGACTTATGCAAACCAGCCTGGGTCCTGCTCTAACAGGAATTGTTCAGACCCCACTGTCAAGCCAGGTCTTCCCTGAATAGGAACACCAGCAACCCAAAACCGAATCTGGCCTATTTGGGCCTCTTCGGTAGGATGCAGCTTGGTTCCAGTGGCACAATGAGCACTGGACCCATGTCTGCGCATACCTATCGCACTTAAGTCACAATGAAGAATACAAAAAAAGGAATGGATGGAATGCATGCATACATTTCAACCACTGGTAAGTGCAAGGGGTCAAATCCCAGTCCATTGTGTTTTTTTGGCCACCATACCATCTCAGATTACACCCATACATTAGCCTGTCATGCTCCAATGGGAACAGTCCAGCCGGAACTGCCAAGTCCGCTATCAACTGGAACACAAGCAACCAAAGATGAACTGCAAATTCTCCATTTACTTATCCCCATCGTCTGATTTAAGGCACCATTGTGTATGGCTTCCAGGTCGTGCTTTTTGCAGTTTCTTTTTTTGCTAAATTTCGATTTATTTTATTGTCCAACAAGAATATAATACATACTTGCAGCAGAACCCAACATCAATATTATCTTATAGGTCAGTCAGTGCACAACATTTGATTCAATAAACTGACATTACATCTTGTTTCGTTGGAGGACATAAGGTCTTAAATCTTAAACCATAAATCATCAATTCTAAGTCAGTGTACATTTCTCCCCATGTCCATTTCAAGCCACTACAAGCCATCCATCCAGTTCTACCCTATCATCTTCCCATCCCATCACCAGTTCCTCTATCCTCAGTACTCACCCCCATCTTCCTGTGACACATCTGTTTCTATATCTACCATTACAGTTTGGTATGTCAGGGAGTCCACTAGCCCAGTGAACATGTCCTCCCGCACCCCCAGATCCTGTTCGGCATTCTCATCTGTTCTCACTTAACGCAGTCTACATTCCTCTGCCACTGACCGGTCATAACGGTCTGCTCTCTAGGATTGGAGACTTGGTGCAACCGGAGAAAGCCAATGTATGGCTTTGCGTCTCTTCGCCTCAAAGCTGGGAATGGATTCTGCAATTTGCAACCCCTTTGCAGCAGGAGTATCAACAACAAGAGGCACTGATTTAGGTTTACTTCCAGCTATATCACAGTTACATCCCCCCACTCCGTCGCTGCACCACCCCCAGTACAATTTTTGTCCAACCTATTCCATGTCCTGGTAATAAGTAGAAAGGTTGCTGGGCTCACACTACACCTCTGGCACACCTCAGATCTGACAGCGAAATATCTATGCATTCTCTGTGGAGCAAGATAGGTTTGATGTAGCAGAAATTGGCCAATCTGAATTGAGCATTACTTGCCACTCGCTGGACTAGGGCACATGCCTTAGCCCACTCCGCATCTGTGAGTGGTTCTGGAAGATCAGCATCCCACAGGTTTTGAGCCTTGAGAGACTGGCATGGTTTCGCTTTTTTTAACGCTGCATATAGGCACAAAGTCATATCTCTGCTTGATCATAAGTCCAGTATCAGTGCTAGTGTATGGGACTATGCTGGTTCCACAGGAACATCTGTCCAGACCTAGACAACTCTGGACACATATGCAGCATGTATAAACTGTTCCAGTCTAATTGAAAGAACTGTTGTCCGTCCTTAAAAGTAATAAACAAGGTCTATATACAGGCGACAATGTCCGGCATTCCCCTAAACCCCATGTTCAGCAACTCAGCATATGGCAGATGCTTCAAGATCTACTTAATTGCCCCCTCCCAGGCTTCCAAAACTTGTACTATGAAAGGAAGTACCACCATACCATGAGAACCATTCATAATTAACCAGGGAGTGCATTGTCCTCCACCGTTCTTTTCCTAATTCGGGCCCTCGGTGCAGCAAAGGGTTGCATATTGCAGGAGTCCTGTCATAATACAAGTGTAGATCAGGCATCCACAGACCATCCATTTCCTTGTCCATTTTCAAGGTCTCAGGACTGACTACTTCTCTTGCTAGCCCAAACTAGGGAAATCAGGAGCATATTTATCCCCCCAAAAGTTGATTGCAGTACCAAACACAAAGACTTTTGCAGGATGTAAAGGCATCTGGGCAAGAGCACCATTTTACTAAGCACTATTCAGCCTGTAATGGACACCGGCAAGGTATTCCAGAATGATATGGACTCTAAGGCACTGCATAACCCTAACCATATTAAACCCATACTTTTCTTCTGGGGTATGTGCAACACAAATACCTAAATAGGTCAGTTTCTACCACTACAAAGTTACATCAGGTTGGTTCAGCAGATCTCTCCAACAATCCAGCTTGCGGGAAGAGCATATTTTGTGTCCATTGATATATAGCCCGAGGCAGCACAAAACTGTCCAGCGCTTGTAACAGAAGGGCTACCGACACATATGGATACTTCAAATAGAGAAGTGTATCATCTGCACACATTGATACAATGTACATGCATTGCCTAACTATTCCCCAGTCCGCTAGTACGCCACCTAGATGTATCGCTAATGCAAACAGCAGGTTTGACAGTGTGCAGCCCTGTCTTGTACCACTTTCTACTGCCCATTGCTCCGAAACCAAAACCCCAGTATGCACCCATGCACAGGTTTTGTATACAAAAGTTTTACCCATCCCCCAAACAGCAGTCCAAATCCTATTCTTCTGAGCACCTTCCATAAGTATTCCGAATTAGAAGTGTTGAATGCTTTAGCTATGCCCAGCACCACTCCGGAACCTTCCATCTGCTCTTTTTTGGTCATATGCACAAAATGCAAAAATCACTGCAATACATGTGGGTTACCATTCCTGGCATAAACCTGCACCGGTCTGTACTGATCAGGTTTGTTTGTACTGATCAGGTTTGTCACCACCCTTCTGAGCCTTGGATTGGATCTTCACATCACAAAGGTGGTGCGGAGCTGTATGCTGAGCTAGAGGCTCAGCTACAGGGGCTAGAACTAATTGAAGCTATCAAGAGTATGTCGTGCTGTATGGCTCTGGGAACAGGTGGCTTAATATCACATTCTCTTCCAGGGGATCCACATCAAGAGTCATAAGCACAAGAATATTCTCACCCATGAGCGGGGACCCGGGAAACAAACAAAACATATATGTGGAAAACATGTATGTAGCTCTAAAAACATATACATATATACATATATATAACAATGCAGCCTTCCATACACTAAGGGCTGAGTAATGTAAGAATTTCCTTTGCACATATATACAATTCCAATAAAGCAGGGAGATAGAAAACAAGTTTGAAAACTGCTTTAATGCGCAATAGAAATCATACTCCTGCAAAGAGGAATGAAAAACATTGCCAGCCCATAGGCTGCATTGCAGAAAACAGTGGAGAAAGATGAAAAGCTAACATAACAAAACTGGCACCGTGCCTTTAAGGAAGCCATGACCCCTAGCTTCCCATCATGCCTCAGGGGTGACATGTCAGTTGTTCTTTGTGGAGACCCGTAGGCCAGGGCACAAAGAGATAACATTTACCTTGATCATTTGCTCGGGGAGGCGGGTGAGTTGCTTATGACTTTGATGAGGATACCCCTGGAAGAGAACTAGGGTTACAGGTAAGTAACCTATCTTCTCTTCCAGGGGATCCTCATCCATAGTCACAAGCACATGAATGAGTAGCAAGACCATCTCCTCTTCCTGCAGGAAAATGATAAGCATAAAATAAAACAGACATTGTTAAAACATCATGACTCCAATCAAGCTAGCATTGGAACAGATTCCTCAAGGAGGCTTGGCCTCCTTGTGTATCTGCTCTGGAGTCAGAATCAAGACAGTAGTGTCTAGTAAACGAGTGTACCGACTTCCAAGTTGCTGCCTTACAAATCCCGGCCATCGGTACATTGTGTAAGAAAGCTATTGTAGCCGCTTTTCCCCTAGTGGAGAGAGCTTTAGGTTAAACCAATAGAGGCTTGTTCACTAATAGATAAGCCAATTTAATGCAGGACACTATCCACCTCGAAATGGATAGTTTGGAGACTGGAAAACCTCTTCGAAAGGCACTATAGTTTGTAAACAATTGATCAGATTTTCTAATGGATTTTGTTCCCTCCAAATAGAATGAGAACCCTCTTGAGGTCTAGTGAGTGAAGAGACCCTTCTGCTGGTGAGGCAGGATTGGGAAAAAAGAGGGTACAGTAATTGTCTGGTTGACATGGTGAGTCCTCAAAACCACCCTATTGTGATGGAAAACCGTATACGGTTCCTTAGAGCAGAGTGCCTGGATTTCATGCACACTGCGTGCTGATGTAATCACCACCAGAAAAATCACTTTCCATGTTAGGTGATGTAACGTGGCCTTATGAATGGGTTCGAAAGGAGGACTCCTCAATTTGGACAAGACTAAATTCAACTCCCAAGGAGGGGAAGGAGGTCAGACAGGGGGAAATGCCTTCAACCCCCTGAAGGAAATCCTTGACCACCTGAAGCTGAAAGAAAGAAAGTTGGTTAAATTACTTTATATAGGCTCTAATGGCCACCAAATGAACTTTTATAGATGTGTACTTTAAGCCTGATTTGGCTAAATAAAGAATATACGGCATGATTACCTCCTCTTGCCCGCTAGTAGGGCTACAACCATTACGCATGTGGCGCCGCGGCCAGGGCGACTGACGCTGGAATCTGGGGATCACGGTTCGATCCCCGGCTCCGGCGGCAGGTTAGCCCAGCACCATGTGACTCTGGGCAATAGCTCGCTTAATCTCCCCGACGGCCCCCCAGCGCCTAGAGACCCTTACGGGTGATTGTGCGCTTTACAAATGTGGACTTTACTTTACTTTACTTTACGCATACACCACAAGTAAAAGCTCTTCCATTTAAAAGAGTAAGAACTCCTTGTGGACGGTCTCAGACTCCCTCAAAATGTTCATCCAGTCCTGAGGGAGATTCAAGTGTCCGTACTGCAGGACCTCCGGAGCCATGTTGCCAAGCTCAGTGAGTGAAGGCTGGGGTGCAGAATTGTCCCGCCCATTTTGGTCAGAAGGTCCAGCCTGCACGGAAGCTTCCTGTGCGGACAGATCCAGAGCTGCAATAGGTCTGGATATCACCATTAGAGAAACCAATCCTGCGCTATCAGGATAATCTTCATCCTGGAAAAGATGAGCTTGGTCACCACCTTCAGGATGAGAGGAAGGGGTGGAAAGGCGTATGCAAACGTCCCGGACCAGTCTATCAAAAGAATATTCCCTCTCATTCCTGGTCCGTAAAATCTGGACGCGAAGGCATGGCATTTTCTGTTTAGATTGTCTGCAAAGAGGTCGATGGATGGCCGACCCCATTGATGAAAAATGTCTGCCACCACCTCGTCGTTGAGCACCCAGTTTTCTTGTCCTTTCAAGTGCCAACTGAGAGAGTCTGTCCGCACGTTCTGTTCTCCTGGCAGATGCACCGCTGTGATCGAGAGGTTCCTGGCCAGAAGCCAGTGTCAGATCGCTTGAGATTCTAGTGACAGCGTGCGAGAGAGTGTTCCACTTTGTTTAAGTAATACATGGTGGTTGTATTGCCCGTTTGTATCAGTATCGACTCGGACTGAATCGAAGGATTGAATGCCTTGAGGGCTAGATGAACTGCCCGCAGCTCCAACATGTTTATATGATAGTTTGCTCCTTGCTCGACCATCTGCCCCGAGTCTGCAGGTGACCTAGGTGCGTCCCCCATCCCTGAAGAGATGCATCCATGATCAGGGATTGTTTTGGGAGAGGTTGATGGAAAGGGACTCCCACTAGGAGATTCTTTGGCTGAGTCCACCAGACAATGGACCTCTTCGCTGAATGAGAGAGGAGAATTCGGTCTTCAAAATGACAGGAGGATTGGTCCCATTTGTCCTCCAGATCCTGCTATAATGGTCTCATTCTCAATCTGGAGTGGAGGATGAGAAAAATGCAAGAGGCAATCGACCCCAGTAGTCATGCCACTTGCCGCACTGATGGTTAATGTGCTTGAAGGAGGATATTGCATTTATTTCTCATCGATAACAGTCTCTCCTCCGAAGGAAACACTTTTCCTAGGCCGGAGTCCAAGGTGGCGCCCATATAGTGGAGCATTTGAGTGGGCTGATGAACTGATTTCTCTATGTTCACATGAAGGCCCAAGCGGTGTAGCAGATTTAGGCAGGTGCGATAGTGGTTCTTCACCATGTGAGGAGATGAACCCTTCAACAGCCAGTCATGCAGGTATGGATACACAAACAGGCTTGGCAATCAAATGCTGCAGCCACCACTGCCATGTATTTTGTGAATACCCGTGGAGCAGATTTGAGGCCAAACGGTAAGACTCTAAACTAGTAATGCTTTGCACCTACCATGAATTGCAGGAACTTGCGATGACGTGGAGCAATTGGATGTTTGAGATCTATCGAACACATCCAATCCCCTTTCTGTAGATGTGGATATATTTGATGGAGCGCCAACATACAAAACTTCTCCTTTCGGATGACCTTGTTCAGAGATCGGAGATCCAGGATAGGTCTGAATTTCGGTACAAGAAAATATCTGGAGTGCACTCCTTTTCCTCGTTGAGCAGGAGGGACCTCTTCTATAGCTAGTTTTTTTTTTAGAAGGATCAACACTTACTGACACAGCAAATCCAGGTGGTGAGGACGTGATCTTACTGGAGGAATGTCTCTTGGAGGTGCGCAGAAACGTAGCGCATACCCATTGCGCAGTATATTTAGCACCCACTGATCTTTGGTTATGTTGCGCCACTCTTTTATGCGATTTGAGATACTTCCTCCCACTGGAGTGAGCAACGGTGCTAGAGGAAGCGGAAACTCATTACTTGCCTGGAGTTTTAACGATTCAGAAAAGGGGGTGGTGATGGACAGAGCATCTGAATTAAGCAGAACACTCCTACCCAGTCAAAAGATCAGGGCTTGATCCATCACCGTTTTTTAGCTCACTGCACCATCCCAGCTCAGAACCTGGCTATATGCAAATTAGTCTGACCCTGGCCCAGTGCATCATGGGAACAGGGCAGACCAAACTACCAAGCCAATTCTTTACTGGAAAGGAAACAAGCTTCCGGGGACCGGTTTCTGGCATTACAGCTGTCTTCGGCCCCGCTTGCTTGAATCCTGATGGTGCAGTGAGCAAGGGACTCCTGTCGGAGCATACCCTTCCACTCCTATAGTGGCCAAAACGATTCAGAAAAGGGGGTGGTGATGGACAGAGCATCTGAATTAAGCAGAACACTCCTACCCAGTCAAAAGATCAGGGCTTGATCCATCACCGTTTTTTAGCTCACTGCACCATCCCAGCTCAGAACCTGGCTATATGCAAATTAGTCTGACCCTGGCCCAGTGCATCATGGGAACAGGGCAGACCAAACTACCAAGCCAATTCTTTACTGGAAAGGAAACCAGCTTCCGGGGACCGGTTTCTGGCATTACAGCCGTCTTCGGCCCGGCTTGCTTGAATCGCTTTGGCCACCACAAGTGTGGAAGGGTATGCTCAGACATGAGTCCCTTGCTCACTGCACCATCAGGATTCAAGCAAGCCGGGCCGAAGACGGCTGCAATGCCAGAAACCGGTCCCCGGAAGCTTGTTACCTTTCCAGTAAAGAATTGGCTTGGTAGTTTGGTCTGCCCTGTTCCCATGATGCACTGGGCCAGGGTCAGACTAATTTGCATATAGCCAGGTTCTGAACTGGGATGGTGCAGTGAGCTAAAAAACGGTGATGGGATCAAGCCCTGATCTTTTGACTGGGTAGGAGTGTTCTGCTTAATTCAGATATTCTGTCCATCACCTCCCCCTTTTGAATCGTGCCTGGAGTTTTAGCCGTGGAGGAGGATTGCTGCGGATGTCCTCCTCTGCCTCTAGAGGAACAACGGCCTTCATATTGTGACTTTGATATCTGCTTTTGAGACCATTTAGGGGTTTTAACTCTGATGGTAGTTCTTGTGGTTGTAAGGCCTGTAGCGACGCCTGCATTCCTTTTTCTTCAAGCCTACGGCCTTCGAAGTATCCAGCTCGGCCTTCATTCTGGCCATCTCCTCGTCTGTGCGTGAACCAAAAAGTTGCCAGAGAACGGAAGATTTAAAATATGTTGCTGAGCTTCCTGTTTCAAAGCTGTTAAACGCAGCCAGGAAGACCTCCTTGCGCATATTCCGTTTGCATACCCATGTGCAGCCAGAGAAGCCCCATCCACTGCTGTGCTGATCACTTGATTGGTTACCAGCGCCCCTTCCTGGAGAATCTCCGCAAAATCTTGGTGATTCTCTTTCAGCAACTTCTCTTTAAAGCGTTCCAAGGAATCCCTTAATGATCTGTCACAACGGCCCAACAAGGCTGCAGTGCTAGACACCTTCAAAGAAGACGCTGCAGAACCACATGCCTTTCTCCCCCAAGAATCCGGAGCTCTACTCTTTGTCTGGAGGAACAGAGGAGGAAGAAGCGACAGCATGCGTTTTCTTTGCTGCTGCGATGATCACAGAGTCCGGTGGAGGATCTGATTTTTCTGGATCCTTGCCGGAGCTGCTTTAAATGGAGGATGGTGTGAGAAAAATGTCCATTACTGGTTGTGGGAGCCCAGGAAATGTGGAATTGCAAATCCGCTAATGTTGTCTATTTTGTACAGTGCCCCTGCCTTTTAGGTTATGTAGGAGAAACCTCTAGAATGGTTCAAACACGTTTGACTGAACACCGTTCTGCTATTAGAACGAAGAAAATGATTGCCCCCATGGTGAAACACTTTACAGACATGAACCATGGCCCTGAAGAAATAAAGTGGCGCATATTAGAGAAAATTCGAACTCCAGACTCCCAAGGTGGTGAGGCAATAGGAAAGAAAAGGGAGGTTTATTGGATTTTTGTTTTTGACACTTTCCGACGTGGTCTCAACAGTGAGATTCCGTGGGAAAATGCCATCCAATAGGTCTTTGATAAAGTTTTCAGATTAGTTCCAGCCTAAAGTCAATATATAGAGATATATAGGATTACTTTTTATATAGAAAATATTAAAATTATCTAATCCGTTTTCCTAGGTTTAACACTCATATTTACCCGATGGAAAAAATATTCATGATCCTCCTGTCAATACCTTAATAGGTTTGAATGGATGACATTGATTTTTTAAATTGCATATTTGTTAATTGAACTTCTTTGACTTTCAAATTAATTTAATTCCGTTGGTTATAACTAGAGTAATGATGTGTATGCAGATTAATTATTTTCATCCTGCTCGCAGTTTACGCTATAAATTTCTTAGTAAACAAACAATAGTGAATATAGTCTGTTATCTATCTCTTCTCAAAGGGATGACTAAAACCTGCAGAACAGTGGTTTTAGTCTGTCGTCTATTTTTCTTAAAAAGATGGTAGTCCATCAGTGCTCTTTATTATTTTTTACCTTTTATTTTTAAGTTCAGATTCGTAGTCCTCTTGCGCTTTTGCCCTCTGTAAATATTTACTTAGCTGAGACAGTTCAACTAATTTGGAAATAATTAAGTGTGGACTTTAAAAGTATAAATAACGTGTGGTCACCGCCACTCGGGATAATAGTGGTTGTAGTCTGTCATTTATTTTTCCTAAAAAGATGTTCAAACCTGTAGTCCTTTAGCGCTTTTTATTGATCTGCTTAAATTCGTAGTCCTTTGGCGCTGTTTCCCTCTGTAATTATTTACTCAGCTGAAACTGTTCAGCTGTTTTGGAAATAATTAACTGTGGACCTTAAAGTATAAATAAGAAGTGGTTACCGCCACTCGGGATACGCGCTTTCCGCAGTGCAGAACCCAGTGCCTCGCTCCCGGACCGGCCAGACTGACAACAGGATTATCTTTTGTAAGTACCTACTCTGCCCCATTTAGTTTATCCGAAGCTTAGAGTCCGTCTGTCTTTCAGATAGATAGCTGACTCTTGGTTTATTTTTAATTACAGTATTTGCTGAGATTAGGAAGATCTTCACATCAAGAAGGCCTCCTTTGCTTTATCCGGCTGTGAAATATTTAAAAACCCACGAGGTACATTACATTCTATGTCCCTTTAGTATCGTAATTTGCTTTCTTAGCACAAAGGCACATGCCCTTCACCCTGAATGTTTTACTTTATTTCTTGTAGGTTGTTCACCTTATTTAAAGGGTCTAGGGAGCGAGTGCCTGAGTATGAAAGATTGCATCAGGTAAACGTGTTTAACAATAATTTTTAGACTAGTAGGTTATCATTCAGACGACTAAAACATATATTCTTATACTACATAATTTATTTATTTTTTAGGAATTTGATTATTTCTTTGAAAGAATACATTTATCATCAATAGATATAAGAGATACGAAGGTGAACAATATAAATCAGGTAACAGTTATGTGTTTACCTTGAGCTACATTATTAGGCCTGTTTACCGCTAGTTATATAAATATTTGACTGTCATGGCCTGTACTTAGATCGTTTGAGAATTTACCTCCCTTGTTTATAAATTGGGAATATCAATTTGAAGAATACAGGAAAGTATAAACACTTCAAAACGTATAATTTAAAGATTCAGCAAATGGATACATAAAGAATTGATCCCTTTCTCATATGAATTTCATTATTTAGTATTTCATCATTATTAGACTCCTTATTTGTAAGATCTATATCGCATAACATAAAATGCTTAATATTAACATCATGGTCCTTCTTTTCAGCTTCTTCAGCTTTTTAATCCGGTCATCATCAATTAGCAAGTTTTTCAATTTGATGTGCTCTTTTAAAGAGTGTAAGTATAATATTTGCAAATAATAAATTAAAATAAGCCGTCATTGGTTCTCCAGTCACTCTAATATGAGATGCCCCCCTTTCACTGTAAAAATCGAATTTCCAATCTTTGTAGTTTGATCACTACCCATGAGAAATGCACAGAGAAATGAAGGCCCTATTTTAGGGCACACTTTTGAAATGTAAAGATGGTAATCTGCTCTGCAAATATGAAATAGTTTTGATGTGGTAGGTGATGTATGGTTCGTTAATTTTTTTGTCTGATTGAAACGAATTTGACTTTAAACAGAAATCCATGACACATTTATTTAGAATTGTTTTTTTATTTCTTGTTTCCTTTATATTTAGGACATACGTGGCTACTCCAGAAGAAGGCGCTGGTCGCCGAAACGCGCGTAGAGAATTATTCCTTTATGCCACTTTTTAAATTTTGAATTAAATGTCTTTTTTTATGTATTGATTGTTTTTTCATATATTTCATTTATTTATTTGTTGATCAATACCTTGCATGTAAAATCATGATTTGCATGATATAATTGATAGGATTGATTTTCTCTGTTGATATACTGTAGAGCACCTATTGTGTTTATGCCTGTATTAATTTGTTATAAAACGTTGTGTTCATGATTTTAAAATTTGAATTATATAGTTTGTATGATTGACTTTTCTTTGTTTACATAATTTATATTAAAAAATATTTTAACTAGACCTACTCCCACTATTTCGCTTGATATGACTATTCTATTGTGATAAAAACAGTTAGTTGGTTCAAGTGCCTTGGTTGTTACCTCTCATGCTGTAGGAGACATGGGACCAGTGGGAGCAATGGTCTAGCCGTAAACTGTTGGAGTCTCAAATATGACTGACGTAGAAGCTTGAGGATCGGACATATCTATATTGAGCTTCTGCACCTCTCTAGCAAGGACATCGTGGAAGGTATTGACGTCATTGTTAGGTGACACTCTTGAGGGGGGACTATCCTTAAGGGGGGGGAGAGTAGTCCCTTTTTGAAGAGTGAGTCGAGGAAGACGACCAAGATGGTGGTCTTCTACTATGAGCATGAGCTGGTACATGCTCCGGAGATGTGTCTAGGCGATCCCTGGTTCGAGTAGTAGGTGATCTGTCCACAACCTGCACCAGTCGTGCTAGCGGAGATCTATACAGTGGACTGGAATAGCCCGTAGATCGCGGTGCTTGGCCGGAAGGCTCTTTCTGCCATTGACGGCGGGAAGCTGCCATCTTGGCGAAAGATGAACGGACGGAAATGTTTGCCTTCGTGGAGAAGTTCTTGGCCTTATCTGTTGCTCTGGAGACAGAGAAGAGCAGCTTCTCGATGTGAAGAGCACCTGGGGGAAGCTCATAACTGAACCAGAGGATTATATGCGGCCTTTGAAGGTTGAGCGGCGTATTGAGAAACGATGCAACGTCGATGGAGTGTCTAGACATCGACAGACTGTCACCAGTACCGGTGAACCTTTCGAGCGGGATCTTCTCTTAGACGTCAACCTCTCTGTCTCTTGACCTGTGTCTTGACGTGAGATGTTCTGACGTCGAACACCTGGACCTCACCCATGACGTTGAGCATCTGGGAGACCGCAACGAAGTGTGAAACAACGGAGAAACCCTTCGACGTAATGTCCTTCGACCTCTCAGATCTCTCTCAACGCTGATCGTCTAGTGGAACCCAACAGAGTTGAGATCGGAGCCCTTCTTGACGTCGATGGGGACCGCCGCCTTGGCGTCAAACATCACCTTGAATACTTTACATTGGGCCTCGACAACGAATCCTTCTTTGCCGTCAATGCAGATCTATACCTAGACATTGACCGTCGTCTGGTTGACGGAGGTGTGCTCTTGGACGTTGAATGCCATGCCCTTGGCGACGACGAGGCACGTCTCGATGTTGACTGCAGCCTGGTTGACTGCAACGGAGACGCCTGCTTTGACGCCGATCACCATTCCACTGGCGATGGCGGAGCATGTCTCAACACCGAACGCCGTACCAACGGCGATGACGGAGACTTATCTCTCGACGTTGTGTGAGCCCGTACCAACGGAGAACGACTCCTCGACGCCGATCGGCACTGGGTTGATGATGGAAAAGGATCCGACGTAACGGTGTTCGACTGCGAGCCCGCCGTCGAGGGTCTTTTTGTCTATGTTTTTGCTGTCGATGGAGAGCAGATTGGCACCTTACTTCTGGATGAAGATCTGGCTCTCTCCTTCCTCTTCTTCACCGGAGATCTGCCTCTTGAAGGTATTTTTCCCTTCTCAGCCAGCCTATAGAGGCCAATCCGCTGTCCTTCAGAGTTCTCTTCGACAAGGACTGCCGATGCTGGCAAGTCTTAGGAGTGTGATCATTAGGAAGGCAAATGATACAGACAGAATGGAAGTCTGTTTTAGCCTTTCTGCCACAGGAAGGGAAAGAGTCAAAAAGAGGGCATTTTGAGTGAACAAATATGCCCAACTCTCTCAAAATCAGCAGGAACCTACTTCAACAGTAAAAAGACGTGGAAGTAAAAAGCTTTTGAGAAAAAACAGAAAATAGTTTCTGACCGAAATCAGACAAAAGTGAGCTGAAGAAACCAGGGTCCTGACAGTAGGAGCTGGAAAGAACTGACCCAACTGTCACCCCTGAGGCATAATGGGAAGCTAGGGGTCATGGCTGCCTTAAAGGCGCAGAGCCAGTTTTGTTCTGTGTGTTTCTATGGGTTGGCTTTTCAGCTTTCTACACTAATGTTTTCTGCAATGCAGCCTATGGCCTGGCAATGTTTTTCATTCCTCTTTGCAGGATTATGATTTCTATTGCGCAGTAAAACCGTTATTAAATGTGTTTTTTCTCCCTCCTTTATTGAAATTGTGTATATGTGCAAAGGAATTTCTAACATTACTCAGCCCTTAGTGTATGGAAGGCTGCACTGGGTTATTGTTACATATACATACATACATATCTATATATATGTTTTTAGAGCTACATTTATGTTTTCCACATATATGTTTTGCATGTTTCCGAGGTCCCCGCGCATGGGCGGGAATATTCATGTGCTTAGGACTATTGTAGAGGATCCCCTGGAAAAGAATCTGATATTAAGTCACCCGTTCCCAGAGCCATACAGCAAGAACATACTCTTGATTGCTTCAATTAGTTCAAGGCCCTGTAGAGGAGCCTCCAGCTCAGCACACAGCTCCGCACCAAGTTTGGAAACAAAAAATAAATTCATGAATTTAACTATTCCAGTCTCGGATTCATGCCTCTGGTACTTTATATAATGCAGCCAGAAGCTCATTTAGCAGCTTAATAATACTGATCTGTGTTAACACAATCGTGCCATCCAACCAAACTAGGGCCACTATCATGGGTGGGGATTGCTCCCTCTTCAGTCGCAGTAAGGTGTCACCTTCTCTGTACAGTCTTTTTTCTATACTTTGTCCTAGTAAAGCTATCCAATCTATCCCATATATATCTCCACTCGTCATTTGGCTGACAGTTGCTTGGCTTCTCACCCTGTCCAGTCTAAAGCTCTGTAGCTGTGCTAACTAATTTTCACAATCCAGTTGTACTGTATGTTTTTGTGAGACATTCCTCCTTTTCACCGTTTTAAAAGCCTAACTCATTCCCACACGTTTAGGTAATATTCCAGTGATTTGTGAAATAGTGTCAGCACCTCCCCTAATTCCATGCGGAAGACTATGACATGCAGGGCCTCTGGTCCCAGCCTCTATAGTGGGATGCAGGGTCCCACCCCAACTGTGTCATTCTATTAGTAGTGAGCTATAAATTGATAAAACCTGTGCCGAATATTGCGCTGTGTAAATCCTGCATGCAAGTTTGGTAGTAATTAGCATCCAGTTGAGCCTGGTGTGTGTATTATAAGGCTGGGTATGACAGGAAAACCCCCTACAGCCAGGGTATAAAGCCTCCTAGATGTCTATACAGCTGAAGTTTTCCATGGTTTCTTGCAAGCCTTGTGGCATATTAGGTTTGGTGTAACAACAAAAGAGGAGTACCCCCTGAGGGAGAGAGGTAGAGAAGAATCTCTACTTCTAGAGCTTAAAGCTCAGGTCAGCACAGTGTGCCCAACCCTTTATTGGACAGTGCATGTCCTTGAAGAAGACCCCTCACTCACCAACCTAGTTGGTGACATGCTTCATCATTGGGGTCCCACCCCATAGGCCGAGTGCCCATAGGGTGTGATGCGACACCTGGTTAGAGTGGAGCGGGTTAATTTTTTATATGTGCATAAGATACAGTGATAAGTGTATTAAAAAGGGCCAAAACTACTCACTTCAAGAGTTTATTCTTGAGTGTTTGGCCCCTATAAAAACAAATGTGGCACCTGTGCCTAACTAGGAAGGCTTTGGTGTCTCAAGAAGTGTGATATTTTTAAAAATAGCGTAGTGTGCCACAGTTCGGCGGACTGCATGCAGGATCACATGCCTATCACTATAGTTTAGTATTTTCCTCATGTGTTTGCCTGGAAGGAGGAGAGGAGACAGTGCCCTGTGTCCGCTTTCTAACACCAAAATGTCTGAAAAGCTCTGCGACTGGAGGATGGCTGTTATCAATTGTCCCAAGAAAATACCTGTTTTGGTCCCTTCCAGCCCCTCTGGGCATCCCACAAAGTGAAAGTTTATCCAAACTCAAGTGGCTATATGCTTCTTCAACTCTAGTTTGCAAGCGACTTCCGACAGAGAACTGACGTGGAACTAAGGACCTTCGCCTACTCCTGTAGGGCTACCACATTTTGTTTTCAAGGATCTCTCAGCCACTTTTCACAGTTCAATCCTATTTAAGTTACCTTCCACGGAGCCAGAGAAGAAAATAAGTTACTTACCTGTAACTATAGTTCTCCAGTATTGGAATCTTTCATAGATACACATTCTTAAGTCATTCCCCGTCGTCGAGACGCGAGTCCCCATTATATCAAAACCGCAATGCAAAATTAACTTGAAAAATTGGTCTAGGCCCATTTCAGTTTAACGTATCCATTTCTTTGTAAACAAGAACAAAACTAGGCTTTAGCCAATCAGAACACCCTACCCTCTAGAAAACTCCTGAGAGGGTCTCAGACCTTCAGATTTTCACAGCACTAGTGCAATAAGCATAACTGTAAAGGTCTCAAAAGGTGAGCTTCTCAGGGGAGGAGGGTGGGTCGCATGTGAATCTATGAACGCATTCCAATACTGGAGAACTATAGTTACAAGTAACTTATTTTCTTACTCCAGTATTGGAACTTTTATAGATTCACATGCCTGAATCAGAGTAGCTAGCTGTTAGGAGCACATTTTTGTTATAATTGTTTTTGAATAAAATATAAAACACGAAAAGTAAAAGAGGAAGGCAAATTAGCATTTCTTAAACTGCAATAGGAGAATACTTAACTTATGCTAAACAAAGTATTCAACAATGGTATATATATATATATATATATATATATATATATATATATATATATATATATATATATATATATATATATATATATATATATATATATATATATATATATATCGAGCTCCGTGGTTTGGAAAACCCTCCAGAAAAAGCACTCGCAGCAGGTTAACTCCGTTAGAAAGTTTATTGCGCAAAGTAAAACAAACGCGTTTCAGCTATTGCCTTCGTCAGTGTCAGCTGGCGGTGGCAAGGCGGAAGCAAAATAAAGCAGCGTCCACTGAAACAAACAATGGACTACTAACTCAGATGTATGGGCGCCATCTTACAGTGGTGAATTACCCAACAATTCTAATGCAAACAAATCAAGCAATGTTTAGACTGGTCAACACAGTACTAATAATCAAAACAGCTCTATTTCATAAGAAAGAGCAATTATCTATGCATATATTACAATATTATACAAAATTGAGCCCTGGATGGGCTGATTCATCTTGTATATCAACAATCCAATCGGTATATGCCGACCTGACCCTCATTGCAATCGATCATCACAAGTTCCCAAATTATGGAGGGACATGTCTAGGCTGAATAAAACACTATAGCCTAGAGCCAATATTTTAATTAACAGAAATGCTGTGTACCAATGATGACATGCATCCTCGTACCTATTCTTACTAAACACCTAGTGTCATTACTATACTATTATAGTTCGATGCCCCTCCGCAAACAGAAATTCCAGGTTAATTTCCAAAACAAACAAATAATTCTTAGGGAAGACACAGTCCATTTCCAATACATCATAACAATTGATGCAACTCAAAGGTGTGATAGGAGTTCCTCTCCTGCATTAAGGCCCCCAGGTGATTTTGTCTGCAAGTCCACAATGTATCTGGACTCGAGTCGCCTTAATTTCATTTTCAGATCCCCGCCCCTTATACTATGTGGGACACAGTCTAGGCTGAAAAAACTGAGGAGGTTCCTATCACTGTTGTGACACAAGGCAAAATGTCGGGCCATCGGGTAGCTTTCATCTCTGTTAGCGATGGCCCGTTGATGTTCCAAAACACGTAACTTAACTGCCTTCGTCGTGCTCCCCACGTATTTAAGTCCGCAGGGGCATGTCAGACAGTAGACTACAAATGTAGTCGAGCAAGTAATAAACTTGCTGATCTTAATCTTGCTCTTTCTGTGTGGAACCTCATATGACAGTACTCTCTGACTGTTGTGACATGCCTTGCATTTCCCACACGGGTATGACCCATGCATGGCACGTAAATCTCCCTTGGGCTGCTCTTTCTCAAGGTGACTTGTGACCAACCTGTCTTTCAGTGACCTTATCCTTCTAAAGGTGATCATGGGATGTCTTTGTAGGTCCTTCCCTATTACGGGGTCGGATCTCAGAATGCCCCAGTTTTTGGACATGATGGCTCGAACCCTATTCGCTGCCACCGAATAGTTCGTTATCAGCCTGATGATACCACTCCCACCTCTAGGGGTTAATGTCTTTTTGTCAGTCGGCAGAGTTTGTCTGTCAATGGTTTGCACTTTGTGTTCAGCTAATTGGAGTGTTTTTCTAGAGTAGCCGCGAGCTTTGAAGCGTGATATGCTTCTGTCAGCGGCTTCCGTAAAGTCCCTATTTAGTGAGCTGTTGCGCTTAATCCTCAACAGCTCCCCATAGGGGATACTTTTGATTAGGGAGGCCGGGTGGCTGCTCCGCCCGTGGAGTACAGAGTTACCCGCCGTCTCCTTTCTGAAGAGAGATGTCTGAATCACGCCAGATTCCACAAAGACCCGGAGGTCCAAGAAATTTACTTCAGATTTGCTAATATGATGGGTAAATTGCAGGTTCAAATTGTTCTGATTGAGTATATGTATATACTCTAAAGCAGAAGACTCTGACCCTCTCCAAATCAGGAAAAGGTCGTCGATGTACCTTCTCCAGCATATAATTTTCTCAACAAAATCAGTTTTGTCATCGGCCCAGGCTACCTGCTTCTCCCACCAGCCCACGAATAAATTCGCGTAGCTGGGGGCGAAGCAGGTACCCACGGCAGTCCCCCTAATTTGTCTGTAGCGTTGGTTCTGAAAGACAAAAATGTTATTCATTAGGCAAAAGGACATAAATTCCAAAAGCATTTTGCTATGCTCCAGGTGGCGTGCCGGGCGTAGATTCAGAAAAGTTTTCGTGGCTGCAATACCATCTTGATGACTGATGCTCGTATAGAGACTTGAAATGTCCATGGTTATCATTACAAAATCCTCTTCCCACTCCACATCCTGTATCTGCCTGAGGAAGTCCTTCGTGTCCTTAGTATATGAGCTCAACTGAGCTACCCATGGAGCCAGAAAAGAGTCAATGAATCGCGACATCCTTTCAGTCAATCCTCCTATGGATGACACAATCGGCCTCCCTGGTGGTGCTGTGGAGTCTTTGTGTATCTTCGGGATATACATATATACATATATACACACACACACACATATACGTACACACAAATATACATATGAAAAACATGTATAGAACTATATGTCAAAATGCCCATATAGTGGTGATGAAAAAGGAAAGAATAGAGTAAGAAAAATAATAAAAAAGAATGGGCAAAGTCTTTAGAAAGTAGAGGAAGGAGGGGTGAAAAAGAAAGCTCAATCATTGAAAGATTCCTCCATACCGCCTGTCCAATGCAGTGTCACTACAAACCGAGGAGTCCAAGCAGTAGTGCCTGGTAAAGGTGTGGATACTCTTCCAGGTCCCCGCCCTGCAGATCTCTTGGAAAGGTACGCCGGCAAACAAATCGGTCGAGGTAGAGACTGCTCTAGTAGAATGCGCACTGACCCTCCCCTGGAGGGGCTTTCCTGCGGCCTGATTACAGTATTGGATGGTACTAGAAATCGAACGTGCATTGCCTCGTTAGGAGAGGGGACGCCACTTACAAGGGGCACTATAGGCCACAAAGAGTTGGGGTGACTTTTGGAAGGTTTTAGTCTTGTGGAGACAGAATTTTAGACAGCGCTGAAAATCTAGAGAATTAAGAGCTCTCTCCGTTGGTGTTGTAGGAAAAAAGTTTAGAATAAGTGGTTCGTTTAAATGAAAGTCCAATGGAACTTTTAGGGATGAACTTGGGGTTGGAACGTAACATTACTCTTGTGCTAGAATTGAGGAAAAGGCTCCTGCATAGTGAGAGCCTGCATTTCACCCACTCTTCTAGCAGATGTCAAATCCAGAAGTAGAGCAACTTTCCTTAATAGAAATTTCATGTCTGCCTTGTGGATAGGTTCGAAGGAATGTTTCATGATCTGAGACGGTACCACGTTAAGCTGCCAGACTGGTGGGGGAGGCTTGACAGGTAGAAAGACCCTAAAAAGTCCTTTCATGAATTATTTGATGATTCTAGCGGACTAGCATAAAGAGGGGCGTGAAGCAGCCACAAGATGAACCTTAATAGATGCATGAGCCTGACCAGCTTTCGCCAATGAGAGGATGGAGGGAAGAATCTCATGAGCCGAAGAGAAGAAAGGATGAACGCCCAATTCCTGGCACCAGAGACAAAACCTCTTTCCATTTGTGCTCTGTGCCAGAGTGGGAGAAAATCTTTACATTCAGTGAAAAGGTTCAGATGATAGAATTCAGATTTTAGGAGCCATGCCGCTAATCAAATCAATTTGGGATCCGGATGCAGCACTTGACCTCGGGACATAGTCAATAGCGATGAAATAGGATCCAAGAGAATCGGCTGCCTTTCCGAGAGAAGGAGTTCTGTGTACCAATAGTGGCCAAGATGGGGCTATGAAGATCATCCTGCAGGGCTCTGCCTTCATCTTCATGAGAAGCCTTGGCAGGAGGGGAATGGGAGGAAGCGCGTAGGCAAAGGTGCCCGACCAGGCCATCGAAAACACATTCTCTCAGGATACCGGATGGTGATGCAAACTTGCGAATTACCAGCAATAGCTGTTTGCCGGAGTTGCAAACAGGTTTATGGTTGGCTTGCCACAGTGTCGAAAGAGGTGTTTCTTGGTGCAGTTCCCATTCATGGTATGCAGACTTGAGCCTGCTAAGTGTATCCGCTGTCGCTTTGAGATTCCCCTGGAAGGTGTTCTGCTCTTAGTGAAACTCCATTCTGGATCGCCCACTCCCAGATGCACTGAGCTTCGAGCGACAATAGAGGAGACCTTGTGCCCCCATACTTGTGGACATAATGCATCGCTGTTGTATTGTCCATCCTGATGAGAACGGACAAGTTCTGTATCCTTGGTAGGAATGCTTGCAGGGCTAAACAAATTGCTCTTAGCTCCAGCAAATTGATGTGGAGAAGGCGACTATGTTGCTGCCAACGGCCACTGATTTGAAGGTCTTGCAGGAACGCTCCCCATCCTTCTAGAGATGCATCCGTGGTTATTACTCGCAGAGCTGGTGATGCCAGGACAGACCTTTTGAAAATGCTTTTCTGCTGGGTCCACCAAGATATGGCTTGAACCATAACAAGAGTTACTTTGAGGATATCATCGAAGAACCAGCCACTTGACGCCATTGTCAGTCTAGTTGTTCCTGAAGGGGACGCATCCTCAGGCGGCAGAAGGGAATGAGGGGGATGCAAGATGACATTGACCCTAGGAGACAGTTGTAACGGCAAACTGAAAGTGACTTTTTTCTTAGGAAGCCTTAGATATCAGTTTTGTTTGTCTTTCTGGTGAAGGAAAGGCTTTGTTCAGAGTCATGTCCAAAATAGCACCCAGAAAGGTAATGCTTTTGTATGGTTGTAGGTTTAATTTCTCCTTGTTTAAGTTAAGGCCTAGACTTTCGAATAGACATGTGCAAGCTGCAGTGGATGCCCAGGCTGCCAAAATGGACGGTGCTTTATCAGCCAATCGTCCAAGTAATGAAACACGTGGTGAGGTTGCTTTCGAAGGAAAGCCACCACAGCGGCTAGGCACTTCGTAAATATCCTTGGCACCGATCTTAGGCCAAATGGCAGTACCTTGAATTGGTAGTATCTCCTGGCTACAGTGAAGCGAAGATACTTCCTGTGCAATGGATGAATGGGAACATGGAAGGAGCATTGAAATCTCCTGAATTTAGAAGTCGCAGTATGTCTTGCAAGGAGACCATACAAAAGGATGTTTATTGAGGTAAGTGTTGAGTCCTCAAGTCTAGGATAGGCCGTCACGTTCTGAAAGCCTTCCATACCAAAATGAAAACTGGAGTAGAACCCTTTTTCGCTCTAGGATGCGGAACTGGTTCTATTGCCTCTTTTTTGGTGCATCAACCGGGCTTCTAGTCGCAGGATGTATAGATGCCTCGTCGCTTGTAAGCCAGGAGGAGTGGACGGTGTTATTTGATTAAACTCCAACGTATGGCCAAATTGAATAATGTTGAGCACTCATTGATTGGTTATTATATTTTGTCAGGTCTGGATATATAGAGATACACCCCCCCCCGGCGACTGATGTGGGAAGGATAAAGAGCCAGAGCCTGAAAGTAGTCATTGGCGACGTGAGGAATCCTTCCCCAACGCCGGGCTCATCAGCTGGGTGCCGATCTGGAATAAGTCGTAGATTGAAATTGCTGCTAAGTGTGTTGGGGTCCATAAGGTTGTGTAGAGGAGGGGTAAGAGAGATACCTGTACTGTTGGTATCCACCTCTATATAAGGGCAGACCTCTTCGGCGAACCCCGGAAAATGTACCTAGCGGTTCTGGAGCATCCCCAACGACTTTGCTGTTTGTGTCCTTTATATTCTGGAGACCCTCATCGATATTTTGACAGACGTTGAGGACATTTTAACTTAATTTTCACCTCCTAGTAGTCTGTCGATTCCCTCCTCAACCCAGCTCCACCGCTCATACCTGCACATGCCATGGATGATTGTTAACAGAGAAGCCGGGTTCTTGGACTTCCTTTGAGCCACCTAGGAGATTACAGAGTCTGGTTTTGGGTGGCCCATCAGGCAGGCAGGCCTTTCGTCTGGGGCCTTATTCTTCTTTCCCAATCCAGGAAGAATAGGAATCACTGTGGCTGGGGTTTTCATGACCTTAAGGCCCTCCTTTCATATGTAAACAACAATGGGAATGCGAAGTTGGCATTGGCAAATCAAATCTTTTGGCTGATCTTTCAAGAAAATTATTGAAAACCACTGATGTCCTCAGGTGGAGAATCTATAGGAACCGGTGAGGGTGAAGACAGAGTGGGAATAATATATTCGTCCCATTCTCTTTGTGGATCGGGAAGCTCCCTTTCTTCCAGGTCGTCATCAGAAGTGACAGGGTGTTGATCAGGAGGCAGTGTTGATGGTGGAGCAGTGTCCGTGTGCAACGTCGCCCATAATTGTGGGGTGGAAGGAACTGAATGTTTAGGAGGCAACTCAGCATGCTCCGGCACAGCAGAAGGTGATGGAAATCTTTTCTTATAGTCCTAAAGCATGAACTGCAGATTGGAAAGCAACGATGATGGCATACAAACCATTTCCTCTTGATGGCAGTATAGAGGAGGCACATAATAGTGTTCCTCCTCATAGCCCTCCTCAAATTCATCTTCCTAGCATTTTACATGCAACTCCGATGGACTGCGGGCATAACCAAAGGGGCCATCATCTTCATCAGAGTCCTCTTCTTCCAGGAGATGTGAAGAAGTCAAAGGAGTCGCCTAACTAGGTAATGTGACTTCTGGAGTGAAGTGTCTAATTCTTGATTTTTCTGCAGGAATCTTTTCCCTAGTCAACAAGGTCGTCAATGGTGTTATCAACTATGTCGTCGGTGTAGCCTCTGTCGTTGACAGGGTCGAAGGCAAACTAGATACCATTGTTGTCTATGCCGCCAACCGTGGCGTACCGGTTGACAATGGTGTCTGCGGTACAATAACCGACGATCCCGTCGTCGATGCGGTCATTGGAGGAGGTATCGATGATGAAGGTTCCTCAACTGAAGATGCCTGGGAAATATCGCTCTGCATCGGCGATGGTCTCTTCGACGCTGCCGTCATTGACGACAATGATTTAGTAAACGTTAAAGCCTTCATCAACTATTTCTCCTCAGTGGAAAACAGACAAAGGCTTTTTGAAGGTTTTCTTGCACTCAGGTGTTGAACTCGCTTTTTAACCCTACTGTCGCCTGTAAGAAAGTTACCTTTCCTTTTCACCTCAGTGAGATTTTGTAAGACTATGCCTGTAAGATCCATGGGTGGTCTTTTTTGAGGCTTTACAAGGGCTCTCGCCAGATGAATGAGGTTCAGATATTTCCATCTTGTGAGACTTTCTGGAAGACGAGGAAGAAGAGGCCTCATCACTAGATACAGGCTCTTTTCTGGTCTTCATTTATTGGAGCCAAATGAGAAGGCGCCCCTCACGATCCCTCAGTGTTTTGGTGGAGAAGGTGCGACATACTTTACAATTCTTGGCTTTGTGGTCAGGGTACAGGCAGTAGATACAGTCCTTGTGAGGTTCCTCAACATGCAGTCTTTTCTTAGAGCAGGTGGCACAGGCTCTGAAAAGACCCTTCTCCTTGTCAGACATCAGGATTGTAGAATAAGCAAGCCAAATAAGTAGAATTCTGAAGAAAAGGTTAGAAAAACCTTGCAAGAGAGTAGGTAAGGAAAAAACGGAGCAAATCTCAATGGAGATTCCCTGGCACAATGTGCAGTAGAAAATTTGAAGGTCCGAGGTTCTCTCAGGAATGTTCTAGAGGGTAGGCTGTTCGGATTGGCTAAAGCCTAGTTTTTGGTCTCTGTTACAAAAAGTGATGGCTATGTTACAAATATGAAATGGGCCTAGGCCTGTTTCTCTAGTTTATGCTAAATTGGCATTGTTTTTTATGATATACCAGGGACTCCCATCTAAACGACGGGGAAGGATTCAAGCATGTTAATCTATGAACGTTCCAATACTGGAGTAATTCTGGTTTTCATGATGGCTTTCAACTTTTCTATAGCAGCAAGTGTTTGTGCACAGAGGACCCTGTAGATGCAAAAGACCTCCACCGTATTCTGCAGCTGCCATAGTTACTCCATCTCATTCCAGAAGCTCCAAATTGGCCATCTTAGTTTGCTGTGCCCTCTTCATTGATTTAACTTCACCATCTTGCCTCAGAAGTCCTGCCAGATGATGTTTCCACTTCCACTCCCCTCCGGCAACCTAGCTTTTCACTTCCGTCATTCGGGCGACGGAAGTGAAAGGCTAGGTTGCCGGAGGGGAGCCGCCGGCTATAAAATTGCACAGCGTGAAGAAAGCCCCTGTCATGTCCGCCCATGTTATGCGGAAATTAAGCACAACTTGTATGAGGCCCCAGTAAATTACTGCGAGTGCCCACACGGGTATATCCGTGAGTAGTTCATTAATTTTATATTTTTCACATAAATATCCTCACGGTTGGGTGCGCCTTAGCGCGTACACACCGCCGGTGGATGACACTCATGGTCCTGACGAATGCTGAGCGATTTTGGCTCTTAAAGCTGAAACACGTTGACCAATTTCCTATAGGACTAAGGGTTTTCAAATAAAGAAACCCATTTAGAAGTCCCTACATCACTTTTTTTTAACCAATGCGGGTTGGACTATTAATGAAGTAGCTGACAGTTACAACTACGCATTTTTTTATTTTTTTGCACACACTTAGCACAATTGGGTTTTTCACTGTAACAACACACAAAAGAACCAGCTCCGCTGTAAACAGGCGTAGAAGCACACTGGGAGGACACTCGATCCTTCGAGTGGGAACCCAGTGATGAAGCATGTCACCTCCAGGTTGGTGAGTGAGGGTTCTTTTTAAAATTAACTTTTGTGTTCCTTTCACCAGGTTCAACGTTTTCTCCTCTTTTGAATTTTTATTGGAGGTGTTTGTTATTTATTTATCACTCTTCCGTTGTTGATTAATACTCCCATCCGGGTTCATCAGTAATCTATTGTCCAGATAAATGATCAACCTTATTCCTCTTTCTCTTAAATAACCCACTACTGGACGCATCACCTTTGTGAAGCACCATGGTGCTGTTGAACCCGAACGATAGACACTCAAATCGAAACAACTGATTCCGCCATCTGAACTGCAAAAACCTCAGACTCTTTCGCCATAGGAATGGTGAAATAAACATCCTTCAAATCTATCTTCACCATCCAATCGATATCCTGCAGTAAATCCCTCAAGGAGTAAATTCCCTCAATTTTGAAATAACAAAACTTAACTTATAAATGTAAAATTCCGGAGACTTCTCACCGGCCTCCAACCCTTGTCCTTTTCTACCATCAACAAGGTACTCACAAACATTTTATCTTCTTCCACCTGAATAATAGCCTTCTTCTCCAACATCTGATTTACTTCCTCTTGAAATTTCTCCTGCAAATCCTTTTGAAATACCAACTCTTTTGGTTCCTCTATTTGAACTGGAACTGATTCGAACTGTATCCTATACCCTGTTATAGATTGTAGTACCCAAGCGTCTGAGGTTATTTCTTACCATTGTGGTCTGAAAAACTTCAGCCTTCCTTTAAGGGATAAAACCAAAAGTTTTGTTTGTACTCAGCTTGTCCTGGTCCTTGACCTCAACCATAGGCTTGTTCACTCAAACGTGTTCCACGCCTTCCCGATTCCTTCCTCTCTGTGGATAGAACTGACCATTTCCTGGTTGTCCTCTGTATCCACCATATTGCTGAAATTGTGAATTTTGATACATGGCCCTAAATCCTGCTCGGCCAGCAGTTTGCCCTCTCCTACCGACCCTACAATTAAAGCTATTATTCTGAAAAACCCTTCACATTGAGAATTGCGCCTTATCAAGACTTGTAAAAGTCTTCACATATTTAGATAAAGATTTAACCAAACCTTCCCCAAACAAACCTTTCGCGTCATCTAATAACTCCCTTCTAGTCAAATCATTAAATTTTGGGTTTATTCTCGTTAATAACGTTTTACGTCTCTCAGTCAGTCAACATTCCTGCATTTGCATTACCCATAAAACAAATTGCCCTCTGGCATCAACCTCTCAAGAGCAACAAATCTACCTCCGAACCTTTCAAAAATGCTTCTTCAACCTTGTCAAAAACCTAGCCAATGGTCCCAATATATCAAGTAATTAGTCTTGACCAATTATTTGTGATATTTCCAATTCATTTTGCGGATCCTTTCCCAACTTGAACATGCAGGTGATCAGATCTGGATCCAAATTAGGTGTCTGAGTCACCTTCTCCTCAATCACTGGTCTAGAGCATTCAGCTCGCATAAAATTAAGCTCCTATCTCTCCAATGGTTGATGCAATCTTGATTTAATATATTGAGGCACATGCTCCATGGGCCACCAGTCCTTACCTCTTGGGTGCCTTATTTCAATGGGATCAAATAGTTTCTCCCCAAAGGGATCCGGAATAGTAGATACATCCTTACGGCTAGATCTAGAGCCTAACTCACTCTCTTCATTCTCATAATCATCCTAATATTCTAGATCCAGGACACACTCATCCAGATTTTCATTGGATCTTCCACTTTGAAACCAAAACTCATCCACAGGAGTTTCGTCTAAATCAGCGCTTTGCTGACTGTCGCCAAGGACACCTGAACCATGCAAGGCGCTTGGGCCTTCTTTATCTCCTCTTATTTTCCAAATGTCTTTTCCTTTTCAGACATTTACCAGCAGGACCCCTGTTCTCAGACTAATTGTCTGATACTGCAAAATATTCATCTCCATCTATAGCCTTCCTTTCTCTTTTTCCCCAAAACCTGTTTTAATGTTTCCTTAACTACTGCCTGAACTTCATCATTCACCAGTTTCCTTAACCTATCCTCTGTAGCGTCCTCACACATCTGGATATATATATATATATATATATATATATATATATATATATATATATCATCACAAACGTCACACCCATTAGAGGAGCCTCAGGAGACAGTTGATGCCTTTAATCACAGGATATTAACAGCGCAATACAGCAGCAGTGTCACTTAACAAAATTAAAACCCAACGCGCTTCGAACTGAAAAGTTCTTGGTCACGGGTTAAGGAAGTGTTGATGGCAGAGTTGATTGGGAACACCCTAATAAGTATACATTGGCTCCGCCTCCATTCGTGAGTGCCGTTAGGCATGCTGGAGCTTGTAATTCCGCTTCGTTTTCCCACAGTGGGTACTGCCATTATTCACCAAAGTAATCCATATTTACAACCTTTGTAGGTGAAAGTAGACTCTGAGGATATATATATTTATTTGTCCACCAACGTAATCCCGTTGCCGAAGGCACACTTTAAACAGCCGGTGCGAGTTGCAGGGACGGGCTTTCCCTGTTAATAATTAACCACCAACACAATTATACTCGCACACCTCCAGGAAATTGTTCTATAGCAGGTTTATTTTAACAACGTGCCATTACAGCACACTGTCATTTAACCAACACATTTCAATCTTGCTCACGGTTACAAACATTTGTCCATCCTTAGTTTCAACATTTTATACCAGAAAATCATAGCAGCACTATTATGATGCATTATGGTACTGGTAGTTACTTCTCGCTTTAGTTACAATTTTTTCATTTCATATCACTTTTACGGTGTCCAAATTATTGCATTAAAATACTGGTACCGGTCAGTGCAACTGTATTTGTCTCTATTAATTTACTTTCACGCTGTTTATGAACATAAGAGATATTTAATAATTCACATGTATTCTCTAAGTGAGTTACTGTAAATAAATATTCCCATAGGCAACCATGATATGGCATATGGTAATGCCCGTTTTGCCATGCATTATGTACATATACATAGTATAGCGCACCTTTTATAGTCTATAAGGACTTAGTGTCCAAATTCTGAGACATATACATTGTACATATTTGACCTACATTTGTCTTGTTGTTGGCCAGAATATTTTCAAAAGGAGTAAAGATTACTCAAAGGTGCACATAAAGTTCTTCATCCCCATTCAACCCCCCAGGGATCTTTGTTTTAAATCGGATGATAAGTCTTGATTCTAATCGACGTAGGGTCATCAGTCTATTTCCACCTCTCTCTTTTATCGGTACTGTGCCAGTCCACTGTATGTCATATCCTTCCATGTCTGTTTTTCTTTTTCATGAATTAACATATGTTTGGCCATAGCATAGCTTAAATCACAGTTTTCAATCGCTCGGATATGTTCTAGTATTCTTTTATGTAAGGGACAGATGGTGCTCCCGATGTACCTTTTGCCACAAAAACGTTGTAATAGGTACACCACGTGTGTTGTTTTGCAAGTTATGTTACTTTCCACTGTGAAGATTTGTCCTTTAGGGTCCTTGATTCTGGATAGATTGCGTCCTACTTGACAGGCCTTACATTGGCTGCATTTCGTAAAGCCTTTCCGTTTGTCATCCAGCCAGTTGTTACCTTTTTTCTTTTTTTCTTCAAAGTGGCTATTGACCAATTTATCCCGTAAAGACGGTGCTTTTCTGAATGTAATTTGTGGAAATGGGCCCACTTCCTTTCCTATATCCGGATCTTTTTGCAGAACATGCCAGTATTTTTGTAGTGTTTTCCTTATCTTGCGGCTTTCCTTTTAATAAGTCAATATCATTCTGATTGGTTCCTTCAAGGTTGATTCAGGTTTCAATTCTCTTTGCGGGATCAATGTCTCTATTCGGTTTTTTTCTCTTGCTCTTTTTTCACCTCTTTCTATATCACATTTTTTATATCCTCTGTTCCTGAATCTGTTTGCAGTTTCTTTAAACTTGTTATCCATTTCCTTTTGATTTGAACAATTCCTCTTCATCCTGATAAATTCCCCATATGGGATGTTCTTTTTCAATATTTCAGGATGAAAACTTTGTCCATGTAATATGCTATTCGTAGCTGTTATTTTCCTGTGGACTGTCGTTTCCAGCTTGCCATTCTGGACATATACTTTTGTATCTAAAAATACTGTTTCACTTGTACTTATACTATATGTGAATTTTAGTCCTAGTTCGTGGTTGTTCAGGATCACCATATATTCCAGAAATTCATTGTCTGGTCCATCCCATATCAGGAACAGATCGTCTATAAATCGCAGCCAGAGAATTACTCTGGCTGCGTATTGGTCATTTCCTTCTCTCCAAGCTACCATTTTCTCCCACCAACCCATTACTAGGTTGGCGTAGCTTGGAGAGAAGGAAACTCCCATGGCTGTGCCACAGGTTTGAGTGTAGTGTACCTTATTAAAAAGAAAAACGTTATTTCTAAGGCACATCTCCACCATTTCAATAAGCATATCACAATGCTTCAATTGTTCCAATGGTTTCTGTTTTAGAAAATATTTTACTCCTGTCGGGCCCAGTTCATGATTTATCGAGGTGTAAAGAGACACAACGTCTATGGTTACCAGCGGTAACCATCCGTCCATTCAATATTCATCAAGTGTCTGAGGAAATCCCCCGTGTCTTTTATATACGAGGGTAAGGTAGGCACAATTGGGGCTAAGAAGTGGTCAACATAAATAGCAACATTCTCATATAGAGACCCACAACTGGAAATAATCGGTCTCCCAGGGGGTTTATTCAGTGTCTTGTGGACTTTCGGGAGATAGTATATCGTTGGAGTGATAAATAATATATACACAGACACACACTTTCTCCACTTATATAGCCTTCTCACTTGTATTATTTGTATTATTTGGGCTTTCTTTTCAATAAATCAAATCGACTCTGCTCACTTGGAAGAGCAATCACTTCCTCACTGTGTAAAAAACTATCATTTTCCTAACCAGGCAACGAGCGTCTGAGGAAAATGAACGGTCCGTTGCCTAGATACCAATGCGCTCCATCCGCCTGTAAAACAGGCCAGGATGCTATGCAACAAGCACTCTTCCTTTTAGAAAACAAACTAAGCAAACAACGATGTGCTCCGTCCGCTGATACACATACGAGGCCGTCTCCATTCCATACATTACACCTTTGCCCATTAGCGCGAGCCAGCGGTCACTACTCACACTGTTGAAGGTCAGTTTTAAAACCTGAATAGCCAGTTTCCTTCAATACCAATATTATTTCAAGCAAATTTAAATGTCTTTTTAACAATTCTCACTAAATATTTCTCCATCATATCTAGTTACCTTTAAATTCATAACTCAAAATCCTATTACTAAAATAAAAGTTATAATGTACCTCAAAAAACTTTAAACAATAAATGTGATCATCCAACACAAACACCCATAAATTGGGTAATCAATGCTCACTCCCAAACTCATAAGAAATGCGTTACTTACCTGTAACTGCAGTTGTCCAGTATTGGTATCTTTCATAGATTCACATGCCTGAATCATTCCCCGTCGTCGGGGTGAGAGTCCCCGGTACATAACAATAGTAATGTCAAATAGACATATACATACTAATAGGCCAGAGGCCTCACATTAGTAACCTGAGTCC
This sequence comes from Lissotriton helveticus, assembly GCF_964261635.1. Lineage (NCBI taxonomy): Eukaryota > Metazoa > Chordata > Amphibia > Caudata > Salamandridae > Lissotriton > Lissotriton helveticus. The sequence continues at coordinate 823,384,856 of NC_136073.1, forward strand.
TTTTGTAAAAAAGGACCAAAGTTTGGCCAGTAGCCAATCAGCTACTACCACCCTCTAGAACCTTCCTGGAAGGAGCCCTAGTTCTCAGATTTTCGTAAGCACAGTGCTAAGTAGTACCTACTGAGAGAACCAAGGGGAGCCCTTCCAGGGGAGGCGGGTGGGTTGCATGTGAATCTATGAAAGATACCAATACTGGATAACTGCTGTTACAGGTAAGGAACGCATTTCTTATCCAGTATTATGGGTATCTTTCATAGATTCACATGCCTGAATCAGAGTAGCGAGCAATAGCCAGCACATTTCATCTAGTACATCATGGAAAACACTTAATAACCCCTTATTAGTGCAATCCCATGAGCATGTAAACATTATCAGTAGGAAGAAATGTGAAAGAAGGCAATAGGAAGGTGGGATGAAAGGAAGAAGGCTCACCTCTACTGAAATAGATGACGGAGCACTGCTTGTCCCACTGCTGCATCCTTCATAAGTTCTGAGTCCAAGCAGTAGTGCCTGGTGAACGTATGAGGTGTCTTCCAGGTTTCCGCTCTACAAATGTCGACAATCGGCACCCCAGCAAAGAGCGCCATGGAAGTGGTGACTGCTCTTGTGGAATGAGCCCGAACCTTGGAAGGAAGATGATGTCCCGCCTGTTGGTGGCAGAAGGCGATGGCCACAGAGATCCATCTTGAAATACTCTGCTTTGTCAATGGATGACCTTTCCTGGGCCTACTAAAGGCAATGAATAAATTGGCTGGATTTTCGAAACTGTTCCGTCCTATGGATATAGAACTTCAAACATCTCTTCAGGTCTAAAGAGTGGAGAGATCTCTCCGCTGCTGTGGATGGATTCGGAAAGAAAGTCTTTAGGACAATAGGTTCGTTGAGATGAAAAGTAGACGGGACTTTTGGTATGAACCTAGGATTGGTCCTCAAGATGACCCTGTCCTGTTTGAATTGAATGAAAGGGTCCTGAATAGACAAAGCCTGAAGCTCACTTACTCTCCTTGCTGACGTGAGAGCCAATAGGAGAGCTGTCTTCCATGACAAGTATTTATGTCTGCTTTATGAATTGGCTCAAAGCGGTGTTTCATCAACTGGGCCAAGACAATGTTGAGTTGCCACGTAGGTGTTAACGGTGTAACTGGAGGGAATGTTCTGAATAATCATTTCAGAAACTGCTTGATCAGTCTATTGGACCATAGTGACGTCCCAGACGAAGAGCGCCTAAATCGAGAGATGGCCGCCAGATGGACCTTTATTGAGGCGTGTGCCAATCCCGAGTTAGCCAGGTGTAGTAAGTAAGGCAGCAGTTGCGCTGGAGATGACGAAAACGGATGCAGTTTGTTAGCTTTACACCACATACAGAACCTTTTCCACTTAAGGGAATACGTCTTGTTGGTACTGTCGGCCTGGGCCCGGGCCAGGACTGCTCTACACCTGAGGAATATCTAAGTCCTGGAACTCTCTGAACTCAGGAGCCAAACCGATAATCTGAGAGATGTCGGATCTGGATGCTGGACTTGCCCTTGGTTCATAGTGAGGAGATTCGGGTATGGCCTGAATGGAATCGGTGGCTCCAGTGATAGAAGGTGGAGCTTTGTAAACCAGTGTTGGCGCGGCCACGCTGGGGCTACCAGGATCAGGGTGCAACGCTCTGTCTTCATCTTCCGGAGAACCCTGGGAATCAGGGGAAATGGAGGAAATGCGTAAGCAAATACGTTGCAGCATGCCATCGAAAATGCATCCCGAGAGATCTTGGCTGGGGATGCCAGCTTGCGTAATGTTGGCATTTCGCGTTGGCTTCCGTTGCAAACAGGTCCTGGTGGGTGTGCCCCAGCGGGAGAAAACTGCGCTGAGAGCCAGTTGGTCGAGCTCCCACTCGTGGCAAATGGAGCGTTGTCTGCTCAGGGAGTCCGCCAGGGTATTGTCTGCCCCTGGGACATACTCGGCTCGAAGAGAAATGTTGCTGCGGAGTAGCCATTTCCAAATGCGTTGAGATTCTTGCGACGTCATTGATCGAGTACCCATTGTTTGTTCAAATAGTGCATTGTGGTGGTGTTGTCGGTTCTCACAAGCACTGGGGAGTTCCTGATCCGAGGCAGGAATGCTCGAAGAGCCAGGTATACTGCCCTCAACTCGAGCAGGTTGATGTGCAGCTCCTTTTCTGCCAGTGACCATTGGCCATTGATCCGGAGCTCCTGCAGGAACGCCCCCCATCCTTCCAACGAGGCGTCTGTTATTACATGGGGTGAGATTGGAAGCAGGAATGGGAGGCCCCGGTTCAGATTTTTCGTTTGAAGCCACCAGTGCAGGGCCTGTGTCATGACTGGCGTGATCTTGATCAGATCGTCGAAAGACCCAGAGCACTGGATCCATTGAGCTGACAACTCCTCCTGTAGTGGGCGCATACTGAGGCGGCAGTGTGGAATTAGCAAGCTATTGGAGGACATCATCCCCAACAATTATTTGAAGAGTCGCACCTTGATGGTCTTCCTGGTCTGAACTCGGCGTGCCAGAGACTTTAGTTTGAGTTGGCGCTCCTGCGAAGGGAAGGCCTTTCCCTGGCGTGTGTCCAGAGTTGCTCCCAGGAAAGTGAGACATTGCGATGGTTGAAGGACAGACTTTTCCTGGTTGAGTGTAAGTCCTAGGCTCTCGAAAAGTTGAAGACAGGCGTTGGAAGATTTGGTTACGCCTATCAGAGTAGGAGCCTTGACAAGCCAGTCGTCCAAGTAGGGGAAAACCTGGTGATTGAGTTGGCGAAGGTACGCTGCCACAGGAGACAGACATTTTGTAAAAATGCGTGGTGCCGACTGTGAGAAGTTGGCCTGATATGCAGTGCTCACTATTCAAGTGAACACTATGTATCAGTCCAAACAACCCTTATTGATGTCTGGTTGTAAGTCAACCTGATAGACCAGCTATCCTAGTAGCATGGACACGTGCAGTCTTTAGGCTAAACTCTAGCGGGCGTGTTAAGCCAGCTGTTTTACCATCACATTTACCCCTTGAACACCAAGTGAAAGGACACCACACAAGTTGTTATGAAAATAAACAGATATTTATTTATAACAAGACTACCCTGAACTCTTTATGAGTCAGGGAGCTAAGCACACAACAAAACTCTTACGAAAATACTTTAAGTCGCACAAATTACACAAATGCCCGAGGGGCACGAAAAACCATATACTACACAAGTGGAATGCGAAATTACTAGCAGGTAAGTACTATTCTCATAGGCTTTAGAATCGCTAGGACTAATCTCCTGAACCTTCAGATTGCAAGGGGGAGGCCTAGGGACGTCGTGTGCAGAGTGGGAACTCTCACGCGTAAGGCGGGAAAAAGTCTATGGAGGCTAGTAAAAGCAAAGTTAGTGTTCTCGGGCGAACCCGACTAAGTAGAGCTGAAACGACAGTGGATCCTGACACTTAGATAGTAAGACTATGCTGGAGCACCGAAATGCTCAGGTTACCTAGCCCAGGGGCTGCGGCTGCATAGGGCTGAAAAGACGTCGGAGATCCTCGTTGCAGTCTATGGAGCCTGAAGAAAGAAGTTGCTGGCAGGCGACCAGTGAAGAAGTTCGTGGTGATCCAAGCCTGGATCAGTGAAGATGGATACCTGTAAGCAGAGGGGACCAAGTTCTGAATCACTAGCCAGTGATTAGATGGGCACCAGGATGGCACCGGGCAAAGTCACCTCGACCAGGTGAGTGGGCGACGCTGGGCTCTGCAGTCTCTCGGACCAGGAGGCGTTGTCGGCGACCAGGATGGAGGGCGAGCTGTCCCACGGTGGTATCTGCTGTAGACGTCGCTGGACCCGGGATTGGGGCAACAAGTCTTGGCAAATGCAAGCCCACGCGGTGGACTTAAAAGGGCGTCTGGAGTGGACCAGGAGGGTCCAGGGTACTTCTCTGATGGAGGGAAGCAAGGGCCAGTCTGGAGCAACCAGACCAGCGGTGTTGCCGTCGAAGTTCGTCGTCAGGAGGGCCACTAGCCAACGGGCAAGTGTCCTGGACAACGCGGTGAGCAGCAAAGAGCAGAAGGGCCCCACGCCGATCTCGTGGATGCAAGGGGGCTGCACTTCGGTGCTGGAGCTGCTCAGGGTTGGGGCTTCTCTTACCCCAAAGCACTCAGTCGAGGGTCACTCGGTGGTCGTGCTGGACAAGCGTCGTGCAGTCTTGGAAGATGGCCGGTCCCTCGAGGTCTCGTCACACCCACGAATCACAGCTGGGCTGATGATGCAGGTTGAGGTCAGAGGTGCCAGGGAAGCCGGTTCTCGTCGAGCTGGGCAGTCTTGATCCGGTGTGGAGACTTACAGCAGACCGCGATGCTTGGATGGTGCCTGCTGCTGCAGGATGACTACTCCTTAGTCACAAGGGAGAAATCTTGAGAAGAGTCGAGAGTTCCTTTCGTGGAAAGTAGTTTCAGGATTCAAAGATGATCTAAATTTGGAAGGGGCCAGCTCCTACCTTTATCCTGCAAAAGGGGGCTGGCACGCGACTTAGTCCTGCCCTATGGGTGGGACTAGGAGGGGGGTGGTTACACCCTTCTCCTTTGGCGGGCTTTCCCCAGATCAGGGGCTGGAGTGCCCCTGGAACTGGTTCAAGCCGGCCTATGCACAGTGAGCACCGGGGTGCCACTTGCAGTCACCTTCCTCTAAAGCCCTGCCTACCTAGGATAGCAAAACCCTGTCTGGGACGGTGCTGGCACCGCCCCTGGCAGGAAACCCTTTGTCCTTGCCTCCTGCGCTGGGAGGACTCCCAGCAGCAGGAGGGCAGACTTGTGTCTCGGTGGCAGCATCCATCTTGTGGAGCTGAGGCTATGTCTGACTTTAACCAGGGTTACAGGTTACCAACATGTCGTGTCCCTCTAGAAGGGTGGAATGCTAACCCCGTCGCCAGAATTGGCGAGGGGTTAGTATTCCAATTCGTATGACACCTTACTCGACATGTTTTGATAATGTTATACCAAAGTTAGCATATGACCGCGAGGTACATAATGCACTTAAGAGTATATGGTATAGCGTTATCGTGGAACAGCTATTAGGACTTGGTTCCGCAAGCTGCAAACGGGCTCAGCTCATGCCAGAGCACCATTTCACATTATTCCACGCACTCTGCCTTCAGGATTGTTAAGGCCTGCCATCGGAGTGACTGATAGGAATATATGTGTCCATTTTAGGTTTAGATATAGGAATACTATATCTAAAGCAAAGGGTGATTACACCACCTTGCCCCAGCTGTCAAGCAGCCAGTTGTGTCTGGTTTAGTTAGTCAACCCAGGGGTGGCATAATACATGCTGCAGCCCCTGGGAGACTTCTGGGTACACCTCTGCCCTGGTTACAGGGACACAAGAGAGGGCCCAGTGCCAATTCAGTACCTGGGTACAATTTGGAGTAGAGAGAACAGCTAGGCTGTGGGTCTGATTAGCAGACCCACAGCCAGGGAAAGTCGTAAACCAGTGAAGCAAAAAGCAAAAATCTGGGTGATCATAGGATTGCAGACCCTACTCTCCTACACCGACTTTAGGCCAAATGGCAACACTGAATTGGTAGTGCCGTCCCGCCACCACAAATCTCAGAAATTGACAATGACTCTTGTGGATCAATGTGAAAGTAGGCGTCCTGGAGGTCTAAGGACACCATGAAATCTTTGGAATTGAGTAGCTGCAACACCTCTTGAACGGATACCATACGGAATGATTGTTTCTTGAGGCATCTGTTGAGGCTTCTTAGGTCCAAGATAGGTCTCCATTTTTTCTCCTTTTTTCGTATTAGGAAGAATCTGGAGTAGAATCCTTTCCCCTCTGACCTCTGGGAACTCTTTCCACGGCCCTTTTCTGGAGCATTAGAGAGAGTTCTTTTTGAAGGAGATGCAGATTCTTGTGCTGCATAGGACATGGGGTTCAGAGGAGGAGTCTCTACGAACTCCAAAGTATGGCCGAACCGAACCAGCTGGAGAACCCAACGATCCGTCGTGATTCTTTGCCAATTGTGGAGGAAGTTCGATATTTTCCCTCCAACTGCGTAATGCGGACAAAAAGTGGAGCCCTGTAGGAGGAAGAGGTCATTGCCTTCTGGCTGTGTCCTCCTTTCCTCCTCCTCGCCCTCGAAAGGAAGGCTTGTTGTACGATAAGTGGCCTTGTTGCTGGCGCTGTTGGTATTGCGGCTTGTACTGCTGTGAGGAGCCATAGGAGGTTTTGTATCCCTAATAGCCACCTCTTGTCTGTTGTCCTCGTCCTCTGGAGCCCCGAAAGGAAGTATTTTTATACTGGAGGGTACCCAGGGCTTTTGCGGTCTCGGTATATTTTTTGATACCCTGCAGCATCTCGTCAATATGCTCCCCAAAGAGCAGTGTTCCATCGAACAGCATGTCCAGTACTCTGGTTTGTACCTCAGGCCGGAACGATGTGGCTTTAAGCCACCCTTGGCGCCTCAGGACTGCTGCTCCAGCCATCTGTCTAAAGCCTGTAGAGGCTATATCCATCGCCACATCTGTCATTTCCGAGGCAGATCGCTCGCCCTCAGGGAGTATCTTCCTTGCCTCTTCCTTCTGGTTCTCTGGTAAGGCTCCTAAGTATGGGGCAATATCCGCCCACATCTGGCGATTGTATCGTCCTAAGAGGGCCAGAGAGTTTGCTGCCTGTATCGAAAGGGCCGACATGGACGAAAACTTTTTATCAATGTTATCAAGTTTACGGCCTTCCTTATCCGGTGGAGCAGTCAACGCTGCCGACGGATTGCTTGATTTACGCTGTGCAGCCTGTGTAATAACGGAGTCCGGTTTCGTTTGGCCTATGAGGCATGCCGGAGCCGTGGCCTTATATTTCTTGTCAAGTCTGGGCGGAACTGGAATCAGAGATGAGCGGTTCTGCATAATCTTCACTCCTTGATTCCAGATATATTCAATGATAGGGATGGATCTTACAATCTTCTTGAATGGCTCTTTAAAGTCATACAGGCAGCAATCCTGGGTTTGCGTGTTCATTTCGATTTTAAACCGTGCCGCAGCTCTTTCCACAATATTCTGAACCCCCCCCCCCCCCCGATATCCTTTGGGGGTGAATCAGCTTGTGGCTGGTCAGGGGATGCTGGATCCTGAATGACAATTATTCCATTCATCGTCTTGAATTTCTCCTTCCTCCTGCTGTTCTTCCTCTTCTCCTACTACGTCCTCCTCTTCATCAGAAGAAGGTAGAGGTGGTAAAGTGACAGGATCTGGACGAATGACCAGTGGAGGTGGTCTAGGGCGAGTAGGTATGACAGGTGTAGGCTGCTGTACCGGCGGAGTGGGCGGAAACCGCCATTTGTAATCCGCTATAAGAAATTGCAGGTCCGTCACTATTGATGCTGGGAGGCATACCATAGGTTGCGAGGAAGGAGAAGGAGTAATTTGACGTTCCTCCTGATATCGCCCTTCATCCTGACCCAGGTCTTCATAGTCAGAGCTTTAATGGACCTTAACATGGAGTTCTGACGGACTTGTCGCAGATTGGAACATGGAACCGTCATCAGAATCCTTTGCGTCCAGCAGATGGGTCGGCGGTAGTGACTGGACCCTGCTAGGTGACGTCAATTCCGGTGTTAAAGTACTCGTCATCCTGTAGTGAGTATAAGAGTACTGCAGTGTAGGAGACCCCGTATTCGACGAGCCCGTCGACGGGGTGGTCGTCGACGGTGGAGCGTCAATGGCCTTAGTAGACGACTCAGTTGTCTTCATCGACGACGCAGACGACGGCAGCGTCGACGGATCTTTCTTCGTCGACAGCAGCGTCTACGTTGGACCTGTCGTCGATGGCTTCGTCGATCTCATCGACAGTAGCGTCGACGGTCTTGACGATACTGATGTCGACGACTTCTTCTACGCCGTTGACGATGCCTTAGATGCCGATGAGGAAAACGTCGACGCTGAAGTGACTCTCGTTGACGACGATGACTGGTTTCGTCGACGTGCTAGATGTCGCCGACTGAGGCGTCGACGACGATTTTTTAATGGCAATGACAGATACAATCGACCTACCCGTCGACGACGATGCCGTCGACGTGGATAATGTTATTGTCGACGTCGTCACAGGCATGGCCGAAGTGACCAGCAAAGCCTTCTTGAAAGTGACATCCTGAAGAGAACTTGACCCTGCCATGGCCTGTGGACAAACCTCTGAAGACTTGGACATCTTCTGAGGTGGCTCTGCATATCTGCCTGGAGATGACGGTCTGGGCCTTTTGGAGGAGGAGTGTGAGCTTCTAAAGGAACACTCGCTCTCACCTGAAGAGACTGTCTGATCCTTCTCTAAGTCTCTGGAGCCATAAAAGCAGGCGCCCCTCTCTGTCCTTCAGGGTCTTGGCAGAGAAGGTGCGACAGACCTTGCAATCCTTCGCAGAGTGGTCAGGATAAAGACAGTAAAGGCAGTCTTCATGCCTGTCATCCACATGTAGTCTCAACTTGCTGCACGAAGCACAGGGTCTAAAAAGCCCTTTTTTAGGAGTGTCAGACATGGTGGACTGAAGTACTCCTCCACAAAAAAAGTTCTGTGAGAAAAATATGGAATAAATCCAGAAATATGAGAAAGCTGAGCAGAGCTCAGAGGAGACTCCCTTAGCACGACGTGCGGTAGAAATCGGAGTGACTAGGGCTACTTCCAGGAAGGTTCTAGAGGGTGGTAGTAGCCGATTGGCTACTGGCCAAACTTTGGTCCTTTTTTACAAAAGGACTCAGATCGGTTACTAATGTGAGGCCTCTGGCCTATTAGTATGTATACGTCTATATGACATTACTATTGTTATGTACCGGGGACTCCCACCCCGACAACGTGGAATGATTCAGGCATGTGAATCTATGAAAGATACCCATAATACTGGATAAAAAACATTATTTTAATTGTAATGTTTTAAAGTTCCATTCTCTGAGCTTTTGTGTGTTGCTGCTCAGAAGGAGTTAATAAAAGTTTATGCATAATGCTAGCCTCCAGTCAGGACATAAAATTATATGTTAACTTACCACCTCAGGGTTTGTCTGCTAGGTACTGGTCCACCATACACCCCAGTTTGTCAGTTTCCCTTCTCACTTATTCAAAAGGATATCTACCATGGGTAGCTTGATGATAATGTAGGAGGTATGGAATTACAAGCCCCCCAATCTTTGGGTGCCCCCTGCAGTGCTGCCCATTAAATAATTTATTTTGTGCCCAAACAAAAGCACTACCTTGGAGGGGCCATTTCTTTTAAAAGGTGAGCGGTACTATCTGAAAATAGAAAAGAATCTTGGGCAAAACCATCATCTTCCATGCAGTGATGTGACCAACTCATTATAGGAAGCATTTCAGCCAGGTCTTTGGATTCACATTAATCTATCTAATAAGGGCAGTAAAGTTACTTTGAATAGAATCCTGCTAGCACATTGTTCGATATATACCTAGGTATCACCACTTAAGCAGGGTGTGTGCTTGCAGCTTTTCTAAAATTGTATGCCCCTCAGCTAGAATAACCCTGACTGGCTCATGGAGTTTAATTGGAAATACTGCTACATTCCTAAATGTGTGAGATCAAAAGTGTGAGAAGTTGGCATGATATATGATGTTTCCAATTCTGGAACCACCCTGTATCAGTCCAAACAACCCTTATGGTGTCTGGTTGTCAGTCAACCTTATTAGACAAGCTATCCTAGGGGTAGCATGGACTAAGCAGCCTAAAGGCTTAACTTAAGAGGTCGTGTTAAGCGAGCTGTTTTACCACATACAATCCTGTAATATCAAATGAAAGGACACCACACAAATATATATTATAAAAATATATGTATTTATTACTAAAAACAATCCCCAGTATTCTTTTTATGAATAAAGGGGCACAAGCGTTAAATCAAAAGCACAGTATAACATACAAAGTTGCACAATTTTGGATGAGGCCAAGGGGCCACTCAAACCATATACTAAAAAAATGGTATAAGAGAGACCATTCGATCAGTGGTTAGGCCTAGGGAATCGCTGGAAGCAGTCGGGACAAGCAATGCTGAAGTCGGGAAAAGCCCGCGGGATTCGGGTGCAGTGCAGAAAGTGCACGCATGCATCAATGTTAACCAATGGTGCGTAAAAGTTACAAAGTTATAGTTTAAGGACACTTCCGCTGAACCTAGAGGAACAAAACTTAAGACACAGACCCTAGAGGTGTGTACCAGTGTGGGAACACCGGCGTTGCAATGTTACCTCACCCACAGGAAGTGGGTGCACAGGGTCGAAGTTGAGTCGGGTTTCGTCACGCAGGCTCTTGGTGCTTGGAGCTGAAAGGGCTGCAGGCGGGGTGAAAGAGAAGTGTCCGGTGGAGTCCAAGGGTGGACTCAAGTCGAAAAGTACCTGAAAGCAGAGGGGACAGAGTCTGGGTCACTCAGCAGTGACCAGGCTGGAACCAGGATGGAACCAGGCAATGTCGGGCGCAATCAGGTGGTTGTCGAGGAGCTTCTCTCCGCTGTCACGTGGGCTCTGGGGCATCTACGACGTCCAGGAGCGGGTCACGATCTGTCCCACGTAGGCTCTCGCTGTCGGCTTCAAGATTGGAGCAAACACTTGGCAAAAGCAATCCACGCGAAACCGGGAGATTGCTTCTCACTCGAACCAGGAGGGTCAGAGTGGGGGGCTCCTTTTCAGGGGAGCTGGTGCAAATCTGGAGCAACCAGAATCGCAAGTCGAATTTCAAGTTTCGTTGGTACAGGGGACACAAGCCAGCTGGCAAGTGACCGGACCAACGCGTTGAGCCAAAAGAAGCAGAAGGGCCCCACGCAGCACTCGTCGAGTGTGGAGGGCTGAACTTCGATGCAAGAGTGGCTCAGGGTTGGGGCTTCTCAAACCCCGTTGTACAGCTTCGAGGGTCACTCGTGGGCTGCACGGTCAGCGTCTCGTGGTCTTTTCAAGATGGCGTGCCCCACGCTTCCGGTCGCCTCCACGGGTCTCAACTCTGCAGGGACTGTGGATCGGGCTGTTAGAAGGCAGGCAAGCTTGATATCGTCGATCTCAGTCGCTCGAGTTCCGGCGGGAACTGCAACAAAGCAGACGTCGAGGGCTGGATGGTGCCTGTTTACACAGGGTGGTCACTCCTTGACCACAAGGGAGATTCTTCAGTCTTCTACGTTGAGTAGGATGTCGAAGGGTCCAGAGTTTCGTTTCTTATGTTTCATCAGGATAATCTGAAGTGCATTGGCACTGCTCCCACTCTTATTCGAATCTGGGGGGCTGGATTACCTGCTAGGTCCCCTCCTATGGGTGGGACCCAGGAAGTGGGTGGATACACCCCCTTCCTTTGATCCTGGCCGCGCTGGGACAGGGGCTGGAGTGCCCCAGAACCGGTTTGGCCGGATTATGCAAGGGGCAGCCTGGTGCTCCCCATGCAGTGTCTGGTTTCTTTCAAACCTCCCTGCTACAATCCACTATCTCCTGTCTGGGGGGTTGTAACACTGCCCTGCGACAGGAAACCCTTTGTCCAGGCCCCTTAGGCTGAGTTTCAGTCAGCTTCAGGGGGTCAGACTTGTGTCTGTGGCAGAAGCATCCATTTTGTGGATCTGAGGCCCTTTTAGAAATTAACCGCATTTAAGTAAAGTAACATGTCTTACCCCTCTAGAGGGGTGGAATGCTATCCCCGTCGCCAGAACTGGCGAGGGGATAGTATTCCAATTCGTATGACACCTTACACGACATGTTTTGATAAAGCCAAACCAGAGTTGCTATATAACCGCGAGGATTATAATGCACTTAAGAGTATATGGTATGGCATTATCCTGAAACAGCTTAGGGATTTGTTCCCGACGGCTGCAGACAGGCTCAGCTCATGCTAGAGCTCCATCTCACATTAAACCACGCACTCTGCCTCCAGGATTGATGAGGCCTTCCATAGGAGTGGCTCACAGGTTTATATGTGTCCAGATATAGGTTTAGATATAGGTATACTATATCTAAGCAAGGGGTGATTACACCACCTTGCCCCAGCTGAGTGATCAGCCAGTTGTGTCAATTTAAGAACCAGCCAGGGGTCGCAAAAGATATGCTGCAGCCCCTGGTAGGCCTTGGTGGCACCTATGCCCTGGGCACATATAGTGCATGGTACAGGGGCTGACAAGGAGTCCATTTCCAATTGTGGTATGTACCTATAGCACATGTATCAAAAATTTAGAGAGAGAACAGCAGGCTGGGGTTCTGATTAGCAGGCCCACAGCCTCAGTAGTCTAAAACCAGTGAAGCAAAAAGCAAACATTTGGGGTGACCATAGGATAGCAGACCCTACTCTCCTACACAACCCCCCCCCCCCCAAACGCAGGGACATTAAACTAACCTTGACCAGATAAGTCTTCATGTTCTAAGTGAAAGAACCTGGAGAGACCGTCTGCATTACCATGGTCAGCCCCTGGGCGGTGCTCCACTGTAAAGTCCATCCCCTGTAGGGAAATGGACCACCTGAGCAGTTTGGGATTTTCACCCTTCATCTGATTGAGCCACAAGAGGGGCTTATGGTCTGTCTGAACTAGGAAGTGAGTTCCAAACAAGTAGGACCTCAACTTCTTCAGGGCCCAAACCACAGCAAAGGCCTCCCGCTCAATGGCTGACCAACATTTCTCTCTGGGGGTCAGCCTTCTGCAAATAAAAGCAATGGACTGGTCTTGACCATCTTGATTAAGTTGTGAAAGCACAGCTCCCACCCCCAACTCAGAAGCATCTGTCTGTACAATGAACTGTTTGGAGTAGTCAGGACTCTTCAGGATAGGTGCAGAGCACATGGCCTTCTTCAGGTCATCAAATGCCTTCTGACAGCTAACTGTCCACTGAACCTTTTTTGGCATCTTCTTGGATGTCAAGTCATTTAATGGTGTCACAATGGACCCATAGTTTTTCACAAACTTTCTGTAATACCCAGTCAGGCCCAAGAAGGCTCCGACTTGTGTCTGGGTAACTGGAGGAGCCCAGTCCTGTATGGTCTGGATTTTGCTCTCCAGTGGTTGAACCTGACCTCCACCTACTAGGTGGCCCAGGTACACAACCTTACTCTGCCCTATCTGGCACTTGGTAGCCTTGATAGTCAGGCCTGCCTTTTGCAGGGCCTCCAGAACCTTCTTCAGGTGGATCAGGTGATCCTCCCAGGTGGAGCTAAAGACAGCAATATCATCTAGATATGCTGCACAAAAGTCATCCAACCCAGCAAGGACTTGATTCACCAACCTTTGGAAGGTGGCAGGTGCATTCTTCAAACCAAAGGGCATCACCACAAATTGATAATGTCCACTGGGGGTAGAGAATGCTGTCTTGGCTTTTGACTCCTCGGCTAGCCTGATTTGCCAGTAGCCAGCTGTCAAATCAAATGTGCTCAGAAACTTGGCAGAAGCCAATCTGTCAATGAGCTCATCTGCTCTTGGAATGGGATGTGCATCTGTCCTAGTGACAGCATTGAGACCTCTGTAGTCCACACAAAACCTCATTTCTCTCTTTCCATCTTGGGTATGAGGTTTTGGCACAAGGACTACTGGGCTGGCCCATGGGCTCTCTGATGGCTCAATCACTCCAAGCTCCAACATCTTTTGCACCTCAGCCATGATACAATCCCTGACATGGTCAGGTTGCCTGTAGATCTTATTCTTCACAGGCAGACTGTCACCAGTGTCCACCTCATGGGTGCACCAGTTTGTCTGGCTGGGTGTGAGTGAAAACAGGTGTCTGTGGGCTTGCAAAACCTGTCTGCAGTCCATCTGTTGCTGGTCAGTGAGGCTGCCTGCCAAGGCTACTCCATCAACTGAACCATCATCAGGGTTCTGGGAAAGCAGGTCTGGGAGAGGGTCACTCTCTTCCTCCTGTTCCCCATCTGTGGCCATGAGCAAGCTCATGTCCTCCCTGTCCACAAATGCTTTCAAACGATTCACATGGAGCACCCTGTGGGGGCTCCTAGGGGTTCCAAAGTCAACCAGGTAGGTGACTTCTCCCTTTTTCTCAATGATAGGGTAGGGTCCAGTCCATTTGTCCTGGAGTGCTGCTGGGGCTACTGGCTCCAACACCCACACATTCTGCCCTGGCTGGAACTCAACCAGAACAGCCTTTTGGTCATGCCAAGCTTTCTGTAATTCTTGACTGGCCTCCAGGTTTTTGGATGCTTTCTCCATATACTCAGCCATCCTGGAGCGGAGACCAAGTACATAGTCCACTACATCTAGCTTAGGCTTTTTGAGAGGTAACTCCCATCCTTCCTTCACCAAACACAGTGGACCCCTCACAGGGTGGACAAACAAAAGTTCAAAAGGGCTGTAGCCAACCCCCTTCTGTGGGACCTCTCTGTAAGCAAAGAGCAAGCAGGGTAAAAGAATGTCCCATTTCCGCCTAAGCTTCTCTGGTAATCCTTTTATCATTCCCTTGAGGGTCTTGTTGAATCTCTCCACAAGCCAATTGCACTGTGGGTGATAGGGTGTGGTAAACTTGTAGTTTACTCCACATTCCTTCCACATTGCTTTCAAATAGCTAGACATGAAGTTAGTACCTCTGTCTGATAATACCTCCTTTGGGAAGCCCACTCTTGAGAAAACTGCAATTAGGGCTTTTGCCACCACAGGTGCTGTGGTGGTCCTCATGGGAATAGCTTCTGGATACCTGGTGGCATGATCCACTACCACCAGTATAAATCTGTTCCCATATGCTGTTTGAGGATCCATGGGACCCACAATACCTATTCCAACTCTTTCAAAGGGTACCCCCACCACAGGTAGTGGTATGAGGGGGGCCTTTGTTGTGCCACCTGACTTACCACTGGCTTGGCAAGTGACACAGGAGCGACAAAACTCCTTGACATTTTCTGACATGTGAGGCCAGTGAAAGTGTGAAACAAGCCTGTCCCACGTTTTGTTCTGGCCTAAGTGTCCTGCAAGGGGAATATCATGGGCCAAGGTAAGAAGGAAACCCCTAAACTTCAAAGGTATGACCAACCTCCTGGTTGTACCAGGCTTGGGGTCTCTAGCCTCTGAGTAAAGGAGTCCATCATCCCAATACACAGTATGGGTACCTTGGGCATCCCCAGCAGCCTCAGCAGCAGCCTGCTGTCTGAGGGGTTCAAGTGAAGGGCAATCTAATTGAGCCTGCCTCAGGTCTGCCCTTGAGGGTCCCCCTGTCCCCAGAAACTCAACCTGGTCAGGTTCAAGTTCCTCAGGGACAGTCTCCTCTTGGACTGCAGAATCAGTTTCCTGTGAAACCTGATCCTCAACCTGGGGCAAGGTGGAAGGCTCGGCCTTTCCTCTCTTGCTCCTTCTCTTGGGTTGTGGTTGGTCTATTGTTTCCAGATCCACCACTGGTTCAGGAAGGCACTTCTTAGCCTGAGACCTTGTCACTGCAAGGACATGAGCTGAAATCCCTAGCATTTCTGCATGAGTCCTGTACTCCACTTCTGAACAAACTGAGCTTTCAAGATCATTGCCTAACAGACAGTCTACTGGGAGGTCTGCACTCACAACAACTTTCTTTAGGCCATCTACCCCTCCCAAGAAGAAGTTCACAACTGCCACACTATGGGAAGTTGTGGAGTTGCTTGCATTGGTCACTAGGTAACTTTCACCTAGTACAATCTGTCCAGGGTCCACAAAGTCAGGTGTCACCATTGTGACACTGGCACAGGTGTCCCTGTAGGCCTGAGCCAGTTTCTCATTGATTAACGGCGTCTGCCTATATTTGCCCAGGTTACTGGGACTCACTGTAGTGGACAAATCTAAGTCCACATCATATAGGAGAACTGCCTGAGTAGGGATTCTGACTAGGCCAGATCCTACTTCAGTACCCAGGGTTAACCCTACTACACCCTTTGGCTGTGTTCCACCACTGCTTACTGAACTAGGGGGTGCAGGTGCTTTAGGAGCTGCAGTGGTGGGGACTGGATTTGTCTTGGTGCATTCACTGCCCCAGTGTGAAACTGATTTGCAGGTATTACATCAAGGTTTCTTTGGTCCATTATTCTTCTTTTTCTTGTTTCCATTTTGGGAACCACCCTCCTTATTACTATTTTGGGGGCCTGAAGACTTCTGGTCCTTTTCTTTATCTTTCTGATTTCCACCCTTCTGGTCTGTTTTCTTCTGGTCACCACCTTGGTTCTGGGGTTTCTGCTTAATCCTTGTTCTGACCCATTTGTCTGCCTTCTTTCCCAATTCTTGGGGAGAGGTCAGATCAGAGTCAATAAGGTATTGATGCAACAGCTGGTTTGTACAGTTATTAAGGATCTGTTCTCTCATGATAAGATTGTACAATCCTGTATAGTCTGAAACTTTA
The DNA here is from genome assembly GCF_964261635.1 of Lissotriton helveticus. NCBI lineage: Eukaryota > Metazoa > Chordata > Amphibia > Caudata > Salamandridae > Lissotriton > Lissotriton helveticus. Next base: position 823,401,116 of record NC_136073.1, read on the forward strand.
CTTCCCTGCAACCAACCCTCCAGAGCCTTAGTGGCACAATCTACAAAATCAGTCCAGTCTTGAGTCTGTGCTTTTTGGGTGTCTCTGAACAATAACCTGTATTGCTCAGTGGTTAGGCCAAACCCTTCAATAAGAGCACTCTTCAAGACAGAGTAGTTTTTGGCATCCTCAGGTCTAACTGTGAGGAGCCTGTCCCTCCCTTTCTCTGAAAAGGAGTACCATAAAATTGCAGCCCACTGATCCTGAGGAACTTGCTGTACCATGCAGGCTCTCTCAAGAGCAGTCATCCATTTGTGGATGTCATCCCCTTCCTTGTAGGGGGCCACAATTTTTGTCAGGTTTCTATTATCATAGCTCCTGTCTTTTTCTCTAGGAATGTTGCTGCCACCAGTGACATCTAAGCCACACAATTTCTGCTCTCTTGCCAAGGCAAGTCTAGCTTGAGCCAGGGCTACCTCCTCCCTCTCTATTTGGAGTTTGACAGCTCTCATCCTGGCCTTATGCTCTATTTTTTGTGAGGCAGTCATACCTCTCTGAGATTCTCTTGAGGCACTAGAAATATGAGAGTCCCCTGATGGAGATCTCACTCTTCTGTTGCCTGGGAGAATGCTCTGGTGGGACCTGGGGAGGTGCTGGCCCTCTCCATTTCCCAGTAGGTTTAAGTTGACCTGGTTAAGCCTGGCAACTACAACCTGGTTAACCCCTTGATCCTGATCTTCAGGGTCATCTACCTCTGAGTCCTCCTCCTCTTCTACCTCCTCTTCTTCCTCCTCTGGGGTGGTCTCAGTGGCTGTGGGGTCCACTCCATCTCCTGATTCTAAGGGAACTGCATTTGCCTTTTCCAAGTCAACCTGTTCTAGAATGGCTATCAGGGAAGGACTGGTGGGACTTCTGCCCCTTTTTAACCCTCTTGAGATGCACAAGGCAACCAAGTCTTTGTGGGTTAGTTTGTCATAGCTGGAAGTTGCCTGGGTAAGGTCAACTGTCACAGGAAGAGACCCTGAGGCTTTTCCTGTGTCAGACATGACTCTAGTGTGGTGTAAGTGATGCACCTACCTACACTAAGTGTTTCCCTACTGTACCTTGCTAGTGAGTTGTAGTCAGGGTGTGCTAATCCCTTTAATCTACAACTACTAAGTTCAGTAGAACTTAAATATGCTAAGCTTTAGATTTATATGTACCTAGAGGTACTTGATGTGATCTTTCAATTTGATAAAAAGATTGCAATGGTAAAACAAACAGCAAGCTCAAATCCGCACCGCTGCTCACCAATGTGAGAAGTTGGCCTGATATATGATGTTTCCAATTCTGGAACCACCCTGTATCAGTCCAAACAACCCTTATGGTGTCTGGTTGTAAGTCAACCCTATTAGACAAGCTATCCTAGGGGTAGCATGGACTAAGCAGCCTAAAGGCTTAACTTAAGAGGTCGTGTTAAGCGAGCTGTTTTACCACATACAATCCTGTAATATCAAATGAAAGGACACCACACAAATATATATTATACAAATATATGTATTTATTACTAAAAACAATCCCCAGTATTCTTTATGAATAAAGGGGCACAAGCGTTAAATCAAAAGCACAGTATAACATACAAAGTTGCACAATTTTGGATGAGGCCAAGGGGCCACTCAAACCATATACTAAAAAAATGGTATGAGAGACCATTCGATCAGTGGTTAGGCCTAGGGAATCGCTGGAAGCAGTCGGGACAAGCAATGCTGAAGTCGGGAAAAGCCCGCGGGATTCGGGTGCAGTGCAGAAAGTGCAAGCATGCATCAATGTTAACCAATGGTGCGTAAAAGTTACAAAGTTATAGTTTAAGGACACTTCCGCTGAACCTAGAGGAACAAAACTTAAGACACAGACCCTAGAGGTGTGTACCAGTGTGGGAACACCGGCGTTGCAATGTTACCTCACCCACAGGAAGTGGGTGCACAGGGTCGAAGTTGAGTCGGGTTTCGTCACGCAGGCTCTTGGTGCTTGGAGCTGAAAGGGCTGCAGGCGGGGTGAAAGAGAAGTGTCCGGTGGAGTCCAAGGGTGGACTCAAGTCGAAAAGTACCTGAAAGCAGAGGGGACAGAGTCTGGGTCACTCAGCAGTGACCAGGGTGGAACCAGGATGGAACCAGGCAATGTCGGGCGCAATCAGGTGGTTGTCGAGGAGCTTCTCTCCGCAGTCACGTGGGCTCTGGGGCATCTACGACGTCCAGGAGCGGGTCACGATCTGTCCCACGTAGGCTCTCGCTGTCTGCTTCAAGATTGGAGCAAACACTTGGCAAAAGCAATCCACGCGAAACCGGGAGATGCTTCTCACTCGAACCAGGAGGGTCAGAGTGGGGGCTCCTTTTCAGGGGAGCTGGTGCAAATCTGGAGCAACCAGAATCACAAGTCAAATTTCAAGTTTCGTCGGTACAGGGGCCACAAGCCAGCTGGCAAGTGACCGGACCAACGCGTTGAGCCAAAAGAAGCAGAAGGGCCCCACGCAGCACTCGTCGAGTGTGGAGGGCTGAACTTCGATGCAAGAGTGGCTCAGGGTTGGGGCTTCTCAAACCCCGTTGTACAGCTTCGAGGGTCACTCGTGGGCTGCACGGTCAGCGTCTCGTGGTCTTTTCAAGATGGCGTGCCCCACGCTTCCGGTCGCCTCCACGGGTCTCAGCTCTGCAGGGACTGTGGATCGGGCTGTTAGAAGGCAGGCAAGCTTGATATCGTCGATCTCTGTCGCTAGAGTTCCAGCGGGAACTGCAACAAAGCAGACGTCGAGGGCTGGATGGTGCCTGTTTGCACAGGGTGGTCACTCCTTGACCACAAGGGAGATTCTTCAGTCTTCTACGTTGAGTAGGATGTCGAAGGGTCCAGAGTTTCGTTTCTTATGTTTCATCAGGATAATCTGAAGTGCATTGGCACTGCTCCCACTCTTATTCGAATCTGGGGGGGCTGGATTACCTGCTAGGTCCCCTCCTATGGGTGGGACCCAGGAAGTGGGTGGATACACCCCCTTCCTTTGATCCTGGCCGCGCTGGGACGGGGGCTGGAGTGCCCCAGAACCGGTTTGGCCGGATTATGCAAGGGGCAGCCTGGTGCTCCCCATGCAGTGTCTGGTTTCTTTCAAACCTCCCTGCTACAATCCACTATCTCCTGTCTGGGGGGTTGTAACACCGCCCTGCGACAGTAAACCCTTTGTCCAGGCCCCTTAGGCTGAGTTTCAGTCAGCTTCAGGGGGTCAGACTTGTGTCTGTGGCAGAAGCATCCATTTTGTGGATCTGAGGCCCTTTTAGAAATTAACCGCATTTAAGTAAAGTAACATGTCTTACCCCTCTAGAGGGGTGGAATGCTATCCCCGTCGCCAGAACTGGCGAGGGGATAGTATTCCAATTTGTATGACACCTTACACGACATGTTTTGATAAAGCCAAACCAGAGTTGCTATATAACCGCGAGGATTATAATGCATTTAAGAGTATATGGTATGGCATTATCCTGAAACAGCTTAGGGATTTGTTCCCGACGGCTGCAGACAGGCTCAGCTCATGCTAGAGCTCCATCTCACATTAAACCACGCACTCTGCCTCCAGGATTGATGAGGCCTTCCATAGGAGTGGCTCACAGGTTTATATGTGTCCAGATATAGGTTTAGATATAGGTATACTATATCTAAGCAAGGGGTGATTACACCACCTTGCCCCAGCTGAGTGATCAGCCAGTTGTGTCAATTTAAGAACCAGCCAGGGGTGGCAAAAGATATGCTGCAGCCCCTGGTAGGCTTTGGTGGCACCTATGCCCTGGGCACCTATAGTGCATGGTACAGGGGCTGACAAGGAGTCCATTTCCAATTGTGGTATGTACCTATAGCACATGTATCAATAATTTGTAGAGAGAACAGCAGGCTGGGGGTCTGATTAGCAGGTCCACAGCCTCAGTAGTCTAAAACCAGTGAAGCAAAGAGCAAAAATTTGGGGTGACCATAGGATAGCAGACCCTACTCTCCTACAAAAAGGGACTAGCCAATTTGTGAATTTACATAGACTCAAGACTGTAAGACAGGGTACAAACCCTTTTGTTTGTTCATGAATCCCTCACCCACCAACCTGGTTGGTGGCATGCTTCATCATCGGGCCCACCCAGTGACACCGAGTGTGTCCCGGGTGTGCTTCGACACCTAAATACAGTGGAGCAGGTATGTTTGAGTGTGCAGTGTAGTGACGTGAAGATGATTTAAAATCTATACAGGGGTCCCAGTACCCGAGGGTAAATTATATTTTAATAATTGGGTCACTGTTAGCATTAAAAAAGGCTGTTGGAAGTTATAGGAGTGTTAATTAGGGTCCCCTACATCCAGGTGTGGTCTACATGTTTCAGCCGGGCCTTTATGATTAAAACTGGCTTTCCTCAGGACCAAAGTGTGTAGGTGCAAATTACTTAATTTTAAGTTATTGTGTAATTTTGAAAAATGTGCAACACTCGCTAAGGTGCTTTACATGTGTGAGGGGGATTACCTCTTAGATCATTACTGGACATACAACAAGTATGACAAAACACACATACAGGGGAATCTTAGTATGGTAACATTCACAAAACGGTTTGATTGCTGATATCTATTGTGCTGTGTAGACAATAAATAAGCGGCAAATGGTGTAGCCATATTGGTGGTATGGCTAGGGTGAAAGTTATATATACATGAAGTTTTGTGGTGGGCTAAGCATCGTAAGCGCATCAACACAAAAAAACTGTGGTAAGTGCATGAAAGGAAGATTATCCTCACGTTGGCTTGTTGCCAACATGGAGTAGTCCAGCAGAGGAGTGGACCCTGGGAAGATAAAGGGGCCTCAGGGGGTTAGGGACCTGTGGAAAGAAAGCTTACCCGGCTCGTAGCTGAAGCGCTTGGTTTACTCACAAAACTTTCGGTCAGTGTCTGCATTGAACCTCTTGTTATCTCTGCGTCCTCCGTAAGACTGTCCTGGGCCGTGTTTGTGCCTTAAATGCAGTCTGCATCATTCGGATCACCTGTGCGGGGAAGGACAGAGAAAACAGACTGTGCGAGCACATATCCAGGACTGGGACTCTGCGGGCTAACTTAGTGGTTGCAGCTTTAGCTCTGGTGGAATGAGCAGGCTAACACTCAAGAGGTTGCTTCTTGGCCAATGCGTAGCAGCTCTTCATGCAAAGCACAAACCATCTTGAGATAGTCCGTTTCTACAAAGCCGTCCTCTTCCTAGCTCCCACATACTCTATAAAGATTTGATTGTCCACCCAAAGTCTTTTGTGTGGTCTAGGTAGAACACTAAGTCCTGGCGGTGTAGTCTCTCCTTTTCTTTGGAGGGATAAGGCAAAACTAAAAAGGTAGGCAGAGTGAAGTTTTGGCCTACATGGAATTGAGTTCCAAGCTTCGGAAGGAAGAAGGAATGTGTCCGGAGGATCAACTTGTTCAGGTAGAAGGTGGTGTATGGAGGATGCACTGAAAGTGCTTGCAATTTACTGACCCTCCAGGCTGATGTTATGGCCACTAGAAAAACAGTTTTGACGGTCAAGAGTCTAAGAGGGCAATTGTGCAGAGGTTCAAAGGATGCCACAGATCAAGCAGGTGAGAACAAAATTTAGATCCCACTGGGGCATGATTAATGATATAGGGGGAAACCAGCTACAAGCCTTTAAGAAACCTAGCCACAACAGGTGACATAAATAAAGAAAGTTGGTCCAGCAACAAAAAAAGCTGAAATGGCTGAAAAAATAACCTTTAACTGAGCGACAGTAGATCCTTTCGAAGGTGGAGCTTGATCGGGGGGCTGTTTGTGATACTCAACAACTCTGGATACCAAACTCTCCATGCCCAATCAGGAGCCACAAGATCAACTTGGGCCCAGTCGTTTCGGATAGTCTTAAGAACTCTGGGTAGGAATGGTATTGGCGGTAAGGCCAACAGGAGACCGGAGCTCCACTGAAGACGAAAAGCATCTACAGACAAGAGCTGCCTTGGAAACTCTAGCGCACAAAACTGCTGACATTGTGCATTCTCGGCAGTGGCAAACCGATATAATGAAGGTTCCCCACACACTGCTGAAAGTCCTTGCGCCACCTCCGGATAGAGATGCCATTCGTGATCCTCTAGACATCTTCGGCAGAGTTCATCCACTCTGGCGTTCAGAGAACCTGAAAAATGGAAAGGCCCTGGAATTCTAGCCACATCCAGAGATACAGAGTCTGACAAAATGTCAACAACCCCAACCTGCCTTATTTGTTGCACTCCCACACGGCGGTGGTGTTGTCCATAAACACTTCCACCAACCTTCCCCTCATTGAAATAAAGGCTTTTAGTGCCAAGTGGATTGCCCAGAGCTCCAACAGGTTGATGTGGAACTCAGACTCTACTAGAGACCAGAGTTCTCTGATCTCCACCTCTCCCAGATAGCAGCACCATTCTAGAAGTGATGCATATGTCACCACAGTCAAGTGTGGTTGGGGAAAGGCAAGGGATCTGCCATTGACCCAATCGTATTTCGTTAGCCACCAGTGCAGATCTTTCGCAGTTCCCTCCCAGATTTGTACCATGTTGGAGACATTCCCATGATGCTGCGCTCGCTGGGAAGCCAAGTCCCACTACAGAACTTGCATATTCCAACAGGCAAGAGTCACATGCAGATTAAAGGAGGCCATGAGACCTAACAACCTCAGGGTCATTCTAACCGAAATCCTGGATAGAGGCTGGAACATCGGTATCATAGCTTAAATATCCTGGACTCTTGGGAGGACTAGCCAAAAGCTGCACTATGTCCAAAATAGCTCAGAAGAAAGGGAGCATCTGAGAGGGAGTCAGGTGTGACTTTGGCACGTTGATAGTGAACCCCAGTGAGTGCAGAAGGCTCGCTGTAGTCTGGAGGTGAGAGACCACCACTTGGGGAGAGCCCATCTTCAACAGTCAGTCGCTGAGGTAGGGGAAGACTGGAACCCCTGGCCTCTGCAGATACGATGTAACCACAGTCATCACTTCCATGAACACCTGAGAGGCGCTGGTAACGCTGAAGAGGAGCACAGCAAACTGAAGTGTTCTTGGCCCACCGTGAACTGCAGGAAACATCTGTGGGCAGGTAGAACAGGAAGGATAAGTTACTTACCTGTAATCCTAGTTCTCTTCCAGGGGTATCCTCAAATTCATAGGCACTGAATATTCCGACCCATGTGTGGGGACCCCGGAAAATAATGTAAAAATTATATATGGAAATCACATATATATACAGCTCTACATAAACTGAGGTCATGATTGTGGGCAAGCGGACGGATCTTTGGGGTGACACATGGTGGCCCCCTGAGCTGGGTGTAACTCCTATTCCAGTCTCAGAGGTAAAAAACTTGGGGGTCTGGCTTGATCCTGCCCTGAGTTTTAGTGGCCACACTAAAAAAGTGGCGGCTACTTGTTTTGGCATCTTACGAGGGTTGAGACCTATCTTGAAGTTCTTTGATGCTTCCACCAGGCAGTTGGTCATACAGTCATCCATTCTACCTCGGCTCGATTACGCCAGTTTGCTCCTGTTGGGAGCCAACCAGGCTGAAATCGCCCAGATGCAACGTGTCCAGAACGCCGCAGCTAGAGCCCTGGTAGGTTTACCGAGGTTCTGCTCTGCGGAAAGTACCATCCGTTCTTTGCACTGGCTGCCAATGGCACAGAGGATCCATTTTAAAACCCTGTGCCTCTTTCAAGATCCTCAAGTTGGCCTCCCCCCAGATTCTTGATAATCTTTTGGTGCCTTACGTGCCCTCGCGATCTTTGAGATCTCTGGGGCAAAATTTGGTGGTTGTCCCACGGTTTAGACTGTGGGGAGCTGGAGACCGGTCCTTTCGAGTTCTGGCTGCCAAATTGTGGAATTCTCTTCCGCCCCATATCCGTGAAATGGATGAGCTCCTGAAGTTTAGGAGAGCTATAAAAACGCTTTTGTTCCCCCATACAGTTTAGTACTCGGCCTGTGCGTTTTCGTTCTTGTATTGCTGTGTTGTGTTTGGGTGCTTTCTATGAAGCGCCGGGACGCTCCTTGGCTGGGGCAGCTGTGCGCTATGAAAGTGTTTAACATAACATAACATGTATATACATATATAATTTTTTTCTCATACCTATGCAGCTCCAAATAGGAGGCTAAACAATGCAATTACACACAAAGACTATTTGCCAATATATAAAAACACAAGAGGGAAAGTAGCACTTGAACTCGGTTTTTTCAATGAGCAAAGTACACAAAGAGTAAGACTGAAAATAAAGTAAACATCGTTAGCCTACAGGTTGCATTGCAAACCAAAAGCATAGAAAATGAAAGCATTTTCAACAAAAACTGGCAGCGGGACTTTAAGGCAGCCATGACCCCTAGCTTCCCATCATGCCTCAGGGATGACAGTTAGGTCAGTAGTTCTTTGCATAACCCTGAAAGTCAGGGCACAAAAGATATCCTTCAACACTTCAGAAACATCTCATTTACCTGGGGAAGCGAGTGGGTTGCTTATGACTTTGATGAGGATACCCCTGGAAGAGAACTAGGATTACAGGTAAGTAACTTATCTTTCTCTTCCACAGGATCCTCATCAAGAGTTATAAGCACTGAATAGAATAGCAAGCCCATCAACCACCTGCAGGTAAATGAGAGTAAAATGACCCAACAAAAAATAACAGCCGCAACAGCTGTTGAACAGATTCCGCAAGGAGGCCTGCCCTACTTGGGTGTCTGCTCTGGTGTCTGACTCCAGACAGTAGTGCCTCGTAAATGTATGGACGGACCTCCAAGTTGCCGCCTTACAGATTTCAAACATGGGCACATTATGAAGAAAAGCAGTAGTAGCTGCTTTTCCTCTGGTAGAATGCGCTTTGGGAGTAAACCCAAGGGGCTTCTGCGCTAATTGATAAGCAAGCTTGATACATGAAACTATCCATCTGGAGATGGAACGTTTTGAAGCTGCAAAACCAGTTCTGATCGACCCATAGTTAACAAATAGTTGATCAGATTTTCTTATAGACCTGGACCGATCTAGATAGAATTTTAAAACCCTTTTCAGGTCCAGAGAATGCAAAGTCCTCTCAGCTGAGTGGAGGGATTGGGGAAAAAGGTGGGTAGAGAAATGGTCTGATTCACATGAAAATCTGACACCACCTTTGGAAGGAAAGAGGGGTGTGTCCTCAATACAACCCTGTTAAGATGGAAGACTGTATAGGGTTCTTTAGAGCAGAGAGCTTGTATTTCGCTCACTCTGCGAGCGGAAGCGATTGCTACTAAGAAAGCCGCCTTCCAAGAAAGATGCTTTAAGGTTGCTTTATGTATGGGTTCGAAAGGCGGACACATCAACTTTGATAGCACCAGGTTTCACTCCCAGTGTGAAGGAGGCCGGACCGGAGGGTAGACCTTCTTTGAACCCTGCAAAAAATCCTTATCAACCTGTAACTGGAAGAAGGAAGGTTGAGAAGGTGAACGTCTATATGCAGTTATAGCTGCTAAATGCACCTTAATGGAAGAAAACTTCAACCATGCTTTCGCCAGATAACCCTTGGTTGGATTACAATTGTTTTGCATACACCACGTGTAAAACCGTTTTCACTTGCATGCATATGAATGCCTCGAGGACGGTCTTCTTGCTTCCTTCAAGATGGACGTGCAGTCCTGCGGTAGTCCTAGGCAGCCATACTGGAGGACCTCAGGAGCCATGCTGCCAAGTTTAGTGAGGGAAGGGGGTGATGAATCCTTCCGTTCATCTTGGACAGAAGGTCCGGTCTGCATGGCAGCTTCCTGTGAGGTGCAGAAGGTCCGGGTACCACCATTGTCTCGACCAGTCTGAGGCAATTAGTATCATCCTTGTGCACGAATGGGACAGCTTTGTCACCACCTTCGGGATTAGCGGAAGGGGTGGAAAGGCGTACACAAATGCCCCTGACCAGTCTATCAAAAGGGCATTCCCTTTCGATCCTTGTCGGTAGAACCGTGAGGCGAAGTCTCAGCATTTGGTATTTTCGTCAGCCGCGAAGAGGTCGATGGTGGGACGACCCCATGACTGGAAGATGTCTTCTAAGACCGAGAAGACTGGGTTCTCAACGACTAGGTCTTTGAAGTGACAGCGGAGCGCATCCGCTCTCACGTTCTGTTCTCCCGGCAGGTGGACTGCTGTGACTGACAGATTCCGGGCTAGGAGCCAATTCCAGAGTGTTTGAGCCTCCAGGGAAAGAGTGCGCGAGCGAGTTCCCCCCTGTTTGTTCAGGTAGTACATGGTGGTGGTGTTGTCCATCTGTACTAATACGGAGGTTGCCTGATCGAGGGGAGGAAAGCTTTGAGGGCTAGGTGAACTGATGTCAGCTCTAACATGTTGATGTGGTAGGATCGCTCTTTTGGGGACCACAGTACTTGAGTCTAGAGAGGTCCCATGTGGGTCCCCCAACCCTGCAGCGAGCCATCCGTGATCAGTGTCTGAGCAGGTGGAGATTGATAGAAAGGAATTCCAACTTGCATATTTTGTTTTCTCATCCACCAAGGTATGGACGCTCGTGCAGAGTTTGATACTAATTTTTTCGTCCCAGCAAGCTGTCTGCTTGTCCCACTTGTCCTCCAGATCCTGCTGAAGAGGACGCATTTGTAGTCTGGCATTGGGAACCAGGAAGATGCAGGATGTCATCGACCCTAGCAGGGAGGCAATCCGACGCACAGGCAGTTTTCTGTTGTGCAGAACGAGCTGACATTTCTGTATGAGGGAACACAGTCTCTCCTCCGAAGGAAACACTTTTCCTATCACAGAATCTAGCAGAGCTCCTAGGAAATGTATTTTTTGAGTTAGCTGTGAAGTTGACTTGCCGAAATTCACATGCAGGCCCAGCCGGTGACACAGCTCGAGACAGCTCAAGAAAGGACTCCTCACGCTGTCTGGGGAAGGGCCTTTCAACAGCCAGTCGTCCAAGTACGGGTACACGAAGACGCCCCTGCGGCGCAGTGCGGCTGCCACCACCACCATGCACCTCGTGAACACTCTGGGGGCTGACTTCAACCCGAAGGGCAGAACTTTGAACTGGCAATGAGCGGAACCCACAAGGAATTGCAGGTATTTTCTGTGATGCTGACTGATCGGGCGTGAAAGTATGCATCTTGCAGATCCAGCGAACACATCCAATCCCCCTGTCTAAGATGAGGATATATTTGATGGAGAGCCAACATGCGAAACTTCTCCTTTTTGATGGATTGAGTGTCCGCAAAGTCCAGCATGGGTCTGTACTCTGCTTTTTGACCCTTTTTCTTTACCAAGAAGTATCTTGAGTAAACCCCTTTCCCTCCGAGATACTGGCACCCTCTCGTGGCTGACTTTCTGAGAAGGGTGGCAACCTCTTTCTGCAAGAGTTTTAACTGGTGACACGATGATGGCACTGGAGGGATTAAGGGGGGGATGGTGTTGAAAACGAAGAGAGTACCCATTCTGCAGAAACGCTAGCACCCACCGATCCTTTGCGATAGCTCGCCACTCTTCGAGATGATTTGCGATACACCACCACCTTTATAGTGAGTCCCACAGAGATCTGTCGTAGCGGCCCAGGAGCACCGCTGCATTGGAGACCTTCAACATGGAGGCCGAAGTGCCACAAACCGTCCTTCCACAGGAATCCGGAGTCTTACTTTCCTTGTCTGGTGGGACAGTGGAGGAGGATGCAACCATATTGGTCTTCCTTGCCGCAGCAATTATGACTGAATCCGGGGGAGATATAAACTTGTATTAAAATTGCACCACGTTTCAATTAGTATGTGATCTATTCAATTTGTAAACAGTCCATTTGCGCAAGATGATTATGAGGTCTTCATTAGTGCTCCATTGTCTTTTTTTTTTAGAAAAGCCACAGCCAACGCATTCCGTTCTACAAACAGAACTTCTACAGGGCATTTATAAATTCCACAGTAAAACGGATGATGGTTTGGGTATCACTCCTAGGTATACTTTTAAGTAATATGCCCCTTTGGATCTTGTGTATTGGCCGTATAGTCGTCGTGTATAGGTCGGGGTTAAATGCAGAGTGGAATGACGTGATGTGATAATCACTCAGGATTCTGGATGGCAAATGAACATCAAAACCAACATATCTTGTACCTTACGAGTGGTTGAATCCGCCCAACCAGTCTCCTTGGTGTTCTCCAGTTCCCGTCCGTAGTCCCACAGACAGCTGTCGCAACGGCCCAGGAGCGCCGCTGCCTTGGAGACCTTTAACATGGAGGCCGAAGTGCCACAAACCTTCCTTCCCCAGGAAGGATAAGTTACTTACCTGTAATCCTAGTTCTCTTCCAGGGGTATTCTCAAAGTCATAAGCACTGAATATTCCCGCCCATGTGCGGGACCCCGGAAACAATATAAAATTATATATGTAAAAAACACATCTCGCTCCAAATATATGTAAATACATATATCATTTTTCTCACACCAATGCAGCTCTAAAACCAAGGCTAGACAATGTAAACACTTGTATATGTACAGCAATCAGAAAGGAAATAAAAAACACATTAGGTCAAATAGTCCCTGAACTTTGTGTTTTAATGAGTAAAAGCACTCATAAATCTTGAAAATTGCTCATAAAAGACATTGTCAGCCATAGGCTGCATTGAAAAGTGAACAACACAAACTGAAAGCATTTTCAGTTAAAACTGGCACCGTGCCTTTAAGGCAGCCATGACCCCAGGCTTCCCATCCTGCCTCAGGGGTGACAGTTAGGTCAGTTGTTCTTTGCATAACCCTGAAGTCAGGGCTAAACCATAAGTCAGAGACTTACATATCTCAAGTACCTGGGGAGGCGGGTGGGTGCCCTGGAAGAGAACTAGGATTACAGGTAAGTAACTTATCCTTCTCTTCAAGGGGATCCTCATCAATAGTCATAAGCACTGAATAGAATAGCAAGCCCATCAACCACCTGCAGGTAATTGAGAAGTACATGACGCAACTTAAAAAGACCAATCATAACAGCCCAACTTAGCTGTTACCCAGGTAGGCCAGGCCTCCTTGCGGAATCTGTTTATCTGCTCTCATGTCAGAATCAAGACAGTAATGTCTGGTAAATGTACGGACGGACAGACCACCAGGTCGCCGCCTTACAGATCTCAGACATGGGTACACTATGGAGGAAAGCCGCAGCAGCTCTCCCTCTGGTGGAATGCGCTTTGGGAGAAAACCCCAGGGGCTTCTGCGCTAGCTGGTAAGCAAGCCTAATACATGAAATGATCCATCTAGAAATAGAACGTTTCGAGGCAGAATGACCTGTTCTGATCGATCCATACTTAATAAAGAGATGATCAGAGTGACGAATACTCTTAGACCTATCTAGATAGAATTTTAAAACTCTTTTCAGGTCTAGAGAATGCAGAGCCCTCTCAGTTGGAGTAGAAGGATTGGGAAAGAAAGTGGGCAGAGAAATGGTCTGATTTACATGAAAATCTGACACCACTTTAGGAAGAAAAGATGGATGCGTCTGTAGCACCTCTATTCAAATGGAAAACCGTATAGGGTTCAGAGGAACAGAGAGCTTGAATCTCGCTCACCCTGCGAGCTGACGTGATTGCCACCAAAAAAGCTGCTTTCCAGGAAAGATGTTGTAAAGTAGCTTTATGAATGGGTTCGAAAGGAGGACCCATTAGCTTTGATAGCACCAGGTTCAACTCCCAGGGAGGAGAAGGAGGACTCACTGGAGGGTAAACTTTTTTCAACCCTTGCAGTAAGTCCTTGACCGATGGTAACTGGAAAAAAGAGGTTTGAGAAGGTGACCGCCTATAAGCTGTTATAGCAGCTAGGTGCACCTTGATGGAATTAAACTTTAAACCTGCTTTAACCAGATACAACAAATAAGGAAGAACTGCTTCTTCCTGACATTGAAACATTGAACTGTATTATGATTATTCTGTATACACCACATATAGAATCGCTTCCACTTGCATGCATAAGAATGCCTTGTGGAGGGCCGCCTTGCCTCTTTTAGGATGAACATGCAGTCCTCTGGCAGTCCTAGATGTCCGTACTGTATGACCTCAGGAGCCATGCTGCCAAGCTCAGTGACGGAAGGTTGGGATGGTGAATCCTCCCGTCCATCTTGGACAACAGGTCCGTCCAGCATGGCAGCCTCTTGTGAGGAGCCACTGACAGGTGAAGCAGGTCCGTGTACCACCATTGCCTCGGCCAGTCCGGGGCGATGAGGATCATCATTGTGCACGAGTGTGTCAACTTGCCCACCACCTTCGGGATCAACGGAAGGGGTGGAAAAGCGTACACAAATTCCCCTGACCAGTCGATCAAAAGAGCATTCCCTCTCGTTCCTGGCCGGTAGAACCTGGAGGCAAAGTCTTGGCATTTTGTGTTTTGGTCGTCCACGAACAGGTCTATTGAGAGACGACCCCAGGATTGGAAAATTTCTTCTACCACTGCGTCGTGTAGGACCCAATCCTCTCTGTCGTCGAAATGACAGCTTAGAGCGTCCGCCCTCACATTCTGCTCTCCTGGGAGGTGGACTGGTGTGATGAACAACTTGCGAGCCAGAAGCCAATGCCAGATCCATTGTGCTTCCAGCGACAGAGTTCGTGAGCGTGTCCCCCCCCTGCTTGTTCAAGTACTACATTGTGGTGGTGTTGCCCGTCTGTACTAGAACTGACGCTTCGTGAATCGAGGGATGGAACGCCTTGAGAGCTAGGTGGACTGCGCTCAGCTCCAGCATATTGATGTGGTAGGTACTTTCCTTGTGCGACCACAGACCTTGCACCTGTAGTTGACCCATGTGCGCTCCCCAACCTAGAAGGCAAACATCCGTGATCAGTGTCTGTACAGGGGGAGGTTGATGGAACAGAACTCCCACCTGCATATTTTGTCTTTTGGACCACCATGGAATGGAAGCTCGAGCTGCGTCTGAGAGAGTGATGTGATCGTCCCAGCGAGCAGACTGTTGGTCCCACTTGTCCTCCAGATCCTCCTGAAGAGGACGCATTCGAAGTCTGGCATTCGGGACCAGGAAGATGCATGATGGCATCGACCCTAGCAGGGAGGCAATCCGGCGCACTTTCTGAGCCTTGTTGCGAAGTACCAGCTGACAATTCTGGGTTATCAAAAACTGTCTCCATTCCGAAGGAAACACTTTTCCTACTTCAGTGTCTAGCAGAGCTCCTAGGAAGTGAATCTTCTGGGTGGGTTGATAGACTGATTTTCCGAAGTTGACATGTAGCGCTAGTCGCTGGCAGAGCTCTATGCAAGTCTGGAACGGACTTCTTACGCTTTCTGGGGAAGGACATTTCAACAGCCAATCGTCCAGGTATGGGTATACGAAGACTCTTTTGCGGCGTAGAGCGGCTGCTACCACTGCAAAACACTTCGTGAACACCCGAGGAGCCGACTTCAACCCAAACGACTTCTTACGCTTTCTGGGGAAGGACCTTTCAACAGCCAATCGTCCAGGTATGGGTATACGAAGACTCTTTTGCGGCGTAGAGCGGCTGCTACCACTGCAAAACACTTCGTGAACACCCGAGGAGCCGACTTCAACCCAAACGGCAGGACTTTGAACTGATAGGGGGAGGTCCCCACCCAGAACCGAAGAAATCTTCTGTAACTGGGATGTATTGGAACATGAAAGTAGGCATCTTGGAGGTCCAGCGAGCACATCAAATCTCCCCTCCTGAGATGTGGATATATTTAGTGAAGCGCCAACATGCGACATTTTCCTTTTTGAAGCACAGATTGAGAGCTCGCAAGTCCAGAATGGGTCTGAATTCTGCCTGTTGTCCCTTTTTTCTGACCAGAAAATATCGGGAGTACACTCCTTTTCCCCTTTGAGAAGCTGGCACTCTCTCGATGGCTGACTTCGAGAAGAAAGGCCACTTCTTTTTGTAGAAGGTGCAACTGATGATTCGATGTTGCCATCGGGGGAACAGGTGGAGGCAGATGACTGAAACGAAGACAGTATCCATTCTGAAGTGTAGATAACACCCATCTGTCGTTTGTGATGTTTTGCCACTCTTCCAAATGACCCGCAAGGCTTCCCCCCACTGGAGTGGTCCACGGCGCTGGGGGAAGGAAGGACTCAGTGTTTTGACTCAGCTTTGCCGGCATTATTGCCCTGGCGTTGATTCCCTCCTCCTCTGGAATTACGCTTTCCTCTATACTGGAACTTTTGCTGGCCCTGCTGGTCTTGACTCTTCTGCCAGTTAGGGGTTTGAACCCGCTGTTTTGAAGAGCCCTTGTTGTAGAAGCGGTATTTCTTTTTGAATTCTTTTTTTTCCCGAGCCCTACCGCCTTGAGTGTCCAGCTCTGCTTTCATGCGCTGCATCTCTTCGTCTGTGCTCGCTCCAGACAGTGAGGTCACTGAGAAGGGCAAGTTCAGAATGCACGCTTGGGCTTCTGGTTTTAAAGCCGTTAGGCGCAACCAGGGTGATCTCCTTGCCGATATTCCATGGGAATATCCATGCGCCGTCAGGGTATCCCCGTCCGCTGCTGCACTTATAATTTGGTTGGAGACTTGACTGCCTTCCAGAAGGATCTCCTCAAAGTCCTTACGGTCTTCTTGAGGGAGCTTGTCCACAAAACGCTGTAGAGAATCCCACAGGGACCTATCGTAACGCCCCAAAAGGGCCTTAGCGTTGGATACCTTAAGAAAAGACGCTGTAGTACTACAGACTCGTCTCCCCCATGAATCGTGCGTCTTGCTGTCCTTGTCCGGAGGTACAGTGGCAGAAGAGGAAACCGCACTGGACTTCTTCGCTGCTGCGATGATTACTGAGTCCGGGGGCGGATCAGCTCTTAAAAACAGAGGGTCCTCCTCTGGAGATCTGTACTTCTTCAGGATCCTCGCTGGAGCCGCTTTGACCGTTGCTGGAGTGCGGAATACTTCCATCACCGGATCTAGAATACCAGGCACTAACGGAAAAAGGGGTTTAGGTGCCGACCTGTGATGCAGCATTCCAAAAATCACTGAGGTCTTGACCTGCGGACTTGTTAATGGAACAGTTTTAGAGCCCATCTACCCAGTATGTCCTGAAAGGTGAAGATCTCATCAATTGGAGATACCCTTGATGGCAGGGAATCCATCCGAGTGGGCGAGTAGTGTCTATGGGAGCGTGTCGGAAAAGAAGAGGCCGTAGGAGATCTTTGTTCTCTCCTCCTGCTCCTGGATCTTGATCTACGCCTGGAGGAGCGAATCCTGGAGCGTGATCTTTCCCTACGGCGAACTGGGGAGCGTGATCTTCGTTTGGACCTCACCAGAGAGCGAGACCGTTCTCTAGGCCTAGAGATAGGCTGCTGCAATCGAGCCGCTGTCTCCTTGTCTGTAGCCCAGTGATGAAGGGGTGCATACCATCGCGGAGACAGTCTGACGGCAGGAGTCTGCTGTGTGGCGTCCCTCACTGGGGAGCGTGCAGGTGTTACATCCTTTCGCCCATGTGGGGTAGGTGAAGGAGAATGCCTTGATCCTTCGCCGCCCCACGTATAAACGATCACATCAGGGCCAGAAGATGAACATGCTGAGTAAGAAAGGCTCACAGGAGAAGCCGTGCGACTGAGAACCACGATGCTCTGGAGTTCTCTTCCTCTTGGCCGAGTGACTGATGCTCCCTGGAGAGCCCTGGTCACCCTCCGCAGCTGAAGCTGTTCTTGAGGACCTCAGATGCAGGCCCATGATTCGAAGACGGAGCCGGCCGGCTCGACGTCTCGGTGTCCACTGGCTGATGTATCTGAGGAGACTGCGCTGGAGTTCCATGTCTCAACGTCTAGCACCAGTTAGGTGACGTCGACGGAGGCCTTTTCGAAGTCTAGCACCTATGACTGGACGCCGACGGAGGATGCTTGGACGCTGAATGCCCTCGACTGGACTGTGATGGATGTCTCGACGACGAACGCCGATGTCCTGTCGATGACGGTGAATCCGTAGACGTCGAGCGTCTATGGCGAGACGCCGACGGAGGATGCCTAGACGTCGACCGTCGATGGTGGAACGGCGACGGAGGGTGCCTTGACGTCGATCGCCTGGCGACGACGGAGGGTGCCTCGACGTCGAGCGTCTATGATGGGATGCAGACAGAGGGTGCATCGACGTCGAGCGTCGATGATGATATGCCGACGGAGGGTGCATCGACGTCGAGCGTCGATGATGAGATGCAGACGGAGGGTGCCTCGACGCCGAACGCCGCTGACTAGGAGTCGACGGAAGCTTCGACGTCGAAGACTGGACCTGAGGCTTCGACGACTGAGGTTTCGACGTTGAGCCGCCATGCTCCAACGACGACCTCTCTCTAGACGCTGCACAGCGCCCGGTTGACGGCGGCGGAGTTACCTTGACTCTCGACGCTGAAGTCTTCACCGTCGAGGGGAGTTGACTCTCGTCGGTGGAACCTTCGACGCCAATCCCGACGCCGAAGGAGAGCAAACCGGGACATCTCTCGACATCGACCGCGCCCTCCGCTCTTTGTCTTTTTGGAGACCTAGTTCTCTCAGAAAGTCCATAAATTCTGATTTTTTCTCTGTCCTTGAGAGTTCTACTTGACTAGGACTTGCAATGTACACAGCTTTCTGCAGAATGAGAGTCAGGAAGACAGAGGATACACACAGGATGTGTATCAGACTTAGCTTTCTTCTTCCCACAGGAAGGGCAGGGATCAAAAAGCAAAGGCATTTTGACAAAAACATTAACCTTTTTGAGCCCAAAAAAGGTAGCACTAGCTCTCCAAGGCTAAAAGCAGTCGAGTGAATCCAAAAATTGAAGGAAAACACCAAACATTTTTGACAGAAAGTCAAAAAAAGGTGGGAGCTGTTTAACCAGGGTCCTGACTGAAAGAGCCGGAAAGAACAACTGACCTGTCACCCCTGAGGCATGATGGGAAGCCTGGGGTCATGGCTGCCTTAAAGGCACGGTGCCAGTTTTAACTGAAAATGCTTTCAGTTTCTGTGTTATTCACTTTCAATGCTGCCTATGGCTGACAATGCCTTTTATGAGCAATTTTCAAGATTTAGGAGTGCTTTTACTCATTAAAACACAAAGTTCAAGGACTATTTGACCTAATGTGTTTTTTATTTCCTTTCTAATTGCTGTACATATACAAGTGTTTACATTGTCTAGCCTTGGTTTTAGAGCTGCATTGGTGTGAGAAAAGTGATATATGTATTTACATATATTTGGAGCGAGATTTATGTGTTTTTTAATATATAATTTTATATTGTTTCCGGGGTCCCGCACATGGGTGGGAATATTCCGTGCTTATGACTATTGATGAGGATCTCCTGGAAGAGAATCCTGCGTCTTACTCTCTTTGTCTGGTTGGACAGTGGAGGAGAATGCAACCGCATGGGTCTTCTTTGCCACAGTAACTACGACTGAATTCGGGGGAGGGTCAGGTCTAAGGAAGAGCGGGTTGTCTTCTGGTGAACGGTACTTTAAGATTCTCACTGGAGCGATCTTAACACTCGCTGGCATGAGATAGATGTCCATCACTGGCTCTATGAGGCCTAGTACCAATGGAAGCAGAGGATTAGATGCTGCTCTTTGATGTAGAGTCTCAAAAATCACAGAGGACTTGCTTTGACGAGTTGGCATAGGGATACCCAGCTTTACAGCCCCTCTGCCAAGAATGTCCTGAAAAGTGTAGACGTCGTCTACCGGAGAGACCTTCGACTGTGGTCTGTCGGTCAAAGTCGGCGAGTAGTCTCTATGGGATGTAGGAGTGGAAGGAGAGGACGGAGTAGGGGATCTGTGCGCTCTCCTCCTGCTTCTTGATCTAGACCTCCTTGTAGGAGAGTAGGGTCTGCAATCCTATGATCACCCAGATTTTTGCTTTTTGCTGCACTGGTTTACGACTTTCCCTGGCTGTGGGCCTGCTAATCAGACCCACAGCCTAGCTGTTCTCTCTATCCAAATTGTACTCAGGTACTGAATTGGCACTGGGCCCTCTCCAAGTCCCTGTACCCAGGGCTGAGGTGCACCCAGAAGTCTCCCAGGGGCTGAAGCATGTATTGTGCCACCCCTGGACTGACTAACTAAACTGACAACTGGCTGCACGACAGCTGGGGCAAGGTGGTGTACTCACCCTTTGCTTTAGATATAGTATACCTATATCTAACCCTAAAATGGACACACAGATCTCCTATCAGTCACTCCTATGGCAGGCCTTAACAATCTTGAAGGCAGAGTGCTTGGAATCGTGTGAGATGGTGCTCTGGCATGAGCTGAGCCTGTCTGCGGCTTTCGGGATCTATCCCTTAGCCGTTTCCATGATATCGCATACCATATACTCTTAAGTGCATTATAATCCTCGCGGTTATATGCCAACTCTGGTATCGCTTTATCAAAACATGTCGAGTAAGGTGTCATACGAATTGGAATACTAACCCCTCGCCAATTCTGGCGACGGGGTTAGCATTCCACCCTTCTAGAGGGACACGACATGTATGTAACCCCTAACCCCGGTTAAAGTCAAACAGAGCCTCAGCTCCACAAAATGGATGCTGCCACCGAGACACAAGTCTGCCCTCCTGCTGCTGGGAGTCCTCCCAGAGCAGGAGATAAGGACAAAGGGTTTCCTGCCAGGGGCGGTGCCAGCACCGTCCCAGACAGGATTTTGTGTATCCTAGGTAGGCAGGGCTTCAGAGGAAGGTGACTGCAAGTGGCACCCCGGTGCTCACTATGCATAGGCCGGCTTGAACCAGTTCCAGGGACACTCCAGACCCTGAGCTGGGGAAAAGCCCGCCAAGGAAGTGGGTGTAACCACCCCCCTCCTGGTCCCACCCATAGGGCAGGACTTAGTCGCGTGCCAGCCCCCTTTTCTCAGATAAAGGTAGGAGCAGGCCCCCTTCCAAATTAGATCATCTTTGGAATCAAGACACGACTTTCTACGAAAGGACTTCAAGATTTCTTCTTCAAGATTCTCCCTTGTGGCTAAGGAGTAGTCACCCTGCATCCGCAGGCACCATCGCAAGAACACTGCGGTCTGCTGTAAGTCCTTCCTCCGGAATCCGACTGCCCAGCTCGACAAGACCCGGCTTCCCTGGCACCTCCGACCTCTACTCACCTCTACAGCCAAGCTGAGAACCGTGAGTGCGACGAGACCTCAAGGGACCGACTATTGCCAAGACCGCACGACTTCTGCACAGCAAGCCCGCCGAGTAATTTCCTGGTGAGTGCTTTGGGGTCCGAGAAGCCCCGACCCTGAGCAGCTCCAGCACCGAAGATCAGCCCCCCAGCATCTCCACGATCGGCGTGGGGCCCTTCTGCTTTTTGCTGCTCACCGCGTTGTTTGGCTACTAGCCCGCTGGCTTGTGGCCTTCTGAACGACGCCCGACGACATCACTGCTGCTGGTCTGGTTGCTCCAGACTGGCCCTTGCTCCCTTCCAGAAGAGGAGCACCCCGGACCCTCCTGGTCCACTCAAGACGCCATTTTGAGTCCACCGCGTGGGCTTGAATTAGCCACGGCTTTGTTGCCCAATCCTGGGTTCTTCGACGCCGACAGCTTCATCCATCGTGGGACAGCTCGCCTCTCCATCCTGGTCGCCGACAACGCCTCCTGATCCGTGAGATCTGCAGAGCCAGCGTAGCCCACTCACCTAGTCGAGGTGACTACCATCCGGTGCCCTCCTGGTGCCCACTGACTAGTAGTCACGAACTTGGTCCCCTCTGCTTTCAGGTGTCATCCATCTTCCAGATCCAGGCTTGGATCACTTCGAACAATCTTCACTGGTCGCCTGCCAGCATCTTTCTTCCAGGCTCCTGGTCCGGCAACGAGGATTCCCGACGTCTTTTGAGACCTATGCAGCTGCAGCCCCTGGGCTAGGTAACTTCGGCATTTCGGTGCCCCAGCATAGCCTCACTATCCAAGGGTCAGGATCCACTGTCGTTTTCTCCCTACCAGGTCGGGTTCGCCCGTGAACACTAACTTTAGCGTCACTAGCTTCCATAGACTTTGTCCCGCATCCCGCGTGAGAGTGCACACTCCGCACCCGAGTCCCCTAGGTCTCCTAGAAGTAATCTAACGATTCCCTAGTCAAGTCCTAGCGATTCCAAAGCCTATTAGTACTGTACTTACCTGCTAGTAATTTCGCATTCCACTTTTAAAGTATATGGTTTTTCGTGCCCCTCGGGCATTTGTGTATACCGTGCTAACTTAAGTATTTTCGTAAGAGTTTTGTTGTGTGCCTAGCACCCTGTCCTCAAAGAGTACAGGGTTGTTGTGATTCTAATAAATACACTGTTTATTTTCATAACACTTGTGTGGTGTCCTTTCACTTGGTGTTCAAGGGGTAATGTGATGGTAAAACAGCTGGCTTAACACGCCCCCTAGAGTCTTAGCCTTAGACTGCTCGTATCCATGCTACTAGGATAGCTGGTCTATAAGGTTGACTTACAACCAATCATCAATAAGGGTTGTTTGGACTGATATATAGTGATCACTAGAATAGTGAACACTGCACATCAGGCCAACTTCTCACACTCCTGTGTGAGTGCACAGGGGTGTGGCTGCAAGCTCTGGCTCCTGAAGGAGATCGCTCTTTATTCGCTGCTTGAATTAAACGAGCCAACGGAGATCTGTGCTGAGGGCTCGTGTAATGCTGCTCTGCCGTGACGTTGTCAGTAGCCCAGTGATGCAAAGGCCTGTACCATCGTGGTGACAAATGGATGGAAGGCGATCTGCACCTCTCTTCCCTCAGGTGACTGTGCAGGAGGAGTGATGTTCACCTCTTAATGCGCTGACCTTGTTGGGGAATCTCGGTGACCCCCTGACACTGGACTGCTGGATGTCGAGATGACCACCTCCGGGGATATGGACGTTGAGAACTGGGAGAGCCTGAAGGTGAGGAAGATGGGCTCACTGGAGGTGAGGCGTCTCCGGAAGGGAGCTTTGTCGTTGATCTGGAGCGTCTGTGCGCCGACTGCCGTCTCAACGGAGATGTATGCCTCGACGTTGACTTTCTTCTCTTAGAAGGTGGACTTGATCCTGCAGCAGAAAGTCCTCTTGACGCCGAACGCCTCTCCGACGCGGTGTCATGTTTCAACGTTCTCTGCCCACTCCACTCTCAGAACATTACTGCCTCGACGTCGACCGGCGTTGGGCTGCCGGTGACTGAGATCTCAGTCTAGACGGCGATCTCGGCGAGGTTTCCTGTTTCAACGTCAATGATAGATCCACGTCTACGAGCCTGATCCGGACTTCTGCTTCAACGCCGAAGGTGTCCTGTGTCTCGATGCCAAAGATCGGTGGATTGATCTCGACGGACTCATGTGCCTCGACATCGAGCGTCGATGATGAGATGACGGAGTGATGTGCTTCGACGACGATCGCCGTTGGAGGCGCCGATGGAGCGCTGTACCAGGACGTCGATCGCCGTGATCTGTCTCGACGTCGAGCGCCCACCTGGTGCTAACCGAGACTTGTCTCGACGTTGAACATCGCCTAGTTGACTTCAACGGAGGACCGGTTACCTTAGTCGACGATTTCGTAGAAGAGTGATGATGCACCGGCATCACCGAAGACTTCAACGCCGATTTCTTCGGCGTCGGCAACTTCAACGTCGATCCCGACGGAGAACAGGTTGGGACTTTTCCTCTCTACGTCGACCGAGTTCTCTTCTTCTGCTGCCTCACAGGACACCTACCTCTTTCAGAGAGGCCATAAAGATGAATCCTCTCCCTGTCCTTGATGGTCCTCCTTGACAACTTCTTACAATGGTGGCAGTTGTCAGAAGAGTGAGACTCAGGGAGGAAGAGATACACACAGGTTGTGTATCTGTTCTGGCCTTCTTCTTGCCACAGGAAGGGCAAGGATCGAATAAAGAAGGCATTTTTAACAAAATAAACCTTTTCTATCACACAAAAAAGTTATTACTTGCACTCTAAGACCAAAAGACGTCGAGTAAAGGTAGAAAAACTAGATTCCAATAAGATATTTTTGACAAAGTCAAAAAAAGCAAAAGCTGAAAATCTAGGGTCCGGACTGAAGAAGCAGGAAAGAACAACTGACCTAACTGTCACCCCTGAGACATGATGGGAAGCTAGGGGTCATGGCTGCCTTAAAGGAACAGTGCCAGTTTTTGTTGAAAATGCTTTCATTTTCTATGCTATTGGTTTGAAATGCAGCCTGTAGGCTAACAAGGTCTACTTTACTTGCAGTTTTACTCTTTATGCGTACTTTGCTCATCAAAAAAAAGAGTTCAAGTGCTACTTGCCCTCTTGTGTTTTTATATATTGGCAAATACAGTCTTTATGTATGTAATTGCATTGTTTAGCCTCCTATTAGGAGCTGCATTGGTATGAGAAAAAGCGATATCTGTATATACATATATGTAGAGCTGTATATATGTGATTTCCATAAACAATTTTTACATTATTTCCAGGGTCCCCGCACATGGGCGGGAATATTCAGTGCTGATGACTATTGATGAGGATGGATTAGTTATCTGTAATCCTAGTGCTCTTCCAGGGGTATACTCATCAAAGTCATAAGCACTGAATTATCTCCGCCCAGAAGCGGGAACCCGGAACATATAGCCTAATTTATTTATTTATTTAACCCCTTGGACGCTCATGACGAGCTCAGCTCGTCATGGAAATGCCATTCATTTCAATGGAAATTACATGGCAACGATGGAATAGGCCTTAGCATCCAAGTGGTTAAAACTTATAATGCGCGACAGCTACCCGCAATGGGTTTCCCGGCGCAAGGGATAGACTAGAGTATAAAAATGGACAACACTACAGCATTAGTGGCAGCAAGGACAGCAGAAAGCAATTAAAAAAGTAAAGTTTTAAATTTTTTGCGGAAGCAAAGCATGTTAGTCTCAGTTTTCAGAGCAACAGGCAGAGCATTCCAGGATTTGGGGCCTAGATGGGAGAAAGATCTTCCCCCCCATCTTCACAAGTTTGAATCTAGGAATGACAAAGTCACAATTAGCCGAAGATCTCAGTGTACGGCTAGGCCTGTATAATTGAACAAGACTCTAAAGATACAATGGGGCTGAGCCCTGCTTAATTTTAAAAAGGTAGCATAAGGCTTTAAATTTGATGCGGCTCGATACCTTGAGCCAATGTAGATCTCGAAGGGCCTGGGTGGCCGAGGATCTCCTCGGGATGTTGCATAGAAGTCGGGCCAATGAGTTTTGCACGACCTGTAGTTTATTTATGGTCGCAACGTCGGCGCCAAGGTAGAGGACGTTACCATAGTCCAGGCGAGATGTTACTAACGCCTGGACAACGGTTCTCCTGGTGGCATGAGGTAACATCCAAAGAATTTTCTGGAGTCATCTCAGGGTGGTAAAACAGATGGCGGCCACCTTGGTAGATAACGATCTCGGTCTTGTCACCGTTTAGCTTAAGGAGATGCCTCTGCATCCACTCAGCCACAAGTGACAATCCGGTTTTCGGACCAGACATTGTTGGCTTCAGTGCTGGAGAGGGAAAAGACAATTTGCGTGTCATCGGCGTATGAAAAAATAGTCAGCCCAGCGTCCTCCGCGATGGAAGCAAGAGGTTTGATGTAAATATTAAATAATAAAGGGCTGAGAATGGACCCCTGAGGGACACCATACGCCGAGGGACAAATCGCAGATGTAGCTTTCGCAGAGAAGACCTGGAAAGTGCGCTCACTTAAAAAGGAGGCAAACCAGGCCAGTGCAGGGCCATCTATTCCCAGGGACCGGAGAGAGTTCAATAAGATGGAATGAGACACGGTATCAAACGCCGCGCTCAAATCCTAAAGGATGAGAGCAGAAGTTTCCCCGCGATCGATACAGTGCCGTAACCTCTCAGTTACCCCCAGTAATGCCGTCTCGGTCGAATGGTGAGCGCGAAAACCGGACTGAGAGGGATGTAGAAAGCCCTGGTTTTCTACGAGATGGGTAAGCTGCATGTTCACATGCCGCTCCAGCACTTTAGATAGAATAGGCAACAAGGATATAGGTCTGAAATTAGCAAGGTTCGACATGTCCGCACCAGCCTTTTTCAGAAGAGGGACCACCATCGCGTGCTTCCAGTCCTGTAGCACATGAGGCTCATTTAAGGAGGCGTTCAAGAGTCTCATGAGAATTCGCCGGCATTCAAGATCCAGCAGCTTTAAGATCTTTGCAGGCACCGGATCACGAGGTGAGCCAGATC
This sequence comes from Lissotriton helveticus, assembly GCF_964261635.1. Classification (NCBI taxonomy): domain Eukaryota; kingdom Metazoa; phylum Chordata; class Amphibia; order Caudata; family Salamandridae; genus Lissotriton; species Lissotriton helveticus. Next base: position 823,427,199 of record NC_136073.1, read on the forward strand.
TTACACTATTCAGGCAAGAAAAAAACGAGGTGTCAAACAGTTGCCAATTTGTTACCACTACCTTTGGAGACGGGAGTACGTCCACGACCGTTGGTCCCGGTTGATGTTGATTTACTGTCATAGGGACGCTCAGAGTTATAAATGTGCTCAACTTTAGCGATGAAGAATTCCGCAATGGAATTGCACTGAGCTTCCTCCAGAACCGGGGGAGTCGGGATGGTGTCCGCTCCTGTCAATTTTTTAACAACCGCAAAAAGAGTGCAGGGGCAATTCTGAGCTTGTGTCACTGTGTTTACAGTGTACACAGCTCTCAAGGCTTTACATTTGGAATGATATCCCTTCAAGGCTTCTTTATAAGCGATCTTCCGGGAAGCCGAATAGGTGCGCCTCCATTTCCTTTCCAGAGCCTTGCAATTAGTTCTCAAGGCCTTAAGGTCGGCCGAGAACCAGGGTGCCGGGCAACGATGAGATTTAGAAAGTGTCGGGGTAGGGGGGAGAACGATATTTACAGCATTAGTGAGCCAAGATGATATAGCCATATTCAATTCCATGAGTGGGGCGTCACCATTCGAAGGGCGGTGTCAAAAAGGTACTGATTAAACTTCAGGATGTCAAGTTTACCCCACCTATGAATTAATTCGCCCTTGCCCTGTCTGTTCACGGTAAGTTGCTTACGGTCAGATAGAGCGAAATGGACTGCGAAATGGTCAGACCACTCCAGAGGGCGAGCACTCAGAGCAATCAAGAGGAAGGTTGGAAAGGATAGGATCCAGTTGATGCCCAGCAGAGTGAGTAGGGCCCGAATTGCACAGCGTAAGGTTCAAAACCTCTAAATCGGTTAGAAAACTCTTACTGATGGCACATGAGGGGTCTTAAAGATGCAAATTTAGGTCTCCAAGAATTGTGAAATTTGCTGCCCTAAGAAGTAGAGGGGCTAACGAATCGGCAAGCGAGGATGTCCAAGCATGAGCATTGCCAGGAGGGCGATACATATATATGTGTAAAATATATAAAAAGAGTACATAGTACTAAAAAATTATACACATATACATGTATAAACTAATATGATGCAGCCCTAACCATATCCAATAGGCTAATAAAGCCATAATTACATGCCTTCTGCAGAATGAAAATAATTCATAATATAAACTGCAAGAAAAGGACCTGAACCTTAGATGCATTCAACAGAAAACAAGCTTTTATTTTCATCAAAGAACAGGTAATAAAAGGCAATTAGCCTAAGCAGGCTGCATAAATAAATAATATCCCTGTACAGAAAAAGAGACTGGCACCTCACCTTTAAGGCCTCAGAGGATCTGAACACTTTGCCTTTAAGGCCTCCAGGAGAACCCTGCTCCCATCATGCCCCACAGGTGACAGTTAGGTCAGTTCTTTTGTACGGTATAGGAAACCCTGCAGGAACCTGCATACAGAATGCAAGAATAACTTATCAAACAATGATGCTACTGCTTGCCCGTGGAGGTGGGAGGGTGCTTATGACTTTGATGAGTATACCCCTGGAAGAGAACTAGGATTACAGTTAAGTAACTAGTCCTTCTCTTCCAGGGGATACTCATCAATAGTCATAAGCACTAAATAGAGTAGCAAGCTCATACCCACTTCCAAGCGGGCAAGCTGAAAATAGAGAGTAAATCACTGACACATACATCTTAACTAGTATTAGCAAACAAGTTTCTTAATGAGGATGCCCAACCTCAGCATCTGCCTGCGTGTCTGACTCAAGACAGTAATGGCGAGTAAAAGTATGGACTGAACGCCATGTAGCTGCTCTACAAATTTCCGCCATAGGAACATTCCTTAGGAGAGCTATGGTAGAAGCTTTTCCCCTCGTAGAATGAGCCTTTTGCCTTCCTGACAAAGATCTGTTGGCAAATTGGTAGGCTAGGACAATACAAGAAACAATCCACCTAGATATGGATCTTTTGGACGCTGCAGACCCCGTGTTAATAGCCCAATAGTTAACAAACAAACAGTCTGACTTTCTCAATGTCTTTGTTCTGTCCAAATAAAACTTGAGAACCCTCTTACGATCTAAAGAATGGAGAGATCTTTCTGGAGGATTCGCAGGATTTGGAAAAAAAGTCGGTAAAGTAATAGTCTGATTAATGTGAAAGTCCAAAACTACCTTGGGCAAAAAAGCAGGATGTGGTCTGAGAACTACTCTATTAGCATGAAACACAGTGAAAGGTTCCTTACAACAAAGCGCCTGGATCTCGCTCACTCTGCGAGCAGAGGTAATGGCTACCAGGAATGCAACCTTCCAAGTTAAATGTTGTAAGGACGCTTTGTGAATAGGCTCAAAAGGAGCTCCCATTAACTTAGTTAACACAACATTCCGTTCCCAAGGAGGAGGACATCTGACTGGAGGGTACACCTTTCTTAGGCCCTCCAGAAAGTCTTTCACCACCTGCATCCTAAAGAAAGAAGTCTGGTTAAGTGACTTTCTATTGGCGGTGACCGCTGCAAGATGAACTTTAATAGAGTTAAACTGAAGGCCAGATTTCGCCAAATGCAGCAAATAAGGCAAAATCACCTGCTCTTGATCTTGGATGAGATCATGTCCGTTGTCCACACACCACAGGAAGAATAATTTCCATTTAAAACCATATGACTTCCTCGTAGAAGGCCGTTTCGCCTCTCTAAGGATATGCATACAGTCTGGATTTAAATGCAAGTGACCATACTGGATGACTTCGGGAGCCATGATGCCAACCGTAGGGAGGACAAGTTGGGGTGGAACACTTTCCCCGCCTGCTTGGATAGAAGATCCGGGCGACATGGCAACCTCCTGTGTGGCACTTCCGACAACTGAAGGAGGTCTGGAAACCACCACTGGCGAGGCCACTTCGGGGCAATGAGAATCATCCTGGAGTTGATTCTGTACATCTTGTTGATCACTGTTGGTATTAATGGGATCGGTGGAAAAGCGTACAGTAAGTTCTGACACCAATCTATCAAAAGGGCATTCCCTTGAGATCGCTCCTGGGGAAACCTGGATGCGAAGACGGGGCATTTTGCGTTTCCCGTGTCTGCAAACAGGTCGATGCCTGGAGTTCCATGCCCGAAAAATATTATCTACGACTTCGTCATTGAGAACCCAATCGTGAGCCTCGACAAAGTCCCTGCTGAGGAAATCCGCCTGAGTTGAGGGAGCCCGGCAGATGAACAGCTACTATCGACAAGTCCCTTGCCAGTAACCAGTTCCATATGGTCTGAGCCTCCATGGAGAGAGTCCTTGACCGGGTACCCCCTGTTTGTTTAAATAATACATTGTTGTTGTATTGTCTGTTTGAATCAGAAGGGATCGAGACTTGAACAAAGGAAAAAGGGACTTAAGAGCAGGATGTACTGCCCTTAGTTCTAGCAGGTTTATGTGGTAGCCCCTCTTGGATTCTGACCATAGACCTTGTACTTGCAGAGGGTCCATATGAGCACCCCAACCCTGGAGAGCGGCATCTGTGATCAAAGTCTGAGTTGGAGGATCTTGATGAAACAGCACTTCTTTCATTATGTGCGTCCTCTTCATCCACCATCGGATCAAATCTTTGGCTGCCTGATGAAGGATTATCTGATCCTCCCAGCAACCAGACATCTGCATCCATTGATCTTTTAAGCATTGCTGTAGTGGACGCATGTGCAACCTTGCGTTTGGTACTATAAAGATGCACAACGCCATTGACCCCAGTAGAGGGGACACTTGACGAACTGTCGGGAAACTTGTATGAAGAAGAGACTGACATTTTGTCCGAATTGATAACCACCTCTCCTCCAAAGGACACACGTTTACTTTTTCTGTGTCCAAGAAGGAACCCAGATAGTGAATCTTTTGAGTTGGGTTTAGTATGGACTTCTTGAAATTGACCTGAAGTCCCAACTTGTGTAGGAGTTGAAGGCATCTTGCGAGATGATCCTCCAGCAGAGATGGGGACGAACTTTTCAGGAGCCAGTCGTCAAGTAAGGGTAAATGAAAATCCTCTGCTTCCGAAGAAAAGCGGTGTAGGAGAGTAGGGTCTGCTTCCTATGGTCACCCCCAAGTTTTGCTTTGCTTTACTGGTTTTCGACTTAGATGTGGCTGTGGGCCTGCTAATCAGATCCACAGCCCAGATTGGGAATTGGTTCACCTTGTCAGCCCCTGTAGAAGTGTACCCTAGGTACTCGGGGCATAGGTGTAACCAAGGCCTACCAGGGGCTGCAGCATATATTATGCCACCCCTGGCTGGCCACTCAAATTGACACAACTGGCTGATCACTCAGCTGGGGCAAGGTCATGTAATCACCCCTTGCTTAGGTATGGTATTCCTATACCTACTTATATATAGACACATAGTAACCTATAAGTCACTCCTATGGCAGGCCTTAACAATCCTGGAGGTAGAGTGCTTGGTTATGTGTGAGATGGTGCTCTAGCATGAGCTGAGCATGTCTGCAGCTTTCGGAACCATGTCCTTATAGTTGTTCTATGATATTGCCATACCATATACTCTAAGTGCATTATAAACCTCGCGGTCAAATGCTAACTCTGGTATAACATTATCAAAACATGTCGTCTAAGGTGTCATACGCTTTGGAATACTACCCCCTCGCCAATTCTGGCGACAGGGGTAGCATTCCACTCTTCTAGAGGGAGAAGACATGTTGTTGCTGACTATCCTGGTTATAAGTAACCAGAGCCCCAGCGTCACAAAATGGACGCTGCTGCCACCGACACAAGTCTGACCTCCTGCTGCTGGGAGTCCTTCCAGTCACGGAGGTTTGGACAATACATTTCCTGCCCAGGACTTTGTTTATTGGGACAGGGAAGGCTGAATAGACTGAGACACTGCCCGGAGCACCCTAGGTGCTCCATGCATACCCCGGTTCAAACCGGTTGCTGGGGCACTCCAGCCCCAGCTCTGGCGCAAAACTGGACAAAGGAAAGGGGGTGTAACCACCCCCCTTCCTGGTCCCACCCATAGGAGGGACCTAGAAAGTAATCCAGCCCCTTTTAGTTGTATAAAGGTAGGAGCCGAGTCCTGAGACTTCAGATTAATCCGGAATTGAAACTTGACACGAAACTCTGGACCTTCGACATTCTGCTGAAGCGGAAGACTGAAGAATCTCCCTTGTGGCCAAGGAGTGACCACCCTGGGCAACCAGGCACCATCCAGCAAATCAACGGCTTGCTTTGTCGACGTTCCCGCCGGACCCCGAGCATAGAGCCCGACAAGACCCTGACTTCCAGACCTCTCTGACCCTCTCTTCACGACTGCAGCATAGCTGGGATCCGTGGAGGCGACGAGACAAGTGGGACCCGGCATCTTGGAAAGCCTGCAACTTGCTACCTGTGCAGCTCCTAAGGTACCCTCGAAGCTGTGTACTGGTGATTGAGAAACCCCGATCCCGAGCTCCATCTGCGACGAAGATCAGCCCCCCACACTCCACGAGTTCTGCGTGGGGCCCTACTGCTTTTGTTCTCCTCGACGCGTTGTCCGGTTGCTGGCCCGTTGGCTAGTAGCCTCTGTGACGACAAACCTTTTGAACCACATCGCTGGTCTGGTTGCTCCAGACTGGCCATTGCTTCTCTGCAAAGGTGAAGCACCTCAGACCTTGCTCCAGAAGCCTTTGTTGTATCCTGCGTGGGCTGCCTTTGCCAAGGATTGTTGACTCCAATCCGGAAGTCGACCCCTCCATCTGCGAGATCCTTCGTGGGACAGTCCGTCTCCAGCACCTAGTCGTCGTCGACGCCTCCTGGACCACGTGGCTGCCAAGACAAGACAGCACCTGATTGCTCCTCGACGTCGTCTGGTTCCTTCCTAGTTCCAACCGGTCACTGGCTAGTGACCCAGACTCTGTCCCCTCTGCTTTCAGGCCCTCCTCATCCTCGATCCACCCGGACATCTTCCTCCTGGTCGCCTGCAGCCTCTTTTCTTCAGGTCTCCATAGGATCCAACGCCGAAACCCGACACATCTTCACACCTATGCACCCGCCGTCCGTGGGTGAGGTAACGCGAGTACTTCGGTGCTCCCAAGGGTATTGACTATCCAAGTGTCTAAGTCACTAGTTGTTTTCTCCTAGCTAAACCGGAAGTGTCCTAAATCCTTCTAAATCTAACTTCTAAGTTACCATTGACTTTGCATTGAATCCCGCGAGTGTGTAGAGACACTGCACGCGCCGCCTGTGGGCCTCCCACTTCTAAACTATTGTTGAGACAGTGTAACCCCAGCGATTCCCTAGGCCCTAGGCCTTTCCTTTTCTCGTGACGTGGTACTTATACCACTTTCTTAATATATGGTTTGCTTCGCCCCTAGGGCCTAACCGTAAATTGTGCAACTTAACGTATAATAACTAAGTGTCTTGTTATGTGCTTTGGCCTCTGACCTCATAAAGAGTTTAGAGGAGTGTGTTAGAAATAAATACATATATATTTTATATATATCCTGTGTGGTGTCCTTTCATTTGATATTCAAGGGGTTACATATGGTAAAACAGCTGGCTTTACACGCCCTCTAGAGTCTTTTAGCCTGAGACTGTTCTGTCCACGCTACCATTAGGATTGCTGGTCTATAAGATTGACTTACAACCATCACCATAAGGGTTGTTTGGACTGGTGCAAGGTGATCACTAGAATAGTGATCATCATATACCAGGCCAACTTCTCACAAGCGGCTATCACCGCCATACACTTGGAGAATGTTCGGGGAGAGGACTTCAGTCCTAAAGGAAGTACTGCATATTGGTAATGATGAACAGACACTCGAAACCTTAGAAACTTGCGATGTCTCTTTGAAATTGGAATATGAAAGTATGCGTCCATCAGATCGATGGAACACATCCAGTCCCCTTGGTGGAGTTGAGGGAAGATTTGATGAAATGCCAACATTCTAAATTTCTCCCTTCGAATGAATCTGTTCAACAGTCTCAAATCCAGTATAGGTCTGTACTGTGCGGTGGGACCTTTCTTTTGCCCCAGGAAGAAGCGAGAGTATAACCCTTGATTTCTCTGTGGAAGTGGAACTCTATGGCTTTTTTGTTTAGTAGGGTTTTCACTTCCTTTTGTAGTAAGACTGTGGTTGTGATGACAAACACCTTTTAGACTTATGGAAGGTGGAGGTTTTTTGAATTTGAGTAGATATCCGTTCTGAACGATGTCGATGACCCACCTGTCTTTTGTTAATTGCCTCCACTCATCCAGATGTAATGCAATGCTTCCTCCTACCGGAGTGGACAACGGCCTTGGAGAAGTTCCTTCTCATTGTTTGAGGCTGTTTTGAAACTGTAGACTGTTGTCTGTTTCCACCTCTGCCTCGTCCAGGCCTGCGTTGTTGAAACTGCGACCTCTGTTGAGATTGGCCCTGGTTTTGAGAAGACCAGTTCGATGTTTGCCCACGCTGTTGGAACGACCTCTTGTCGTAGGGACGAAAGCGACAACGAAACTGCTTTTTCTCTAACCCAACGGCCTTTAGAGTATCAAGTTCAGCCTTTATTTTAGCCATCTCATTGTCTGCATGAGACCCAAACAACGTTGTTCCATTGAAAGGCAAATTAACAATTTTCCTTTGGGCATCGGGCTTGAGGCCCGTGAGGCGGAGCCAGGCTGACCGTCTGGAACAGTTGCCATGGGCATAACCATAAGCTGCCAAATCCGCAGAGTCAGCAGCCGTACCAATAATCTGGTTGGCAACCAAACCTTCTTCCACAATTTCCAAGAAATCTTTTTGATCTTCCTTGGGCAATTTCTCAACAAATCTCGTCAAGGAGTCCCATAAAAGATGGTCGTAGCAACCCAGCAGAGCAGCCGCACTCGCCACCCTCATTACAGAACCAGCCGTATTACACATTCTCCGTCCCAAGGAGTCCATGTTCTTGATGTCCTTTTCTGGTGGAGCAGATGAAATGGATGTAGCAGAATGTGCCTTCCTGGCAGCTTGCACTGAGTGAATCCGGTGGTGGGTCAGTACGTAGGAATAAAGGATCCTGATCTGGAGCCTTCTATTTCTTTGCAATTCTCGAGGGCCCCAAACCCACTGTAGCAGGTGTTAAGAATGTCTTCATTGCCGGTTCTATTAATCCTGGCACCAAAGGCAGTAGAGGCCTCGCTGACGACTTATGATGTAATGTCTCAAATATAACAGAGGAAGTAACTGGAATTACAGACAGTAATATTAAACTTGTTGCCCCCCCCACCCCCCCCCCCCCCCCCAACCCCCCGACAACACCTCACTGAAAGTTCCTAGATCATAAACGGGCGATACCCTGGAAGGTGGCGTTGAGGAAATCGTGGGGATTAGTCTCTGTAAGATGACCTCGTTGATGTGGTCGTGGTAGTAGACCTCGGTCTTCTCCTTGGTGTAGGAGTTTAAGGTAGTGGTAACATTTCTCTATGTCATGTGTGGAAGGCAGGGGGGAGCGTGGCTACGAGCCGAACATGGCAGACGTGTAGCGACCTTGCTCCGTCACTAGCCCAACATCCTTGATCATTATCCTGTTTCCCAGTGCCCCCACTCACCCGACTCAGGCCCGGGTAAGACGCCGTATGTGTGTGGGAACTAGCGACGGCGTTTCTGAGTCCCGTGACGCCGGCTGCGACCGTGTGGGAACGTCGGCACTGTAGAGACCTGGACCTCTGAGAGAAGCCACGGCCTAGATTTTGGAGGCGGACCGGACTCTCGGCGACCGGAGCTACGCCGGAAAGGAGCCGGAGGGGTGAGACGTCGCTCGGCTCTGCTGCGGCACCCGGAAGACAGCGCTGAGTCATCCTGAACCTCCGTGAAAGACTCCTAAGCGGACCACCGTGCTCACGCCCCCCTGGTCTGGCCCCAGGCCTTAGCTGGAGGTAGCCGGACTGGGCGGCCGCTACACCCCGGGTGAGGAACTGCGTGTACGCACGGCCCTGGTGCGCCTGGTGATAACGCCGAGGGAGAGATTGACACTCAGCCAAGAACGGGGTGTCCCGTGCGGCGCCCACTCCTACATTGTGGCTGAGCCGGAGGGATTACTTGTTTTTGCGCCTACTCCGCGGCGTGTGCCGCCATATTGAATTCACACCACCGGCTGGGACTGCGTAGCTGGGAACGTGGCGACATCCTAGTGACTGCTCTATGTTGTTGTGCCTGAAGCGAACTTGGCTGCCACACGCCTGACGAGACGACAGACACACCGGCCACGCATCGCAAGGCTTCCCCGGCATGGGAGTTTACAGGTTACTTACTGAGGTGCCATCTTGGAGACGGACCGCAGTGGGGCGCGAGGGTGAGACGGCCCTCTGCCTGGTGGAGACACAGCCCCTGAGATTACGGTGAGCGGCTGCTGCCTGCATCATCGAGCTGTATTGCGCTGTGCCCCCGCGTGAGAGGTAGGGGGTTACGGACCACGACGCTATCCACAAGTGTTAGCCTGCAACGCCGTCTGGACCCACCGGCCACACCCGAGCTAGCGCTAGACCCGAGGACTCTGGTCTACTGGACGCACTATTGATAGAAGTTACTTGCGCAGGGTGAGCGGTTAGCCAAAAGCGCAGAGTGCCCTTGTCGATACCAGGTGGACGAACGGATCCAGGCCACCGCCACCCTGCGGACGAGATCCATGGGGAGACACAGGACCAAGACCCACGACCAGGGCACGAACGCGGACATGCAGTCCACTGGATCGGATGACCCATTGGCCTCTTCCAACGTGGAATTCATCCCGCCGACGGGCAAAGGCACACAGGATGCAAAATTGGACCTTATACTGGCTGAAATAAGGGCCACAGGGAAGCGCTGGAACTACGGATGGACAACATGGCCACTGGACTGTCGCTCCTGAGGGCGGACCACAATAAACTGGCTGAGAAGGTCACAGAGCACAAGATCGCGCTCGTCGATTCAATACCACAGCAGACGGATCACTCCACGAAGATTGAGGGTATGGAAAAACAGATAAAATTACTGTGGGACAAGATGGATGACGCGGAAGGGCGGGCCCGCCGCAACAATGTCAGAATATTGGGTATGCCGGAACGAAGCGAGGGGAGGAATCCCACACAGTTTGTCGAAGTCTGGCTTAAGAAGATTGTTGGCCCGCAGGAACTGACCCCGCTGTATAGCGTAGAACGTGCACATAGAATGCCTGCCAGGCCGCCGAAGCCAGGGGCACCACCGCGGCCACTAATAGCACGCCTCCTTCACTATAAGGACCGAGACTCAGTTCTACGTGTGGCGAGAGAAAAGGCGCCGCTAAGATATGAAGATAGAACTATATCAGTGTACCCAGATTTCACCCCAGCGGTGCAGCGAGCTAGATCTGCGTTTCTAGGTGTGAAACGAAAACTACGAGACAGAAATTTGAAATATGCATTGTTGTTTCCTGCTCGCCTCAAAATACTGTACGACAACAAATCGCACTTCTTTGACACCCCCGAGGAAGCAGCAGAATGGATGGAGGTGACCCTAACGCCGCCGAACTCACAAGACCCGCTTGAAGAGGACCAGGGTGGAGGACCTTTGCGCCAGGACGACCATCTTCCTGCACCCAACGCAGGTGACCAGCACGCTGGAATTACGTCCATGAACGACAAGACAGCATCGGACCGCTCTGGGAAAAAGGCGACGGTGGTCCAGCTGACGGAGGAGGCCTTGGCCGCACACGATGCCAGGGGCACGACTGCTCTCGACAGCACTTCCGACACGCACACGGAGGTGTCCGGCTCTGCGGATAGCTTGCAGCTTTTTCCCAAGATCACAGCGCAAATGGCAGAGGATCTCTGACTGAACCCTTTACAGACTTCGGGTGGTAATGTATGAAGCACACACACAGGAACAAAACGGGGTGGGTGGAACACGGGGGTACACCGGCTATGGGCACACTGAAGCACCACTGACAGTTACCGGACAGGTGTACGTGGACTACACCCCTCATCATATAGAAATGTTCTGGATTGACTTTTGCCCACGTTGGGCAACATGGTTTGGACCTCAGGTTTTTCTGCTTGGGGACCTTAATGTTAAGGAGTTACACGTTTCAAGGGCACTCGAATCCTCGAATATTGTACACATGGCCTACCGGACTAGATGCCTGCTGGGCATGCACACCACGATCAGACATGGGGACCCTTAATACCTACAAACTGTGCACCTGGAATGTGAGAGGCATGGGGTCCATTCACAAGAGACACAGATTATTAGCACAGCTCAATCGGAGGGGTATCGTGTTGGCCTGCCTTCAGGAGACTCATTTGAACAGTGCGGAAAGTGCAAAGCTGCTCAAGAAATGGAAGGGACAACTCTTTACTACCTCTTACTCTGTATTTTCAAGGGGGGCATCCATATGGCTCAGGAACTCACTACCTTTTAAGATGGTGAAGCAGAGGGTGGACAAGGAGGGCAGATATGTCTTTGTGCGCGGGCTGCTGGATGGCTCCCCACTTGTGCTTGGCAGTGTATATGCACCGAACTCCGGCCAGTCAGACTTTCTGGCGACCATAAGTGGGGTGTTGGCTGAATGGGCGGAATACCGGTGGATCATAGGCGGGGACTTTAACGCGGTGCTGGATACATTACTAGACCGGTCACATCCACCTCTGCACGCCACGGAGAGTAGAAAGCAGGCAGATGCACTGGCTCAATGGGCGGAGGGGTGGGGTCTGGCAGACACATGGCGCAGCAAACATTTGTTGAACAGAGAGTACACATTTTACTCCCCGCCCCACAGATTGTACACTAGAATAGACTGAATTTTTTGCACCAAGCCACTGTTGGAGGCGGTCCTCGGGGCAGAACATATGGGTAAGACCCTCTCAGACCATAACCCAGTAGAAATCACACTGCAATGGGGCAGGGTCATGACACCGATACCGACTTGGCGCCTAAACACGGATCTGCTGGAGGATCCTGCATTTAAGGCGTCGCTGGCAGATTCCATTAGCACTTACTTTACTATCAACACGGGCTCTGCTAGTTCCAGACAAGTGGAGTGGGACGCATTCAAAGTGTCCATCCGAGGGGAGGCAATGGCCACACAGGTGGGTATGAGACGTGAGGTTATTGACAGCCTTAAGGTGATAGAGGGTGGATTAGCCATGCTGGAAAGTGAGGCCGCTGGTACGAACCTGTCCTTCACGCCACTACAGGAGGCACACATACGCCACGCTGAACTGCTAGAGGAGCTACGATTACTAGACTACAGGGAATACACCTGCAGACAACACACACAAGCGGGCAGATCCGGGTCCCTGTTGGCCCGCATACTAAGTGATGCCCCTGCACACCTGCCTATACTAGAAGTTGTCGACCAGGGGGGGGTCCATAGCCACATCCAAGCTAGATATCAACACTGCCTTTAAGGATTACTATGCCACATTGTACGGCCCACACCGACAGCTTTCACACACAGCATTAGAGGAGTTTATGGAGGGGACCGACCTGCCGCAACTTGATAACCGACAAAGAGAGGACCTAAAACGCCCTATAGCGGTTGCAGAGGTTCGGCAGGCCATACAAGCGCTGCCGAGGAACAAAACCCCGGGGACAGATGGCCTACCGGCTGAGTTCTAAGAGGCCTATGTTGACCTCCTTGCCCCACGCTTACAAGTCGTGTATCAAGAAGCACTGCGAACTCATTCGCTCCCGCAGTCGTCTTTACAGGCGATGATAGTCTCCCTTCTGAAGCCGGGCAGAGACGGAACGCAACCGGCTAATTACAGACCTTTATCATTACTAAACACAGATTATAAAATACTGAGCAAGATCCTGGCGACGAGACTAGCCCCATATGTGCCGCAACTAATACATAATGACCAGTGCGGGTTTGTCCCGGGCAGGAGTACGGCTATGAACCTCCGGAGGTTAAGCCAACTCATGCTTTGCGAGCAAGCGAGAGAGGGAACGGAGGGATGTATTTCCCTAGATCTAAAGCAGGCCTTAGACTCCCTTAGATGGGATTTTATGTTTACAATGTTTGAAAGATTTGGGATACCGCCCGAATATATTGCCTGGATCAGACTGCTGTACACACACCCGACAGCACGGGTACGCACGAATAGATGCATATCGGCGACCCTGACTGTTGCAAGGGGTACCAGACAGGTCTGCCCGCTGTCCCCGCTCCTGTTTATTCTAGCGCTGGAGCCACTGCTCTGCAGACTACGGACCTTAGCATCACAGGGGCATAGAAAGGGCCGGGACAGTCCACGTGGTGTCTGCATATGCAGATATCATTCTGTATCTGCGAGACCTGAGGGGCGCCCTGGACCCCATACCCGAGATCTTTGAGGAATTCCGTATGTTGTCGGGCCTCACCATTAGTGGACCTAAGTCCTACGGATATTGTTTCAATGCCACTGGTGCGTCCACCCCACTTCCCTTTGCGCCACATACTTTCCAGATGGCGGAAACTACGTTCCGATACTTAGGGATACAGATATATAGAGCAGCTGGAGACATGATTGATGGCAACCTGGGGAGGTCAATAGCAGCGCTGAAATCACAGACAATTCTGGACGGCACTGCCGCTGTCCGTGGCGGGCAGAATGGCCATTTCCAAGATGGTTGTGCTGCCCCGCCTGATTTACTACTTCACAAGCCTCCCATTCATGATTCCGGCTGCATGGTTTAAGACGCTGGACACGATCCTAACGGAGTTGGTGTGGGGCTCGGGACGAAGGCGTATCGGCCTGGCCAAACTACAGCTCGCCACGGAGTCCGGCGGCATGGGAGTGCCGGACTTCCGTGCCTACAACTATGCCTGCCAACTACAATGGCTTGCCTACTGGCTGGCAAGACGAAATCTGCATGAAATTGACATTTCGGAGGCGGACTGGTCGAGGGGGAGGGTCCATACACTGCTCCTACCCCGTTCGGAGATTCCGGCGGCGACTCCCCCGCTGCTTCGGCTTGCGATTAACTATTGGAGGAAGGCGGTGAAATACACATCGCCGACGACCTCATACGCCCCCACAATACCTCTCCTGGGTATCCCAATAGCGATGGGACTGCTGTCGAACCGCACACTCACTGCATGGCATGATGCGGGAGTAACACAAGTGGGGGATCTATTCGCAGATGGTCGAATGATGTCCTTTGAGGACTTCCGTACCATACATCACACCCCAGGTGGACTGTTCCTTCTGTATGCCGGGGTGAGACGATATATAGAAAGGACGTGGGCGCCGAATGGGGAGGAACCAGTTACAAATCCGCTGTTAACGATGCAATATCTTATGGGAACGGGCAGCCACCTAACCAAATTGATTACAAGTGGTATTAGAGCAGGGAGGGCAACATCGTTGCCACCTCTAAGAACAAGATGGGAGGAGGACATAGGCAGACCGGTCTGGGACAAGGAATGGGAACGTCTCCTGAAATTTCCAAAGAAAGTGTCCAGGAATCCGAAGTTTAAGTTTATACAATTGATGGTCTTGCATAGGGCATACCTTACACCCCACCGCATACACGCTATGTTTCCTGCCGCTGCTGATAGCTGCCCTAGATGCGGTGCGGAAGACGCAAGGTTAATACATATGATGTGGAACTGTCCAAAATTAGGATACTACTGGAACACCATACTCGAGGTGCTGATTAAACTGTCTCCTTCTAAACCGATTGACACATTAGAATATGCAATACTAGGCCTGGGACCGGTGGAACGCCGTAGAAGTGTAACTACACGGTTCACGGACATGGCTTTGCTCCTTGCAAAACGCACTATAATGATGCGGTGGAAGTCGGCTAGGCCACTTGACCCGGAACTATGGAGGGCGGAGGTGTTGCGATGGGGTAGGGCAGAGGGTGCAGCGTTGCAACGTGAAGAGCGCAAGGGTCTCAGGAAAACTCCGATTTCATTAGATTGGTACACTGCACTAGGGGCATTTGAAACGGAAGGGGACGGCGAATCTGCCCCATCATCTGCTGATGGCTAGGATGAGGATGATATCCATAGGATGTATGTAGATTAATCCATAGACGTGCTGCCATATATACAGATGTAAGTCTAAGATTCTAGGCGCACTGCCTAACCACACTATACAACTATCGCATATGAAGTCCCTGTGTGATCTGTGCTGGGCTCGACGGAAATACAGGCTGCACCGGGTAGAGTCAAGTGTCATAAGTTTGAATGCAATTGCCATGAGTGCCGGGGGTGGGAGGGTGGGACGAGGGATGTTATTTCACTTGAGTATTGTTTAGATGAAAATGAAAATATCTAATTGCTGTAACTGTTACTGGAAATATGTGCACGTATCAGAATACTAGACAGTTAACTGTGCTGTGTCACCTACATGCGTACTTTCTATCCTACTAATAAAAAGATTTTTAAAAAAAAATGTGTGGAAGGCAAACAAACCACACAAACAGAATGAGGATCTGTTTTGGACATCTTCCCACAGGAAGGACAGTTGTAAAATGAAGGTGGCATAACGGACTAAAAAATATCAATCAATTAGTCAGAAAAAATTGAAAAATACCACCAACAATCAAAACTGTTGAAAAAAGTAAGAAAAAACCCGTTCCAGGTTCCTCTCAGACAGAGCCGGAAAAAAGAACTGACCTAACGGTCACCTGTGGGGCATGATGGGAGCAGGGATCTCCTGGAGGCCTTAAAGACAAAGTGTTCAGATCCTCGGAGGCCCTAAAGGCGAGGTGCCAGTCTCCTTTTCTGTACAGGGGTGTTATTTATTTATGCAGCCTGCTTAGGCTAATTGCCTTTTATTAACTGTTCTTTGATGAAAATAAAAGGTTGTTTTCTGTGGAATGCATCTAAGGTTCAGGTCCTTTTCTTGCAGTTTATATTATGAATTATTTTCATTCTGCAGAAGGCATGTAATTATGGCTTTATTAGCCTATTGGATATGGTGAGGGCTGCATATTATTAGTTTATACATGTAGATGTGTATAAGTTTTTAGTACTATGTACTTTTTTTTATATTTTACACATATATATGTATTAGGCTATATGTTCCGGGTTCCCGCTTATGGGCGGCGATAATTCAGTGCTTATGACTATTGATGAGTATCCCCTGGAAAAGAACCCCTGGAAGATAATGTGGAAAAATGAATCCTGAAAGTCAAATGCTACCATCCAGTCTCCTGGGTCCAGGGCAGACCGAACTTGCGTGAACATCTTGAATTTCTTCTTTTTCAGGAAGAGATAGAGAAGGCACAGGTGCAGGATAAGACAAAGGTATCTTTCCTTCTTGGGCACTAGAAAGTTGAAGGAATAGCAACCACAACCAACTTTTGATACAGACACCCTCTCAATGATTCCCTTTCTGACGGAGTAAGGAAAGGCGGTCCTCAGTCTGTCGATTGTAAGTGGGTGGTATGGGTGGAGGGGTAGTCACAAAGGGGAGGGAGTAACCCCTTTGGACTATTTGAAAAACCCAATGGTTCAATGTTACGGACTGCCAGTGGTGCAGGTGATGGTGTATCCTGCCTCCCACTGGATGCCCATGATGGTCTGAGGGCAAACTAAAGGGGTTTGGGGAATGAGACTGCTGGGGGGGATGGGTGGACTAACTCGACCTCTGGCTACCTGTCACACGCGGTTTTTGGGATCCACGTCCACTGCATTAAAAGTCTGGAAAACCTGTTGGCTGTGGTGGCAGGGAGAGTATGGACATTGCTGGAGACCTTTTCCGTGGCCATGAAAGGGGAGGACTGGGGGGACAAGGGCCATAGACAAGACCAAGGATAATTGCTGCAACCGTTCCTCAGACAGTCTGCCTTCTATCCAAAAAGAGGAGAGCCATCAAAGGTCATGTCCATAAGCGAGGCTTGGGCATCACGTGAAAAACCAGTTGGTCTCAGCCAGGCGTGGCACTGAAGGGCTACAGATGATGAAATTGCTCTACTCAGCTAGTCAGTCATATTGAGTCCATATCGAATGGAAAACTTTGCTGCGTCTCTGGTCAGCAATAGCTGGTGAGACTGTGGCTCTGGCCTCCTATGAAACCATGGGTAACACTTGCACAACTGAATCCCAGATCGTATGGGAATATCAGCCATAAAAGGGATGCAGTGTTGACCGACCGCAAGGCTGGCAGAAGAGAACATTCTCTTTCCAAAAGTATCCAGCATTTTGAATCCCCTATCCGGTGGAGTGGTAGTGAGCATGCCTGGGTTGATCCTGTAAGTGGAGCCTTGGACCACCAAGCTCTCTGGGGTGGGTTGCTTGGTAAGGAAACTGGGGTCCCCAGGAGCGGGATGAGGGTGGCGGGAAAGTGTCATATGCACAGGAGGCTTGGACCTGGCCATAATTAGGAGGTCAGCAAAGGCTTCATTAAATTGTGGTAAGGGTTTGGAGGGGGCGACTCCCAGCTGAAGCACCTCTATCATGACATTTGTCTTGGTGCCACTGCGGGCAGCTGCAAGTCCAAAACCTCAGCTGTCCTAAATACCACCATGGCAAAAAAAAAAGCTGCCTCCTCCGTAGCCACGGTAGGAGGAGAGACCAAGCCAATGTCAGGCAAAGTGTCTGGCCCACTGACCTCCGCCAGTTCCTCATACCAGTTGTCCTCTTCATTAAAAGGATGCCGATAACCATAAGGGTCCTCAGACCCCTACCAATCCTCTCCCTCAGCATGCCCATCACGAGTAAAAGGTGCTGGCTCTGCTCTGGAGAGCATGGTCTCGGTCAGCGCCTGAATTGGCATAGAGAGACACCTATCCAGCTCTTTGTCAGAGCTGAAAAGGAGGATGGAGACGAGTCAACGGCACAGTAGCAGGCGCAAAGGAAGATCTTTGTCTCATCTACTCCGTTCTGGATCCAGCAAGAGATCCATCGGGCCCAACTAGTGCAGAGGGAAGACCATTCAGCGTGGATCCAGTGGGGGCCCCTCCCAAACCCATGGGGCCCGAAGGCTCTCAAGAGGAGCTGGGCTGCCCAAATATGAGGGGCATGGCCTCAAATGTTTTTAGCTGGGCGTGGGATGCTCTGGCTCCCAGAAAATCAGGTAAGCGCAGAGTGGACCCAGACTCCGGCTCCCCTGAAGCACAAGGCCCAGAGTGCAGATGCTCCCACACCTCAGAAAACTTACACAGGCACACGGAAGTCAAATACCTCTTCTACTGCTTGGATTTTTTGTTTGTGGGACTTACCTGATTTCTCCAACGACAAACACTGGGTGCAGCTCCGTGAACTATTCCGGGACCTTCCGCGTTGCGGGGTCATCCTGCATCGGGTGGCGAGTAGCTTATAGGACTGCTCCCTAAGCACCTTCGGATGGATGGCACGACAGTCCTCATAAGTCTTGGAGACTTGGCTCCAAGTTCGACAAACATACCAAGTGGGAGTCTGCCACACAGATCTGCCAGTAACAGGTGTCACATGGTTTGAAACCAAACAATTTCCTGGGGGGGGGGGGGGGGGGGGGGGTAACGTTCTTGCACCAGGAAAAAATCTCAAAAGAGTTTTAAAAAATGACAAATGTCGGCAAAAAAGCCAGTAAAAAAATGACTGAGGGTAGCTCAGACCGGATCTGAGCCAACTTGCCCGGAAAGGAAAGACCTGACATCAGAGCGCCGGGGTGGCACCTACAGGGGTAGCGCACACGGACGACGCAGACGTGGGCCAGAACGATGCCCCCTTCCGATGACCAGGGATCTGCCAAAAAAACCTTCTATGGTAAGGAATCTGCAGCTAGTCAGATAGAAGTCTTTATTGGGTTTTGGACACCATGGGTTCGCCTATCTCTCAACCCTCCAAATGCATTTTTGGAATGCAGGGAGTGAAGCACTGAGTCTCTGCACATTCCTGGTGATAACAATGGGATGGAGTGCCTTTCTGTTTTTGGCCTGGGCACAAAACCAGATTCCTCTGGGTGGATCGGTGAAGGGAGAACCTAGTCTTGCCTGTTTGCCAGGATCTTGGTAAAGTCCTTGGCAATTATGTGTTTTTAGTGGGTTTTGGACACCATGGTTCAGCTGTTGAGTGGGTGACCCCATCCCATCCCTGAACAGATTTAAGAGTTCTAGGAACACCATGGTAATTGGGGTTAAAATAACTTTTAAAAGACGGAGGATAGTTCATCAGGCCCCGCGCTTTAGCAGATGTTATGTTGTGATTTACAGTGAGGATTTACTCTGCTTTTACCAAGCCTTCTAATTTCACTCCATCTCCGTCATACACGAGTGGTTGATGGAACCCAGATAAGCCTCCTGGTCATCTGGGTCAGAATTTTCCCCAATAGAGGGCTTGGCAAGTATAGGTCTTGTCCCGTTTGGTTTGTTTTTACCATGCACATTTTATTCCAACGTGAGCAATTAAGGTTAGATTTGGTTGCGCTTACAATTTCCTTGGCAAAAGTTGGCTAATGTGATTGCCACCTTAATGGAATTTAGCCCCTACTTTAGGGAAAATTCCCTTAGAAAGATCTTGGTAGAGAGCCATTTGTACTTCATTTGTATTACACTGCACAACACTGGAGCCGCTCGTCTCATCTTGATTTGCCCCTTGTCTGAGAAAAATTTACTTTGACCAAAACATCTTGTGTATTTGTGCTAACCAGAACTTTTCTTTGGGCTCTAGCAATTCTGGTCAAGTACTCTGAGCACTGTAAGGGTATGTCACAGAAATCAGAAAGCCGGAGAGGGTCGGTAGTTTAAGACTTCATTGAAGATTCCGCATTGGATCCTCAGCCGGAATGATGAATCATGGAGGCACAAAGGTTGCGCTGCAGGTTCCTCTTTAGATATCAATCTTATACCCTTCTTCTGTCTGAAGTGAAATAGATAACATTATGAATCTGGATGTCAATCTAGGCAACATCAAAAAGTAGTGCAATGGCAATGCCAATGTCTGACTGTTGTGGAGACGTCCAATGGATATTCTGTACCAATGAGGGAGACACCGCCATGCGCTTAGAGTGCTTAATAGTGGACGTGATCAGTACACAGAATGTTCCAATGCAGAACATTTTGGAGGTTGGTGACGGTGGCTGTGCCACCGCTAAACCAGCCTATGATGGCTAACGTCTGATCCATAACCTTCAACTGTAGGGTCAGGTCTTCGACAGGAATCATGCATGCCTACAATAACAGCCCTGACAATGTCTTTTCTCTCCTTTTTCTGACTTCCTTTTCTCTGGATCTCCCTCTGGGAAAGTCTCATGAGTTGCTGAGTTCTACTCTGCGGAGGCTACATGTGCACGGGAGGACTTTTCAAGTTATTCTTTTTCTCTTTTAGATTGCTTCTGAATCGGATCAACTCCCTTGGTCTTCAAGGGTTTTGTTTTATACATTTCTGTACAGAAATCACATTCCTTCACTGAACTAAAGGCGGGAAGAGAGAGAGACTGTGGATCAGAGGCAACCTTCTTTCTCTCAAAAGAAGGGCATTTGACAATAAGAGAATGCATTCTGTCAGGACAAACCTACAGAATAAAGGCAAAAACATTTACCAGATTACCAGACAATAAGAGAATCAAATGAAAGCACACAATTTGAAATCTAGACAGAAATGTCTACCAAAAATGAGGTGTGACATAGGAATGTGTTCTAGGATCCTTCTCATGCGAGCCGTAAAGAAGAACAAACGAGGCAACGGACAGTAAAAGGTATCATGGGTGGTGAAAGCTCCAGGACACAAGGGAACAGGAGGCATTTTTCTCAACCAATAACGCACATTTATCATGTTACTTTTTCCCCTCTATATTAGACATGTAGGCAACAGTTTCAACATTGGGTGCTGAAAATAGAGCTTTGAGAAACAATTTAGTTAAAATAATCTACATTTCAGAAAATCTGGACTATAATTGGCTTTTAAAGAGTCCTAGATAACATATGTATATGTTGGACTTCTCACCCTAACAGATGAAATATGGCAGATATCTTGATTTGAAGAGGCCCAGAATTAAAGCATCTAGCAGGGAATCGGTGTTCTATTTATAACTATCAATGAAGCTCCTAAGCTGCTGAACGTGCATATTTTAATTGTATAACATGCTACCAAACCGGCTATTCATCTTTTTGCACTATATGGTCTCTATACCTCACCCTGCAAGTTTCATTTTAGGTTAGTTGCTGCAAGTCTGTTTATATTTTAGAGTTCGCTTTAAAAAAATATATATCATTTACTCAAAATCGAGATGTAAATGTGTGCAAAACAAGTGTTTTGGGATCTGGGACAAATCTACAGTTTATTTCAATGAATATTCCTGCAGGAGTTAGTCTCAGGTATGTCTGCATCTGCAGAAAACCAAAACTCAAATATTTCGACAGCATAGTACCCTTGCATGTAACCAGTGTCTACATCAGGAGGTAAGAAACATGATACAGAGCTTGAGGTTGAGTGCAGGATATTAACTCTTTCCTAAATTTCCGTCTTTTTTCCTTTTCAGCACTGGTTCAAGTCTGCTGCAGTTTTCAGAAAATTTTGCAGATTAGGTATCTTTAAGGCCAATCCCTCGAGCCCAGGTACAACACTCATTTATAGGACAGGTTATTTTGATTGACATTTAGGAAAGGAATTGTAAAATTATAGGAATCTGAATCTTTTCTTTCACATGCATAAATCAGTAGATTTAACCAACAAGGCCCCAGTACCAATTGTAGAAAGGTACCTTGGTGCCTACAATCTTTTTTTAAGGATCCCTGGTTATCAGATCAAGTACCACCCAGCTCTAAAGGTCATAAAAAGTCCAGAGTGCAGAAAATTGGAGAGTGAAAATGTAGAACATTATGCATCAATAATAGATTTTACAAATGGCTAGGTGTAATACAGTGATGCATAACTGCCATGTGGTGGGGACCACTTTCATGATATAGTAGGCAATTGATTTGCAGCATGGGGGTTTAGCTTTCAGCACAATAATGCACTTATGCTTTACCCCCGTGAATTAGGTTAGGATAAGGTTCGACTAATATTATGGCAGACACTTTGAATATATGGCATATATATATTCATACTTTTTCTACTGTTTGAAGGGATTAACTGTCAAATCAATTTCCTATTTTTAACTATATTGTTAAATGTAAAAATGTGTATTTCCTTTCTAGCTAAGAAAAAAAGTTAGCAAGATACAAGTAAACCCACAGGTATGGGTTTAATGACCCTTTGAAGCTTAGGAAAACTCTGCCTTGGGAAACCGGATCTCCTCGCTGCGGTACCCTAGCAAATTTTGTTCAAAATCGCTGGGGGCCCTGCAGAGCGGTAAACAACCACATGGAATTCTAATGTGGGCTCAGAGGACCGGCAGGCATCAAAATGCAGATTGGTGCTCTCGCCAAGTGTCACACCACGCACGCTGGGCGGCTCCCAAAAATTCTATCAAGTTGAAATAGTGTCTCATGTAAATCCTCCCTACGCTCGGCCTGACTTTAAAATGGCAGCCGCGCCTGAGACACAGGATAATGTTGCCCTAGCCTGAACATGGACTCTGTTCATAAAACTACTTTTTCCCATCATTATTTCTGATTCATACTGATCCCCAATTAACACCTTCAATATTCAGGATATGGGTCGACACTTAGTGAAAACATGAAGCTTTTCCACTAGGTGCCTGCACAAATGCCCAATCACTCACTATTTTTTTCACATTCACTGAGGGCAAGCTGGAGGACGAGGCGACCAATGTTGCTTCAATAGAATTATGACGTTGCCCCCTGGGCGGAATCCAGAATTGTTCTGACTTTTCGCGGAGCTAGAGTAACGTTTGGTTGATGCTCGGTGGAGCTATCACATGTAGCTTGACTCTGGGTCACCCCCCTTAGTTGGCACCTACCCTGCTGGATATCAAACATTTCTGCCTCATATACCCTTTATGTTCCTTTTCCTCCCTCCATCGATCTTGTTTTTCTATGTTTACTGAATGCTCTAGCAACAAATTTAACTGTAATGTAACTAACTGATGTAACGCTGTAACTTGTGTTAATCCTCATGTAAAGTGCTCTAATGCCTCCGGGCCCAGCTAGGACTTAGTCTCCTCGCCATGTCTCCGGTTGTATGACGATCCATCGGAAACACTGCCATCGCGCGACTTCACATCGCGGCAATTTCACCGCAACGGTATTCACACCGGCCGTTTTTTCACCGCACGTCATTGCGACGCCAATGCAGGCCTGTAATTGGATCGCGTGTCACATCGGCGTCCATACATCGCACGACATGACAACGCGATGTTGTGCTGTTGTGCCCTCCGTTGCCCTCGTATTTCGTGTCCTTCTGCCATCTTTTCCACTCGTTTTTGCATGTCCTTCTGCCACCTGTTTCCTACATTCTTCGTACTCTTGTGCCCTCTGTTGCCCTTGTATTTCGTTGCCTTCTCCCTCGTTGTAGCGTGCTTTTCTGTCCTCTGTTTTCCTAGTTTTCCGTGCTGTTGTGCCCTCTGTTGCAAGTGCTGCAAGAGGAAACTCACCACACAGGACGAATGTGATGGCCTAGTGTAAAGGAACCAGAGCACCAAAATTAGGCTTCTCAAAATGAAAGGGACATTTAAACAACTTCACGCGCACCATACTATGTGCTATGCCATCTTTAAGCTCAACCGAGAACGCACAAGTGCCTGTTGCTATCCACAGTAAACAACATGGTAGACCGCAGCATTAGACTGCAGCCACAGGCACGAAACTATAAGGAAACTCCAGATGTATGTGGATGATACTCCGGTCCGGTAGAATGGAAGCCGTGCATTTCATGGAGTAGGGTTAAATAGGCAGTAAATAGCTCAGGGCCCCATTTATACAGCCTCTGATAAGCCAATACGTAGCACTTCCTACCAATCACACAAAGAAGCTTGGGTATATAGCAATGCCGAAGCTCACCTGTACGTCCCCGTAGGTGTCCTACATCAGAGTCAAACAAGATATGTGAGGGGTCAGCTCTGTTTTCCTCGTTTTTTTTGTGCTGTTGTGCCCTCTGTTGCCCTCGTATTTCGTGTCCTTCTGCACTCTGTTTTCATCGTTTTTAGTGTTGTTGTGCCCTCTGTTGCCCTCGTATTTCGTGTCCTTCTGCCATCTGTTCCCCTCGTTTTTCGTACTCTTGTGCCCTCTGTTGCCCTTGTATTTCGTGTCCTTCTGCACTCTGTTTTCATCGTTTTTAGTGTTGTTGTGCCCTCTGTTGCCCTCGTATTTCGTGTCCTTCTGCACTCTGTTTTCATCGTTTTTAGTGTTGTTGTGCCCTCTGTTGCCCTCGTATTTCGTGTCCTTCTGCACTCTGTTTTCATCGTTTTTAGTGTTGTTGTGCCCTCTGTTGCCCTCGTATTTCGTGTCCTTCTGCCATCTGTTCCCCTCGTTTTTCGTACTCTTGTGCCCTCTGTTGCCCTTGTATTTCGTTGCCTTCTCCCTCGTTGTAGCATGCCCTTCTGCCCTTTGTTTTCCTAGTTTTCCGTGCTCTTGTGCCCTCTGTTGCAAGTGCTGCAAGAGGGCACTCATCACACAGGATGAATGTGATGGCCTAGTGTAAAGGAAGCAGAGCACCAAAATTAGGCTTCTCAAAATGAAAGGGACATTTAAACCACTTCCCAATATTTCTGACCTTTAGTTGCCTCTTCAAGTCCCCATCATCTCGTCCAGAGTCATCATATTTAACTTCACGCGCACCATACTATGTGCTATGCCATCTTTAAGCTCAACCGAGAACGCACAAGTGCCTGTTGCTATCCACAGTAAACAACATGGTCAAACCCCCCCAAAAAAACGCTCACAAAAAAGCTCACGATCTAATAAAAATAGAAGGGAAACAGACAAAAAAAGCCGATTACAAAACGGACTAACAAACTAACAAAAATAAAGGGAAAGGGGTTGACAAACCCAAAAGAAAAAACGCTCACATATCCATCCATCCATCCGCCATGCATTCACCCACCCATCCATGCATCCATCCGCCATGCATTCACCCACCCATCCATGCATCCATCCGCCATGCATTCATCTATACACCCATCCATGCATCCATCCATACACCCACCCATCCATGCATCCATCCACCCACCCATCCATGCATCCATCTATACACCCATCCATGCATACACCCATGCATCCATCATGCCCATCCATCCATACACATATGATTTGGCACCTGCTTCTTACATATTTAGATCTGCGAGGCTGAGCAATTTCTTGTCGACACATCTCATGTCGACACTTCTCATTAATATTAATTAATATTCACCTGTCTCTTATAAATACTTACATCTGCGCCATTATAACATATCTTGTAATATCACTGTAACTACATAAATATAGCGCTGAACTTGTAAGTGTGACGACTTGATAGGAGGCTCGAACCTTGGTTAACAGCACTAAAGTCGGCAGAGCTAGCAGTCAGACCACACGTCCTGCTTTCATGAAATCATCGTTTCTGAAATATTGGCACGTGCTTCTTGGCACCTGTTTCTTCTTAAATCTTGCACACCTTTCATGAAATCATCGTCGTCCTTCTGCCCATCCATTCACCACCCATCGTTTCAGTGTATATATGTTATCCCGTTTCACCCCTCCATGTTAGGCCGTTTCCGTGTATATCTGTTATTGGAATGAAAAGCCCTCTTTCTTCTTTCGTTCATTGTATACATGTTATTTTTATGAAAAGCCCACTTTCTTCTTTCTGTCATTGTTATCCAGTTTCACCCCTCCATGTTAGGCCGTTTCCGTGTCTACATGTTATTTTTATGAAAAGATCAACCTGCGGGCCCGAACTGACGTTACCCCTCTACTGTTGACCAAACCCTGCCATCGGGGTATCACCATTGGTACCAAGTTTCCCTCTCTACCCGACTTCTATTGCCCCATGTGAAATAAACTAGTGTCGCTTCAGAAATGCGGAGCGAAGCTAGCGCAGGAAGAATAACCCACGTGACCGTGTAACTGGATTATCCCCAAGTTCTGCCTGGAAGGAACCAATCGGCAGAGCTATGAGCCCAATTGAAAGCGGACAAGCTGTGTGAGGAAATCGGGACTCACCGGGTGAAGGACTGCCCCTTCTGCGTGGAGGTGCCATTTCCCCCCCGTCACCAAGTCCGACTGCTGTGGTGTGGAGGCGGGGGTTGACGGGCACAGGCGGAGGACAGCGGTAACATCTGACCGCTTGTGGCGGAACTGAGGTGACGCCGCGGTAGGCGTGACGACGCAGGAGGAGGCCGGGTGAAGGCAGAGCCTGTTACGCTAGAAGCCAGCCGCGTCCTAGAAGGAAGCCGTCCGGCGCTGGAAGAGGCTGGGTAAAGGCGGGGCATGTTGCGGGTGGAGCCAGCGTCGAAGGATCGCGGAAGTGCTGACAGACACCACAATCAGCCCACAGAATGAGGAAAGCCTGAACCCTGCCTCACAAAGAACGGAAGGCAAGTTAGTCAAATAAACGGCAGAACCGAACCCTGTGCAGGAACCCAGATTGAGCGCTGCTTGGAGCCCGGCTGTACGACATAGAAACGAAGTAAGCTGGGTCCTACTCTGGGAGGTGGTGGCCGAGGAGACAATCGTGATATGGCCTGAGTTGAGGAAGAGCTGGGAGGACCTTGGCAAAGACATAGACCTGAGGTAGTGGAACGTATTCGAACAGCATCACGAACAGTAATCCCTAAGAACTGAACTGTACATTCCAGCGTCTGGGTGGGAGAGACAGTCCCTGAAAACTGTTTAGTCATCAGTGGTGTAGGTTGCTGAAGGTATAGGAATACACTGTTAATATCTGAACTAGGTCACTACAGGAGTGAAGTAAATTACATGGATATGGGGAATGCAAAAGTAACCTGCCTGTTCTCTTTTGAATATACAGTTGCTTGAGTCATTTCACAAGTGTGCCAGTAGGGAGAAGCTTGCTGACCAGCTGTAACTTTTAACGTTGGATGACCCTGAGTTTCCAAGGGTAAAGTACATGTTAGCTTCCTCATAAAGAAAAGCGTTATGGTGGTAAATTTTTCTCTGCTAAACTGTGAAACTACTGCTGAAGGGAAAAATGCGAATATTGTTAGCAGATCTTGCAAATGTTAATAACTGAATGCAAAACTATTGAATGTGCTGGAATTGAATACTGCTAAAGAGAAATCAGAGTTTTATAAAACAGCTCGTATTTTTCTAAATAGGTGTAATGTCTTTCTTTTCTTGTGGATGGACGCTGAGTTACTGTAAGGGTGTGACGCAAGCTTAACACTTTTTTGCCTTTAGGATAGACCTTTCCACTCTGTGCCAGGCTACCCTATGTGGACTGGTGACCCCAGGTCCAACACCCCTTTACCGCAGGGAGCCGTCTCCCACCCAGCCGGACATCGGACACAGTTACCTCCTCTTCTCCTCACTGTGTCTCCTACCCGCCTCCCTTTTTCCTTTCCTCTCTCCTCTCTCCCCTGAATCTCTCTCCACCTGCCTGCTTTGTTCTGCTTTGTGCCTCTTCTTCGCTTAATCTCCCTCGTCGTCGGCCTTTGACATTACCCCCCTACCCTTCTACACACCATGAACCAACTGATGAAACCTGTAATTGATGTACCTTTCGGATGTAACTCGTAATTGATGTACATTCTGTAACAATGTGTAACGTGGAACCTATGTAACTCTACTCATGTAAAGTGCTCTGAAACCTCCGGGTCTAGCCAGCATTATATCAAAACCTCAATAAATAAATAAATAAAAATAGTTTGTAAAGGGAATTTGAAGTAGCAGGCATGTGCACACATACAAAGTTATGGTTAAGAATTAAAGCTGAAAAATCGGCTGAATCTCCCAGCACTGGTTAGCTCTTCACTTACTCTCCCAAACTGCCTGCCACAGGTAAATCTGTACGAAACTCCTAATCCCAAACCAGATTAACCAAACAACATTATTCAGTCTCCCAGGTCCAGAGCAGACAGGATCTGAGCCAATGTGAAAGGTTTGTGTTTGTCCTTCCACAAGAATGCGTTCAGAGGTCAAAGGTAGGCTTGAGGTCTGCGTCCTTTTTCAGGACTAAGAAAGAGTTACAACAGCCGTTTCTCTCCAAATCTGATGCCTACTCAATGGCAACCTTGGTCAACAAAATATAACTCCTGTAGAAGAATCAGCAGTTACTACTGAAATTCGTTCATGTGTGGGAGCAATATTGGTTGGTTAGAGGAGAAATGGTAGGGCGTAGCCTATCTGAACAATTTACGGACTTCAGATGTGATGGATCGTCAAACTGCGTGAAGCGTCGAATTGTGCATCCCACTGCTTGGGCGTGTACGCCTGATGTGAAACAAAAACAGTTTTTTGGATGCCGTAGCAGTGGGACAGGAGTTGAACGAGTGGTTGCCCTGCACATTGCATGTAAGACCACAGTCCCGAAACCAATGGGCTGTCTGCTGCATCACTGGAAGAGAAGGCTGTCTCTGCCTATGTGCAAGCTCGATGGTAGAGCCCCTGAATTTTAGGAACAGGTGGGGATATAGCTTGGCAGCAATTAATAGCCCCAAAGAAGGTGCTATATCTCTGCTATCCCTAAAGCGTTCTAAAGCAAAGTCCCCTGCTCTCCAAAAGAAATGCCCATAAAAGGACATGACCATTTGCAAACCCTGCAATTCGCCAAAGAACATGGTGGATCTCATCTATGAAAGTCTACGAAGGACAGCATTGTTACAGACTGCTCTATCAATGCAATCCATGGTATCCAGACTGGGACGGATAACATACTTGGTTGTGTCCCATCCATCACATGTCATCTGAACCAGAGAGGCCCCTAAATCCTGATGGACTGCCAGCAAAATCTTACTGCCCATGTCCCAAAGGGCATGTGTGTATCATCCCCACAGACAAACTGTTTACGTATCGTAGGCCCAAACTGACAAATGAAAACATACACTTGCCACAGTAGGCAATCCTTTTGAATTCTCTGTCCAGAGGATTGGTCTGAGACGAGTTATGGTTCACCCTAATGCTCGAGGTCTGAACACAAAGTCTCTCTGGAATGGGGTGCTCAATGAGAAAACCCTTATCACCAGATGCTAATCTATGTCGTCTGGCCACCTGCCTGTTCACAGGTGGGCAAGAACATTTGTTTAGATCAGATAGCTACAGGGTATCTGTAGGGGCATAATTGAATGGGAGCAAAGGCTAAAATGTTTCTGGCCAAGTTCGTAGAATTTCTGCCAAAACATTTTAGTCTCAATGGAGGATAGCTGTAAATCTAGTACCCCTAAGGCCCTCCTAACCACCATTGCAAACATGACATTTTCTTTCACAGGTGGCCCATGTAGCAAATCAAGCGGTCCCAAGAGTGGTATTAAGCCCACTGGCATTTTTTAAATCAAGGTATGAGGCATCAACAGAGTAATGAGAGGGGGAGAAAGCCACCCTAATCCTCACAATCGTAATCAAGATCCTGGGTTGAATCCTGCTCTGGCACAGGTCGTGTTCAGAGCTAAAAAGAGAATACAGTCTCTACTGAAACTGTGATAGAGTAGAGAAACAGGGTTAGAGTCAAGGTGCATATAAACTGGTTGTGCCTTTGTAATCTCATAGCTTGACCCTGGCTGAGCTCGAGCCAATGTTGGCACCGGATCACCTCGGCACAGTTGGCACCAGCATATGATGTGGATCACAGGACTGGGTTGGAAATATGTATGGGCCCAGGAACCGGTTCTAAGGTGACAGACAGTGCCGTATTGGGAGGGGTTTATCCATGGCAAACCAGCAGGAGGTCCGCGTGGTCTACTACCTAAAATATAGAAGTATCCATCAGAAACACAGATTTAAAGTGCTTCGGGACCCCCGCACACAGGTAAGAATATTCTACATTAATGAATCTCAACGTAGATCCTGTCATGCCAAATATTTGTTCACAGAAAATATTTTTATGAAAGAAAAGGCCTGGGGCACAATGAAGCAAGTGTGTTTTTTTAAAGAAAAAAAAAAGGAGGCGAGGAGAGCAGTGCTGTGTAGTAGGCAGTTTTTGTTACTGGGGGAGCTTACTGGCTACCATACCTACCACCCCTCTTAGGCTCAATCTACCCCATGGCTACTGAGAGAGCTCAGAGGACTCCAACAACATCAATCCACAACACGAAAGAAGCGCTCTCCCAGTGCGCCTTTTCATGAAATTCACTAACCTCTATGTGGTGCGAGAGGGAACAAAGTCATGGCCTTGTAAACAAACGCTTCAGAACGTTTGTTGTACGTTCTCAATGGCAGACATCGCACACCAGCATTCACAAACACTACAATTACAAATCTGCTCTGCAATCTGCACATGTGAGAAAATATTCAACGGTCTATGAAGATCTGAGAGAATCACGTGCTGCAGATATGTACATTAAAGGAATTTGGACTTGGACTAGAACATTACAAAGCAGTTTGTAACTCTTCAAACTAGGAAGAAACATTTTAAATTAACTTGCTCATAAAGATGAACGGCCTCTACATCAAAACACCTTCGCCTCTTCAAATTTCACCTTCGCAGTGTCATACTCACCGCATCGCCTTCACTTTCATATAGATATGTCATGTCGCTTGTCAATTTGTCAAGGTGCAAGGAGCGTGAGCCCAGGAGCTGGATCCAGAAGTGATTGGGATTCTCAGAAGCTGAGACATAAACCTCGAGGTGCTCATCTGCTTTGAAGCTAAAGTCTGGGCTGGGGACTGAAGAGAAACAATTGTTACTAGTAGCCCTGGTTCAGCAAAGTAGAAATCTTCATTGAAGTCATACACATTAGATCATCTACTGCGTTCAGGTACCCAAGAACATTTCAATTTTTGAGGACTGTTTAAAAACAAATCTACAGACAAAACACTGCTGCACCTACAACTTAAATGTCTAAGAAAAACAAGGACAAAAAAAAGCATCACAATTGATTTTACCTAGGAAAGATTTGAAAATAGAAAAAGATCACCGTCAGGGGCAGCCAGGGATACTTCGCACTGGCAGTTACCAAAGATGGCTCTTTCTAAAGGATTAGTTCATTTGAAGGACGTTTGTTTAATCAGTCTCCTACATAAGTGATAAAAAGGATAGAGATATAGGTTGTTCTTTAATTTAATGAGGATTTGTATGATGCAGAACCAGGGCTACAGGCAAGTAATTTCTTCTGCATCGTGGGATCTTTAATGATACTAAAACATTAGAGAAGAGTAGAAATGAAGTACTTGCCTGTACTGCAGTTATCGAGTAATGGTATCCGTCATAGAGTCACATGCTTGAATCATTCTACGTTGAAGTGGGAGTCCCACGGTAACATAAATAAAGCAGTAATTACTAAGTCTCATAGACAATCATGGAGAGAACCATGCCTTTAATAGCCTATCTACCTCCTTTTCTAAAAAAAGGACCAAACTTAAATATAACCAATCAGCAACCAGCACCCTCTAGAACCTTCCCAAGAGAGGCTGTGACTGATTTTCCAGCACAAGTGAGAAGAGTAATACTGTAGTGTCAAAGCAGCCTCTCCGGGGAGGAGGGCGAGTTGCACGTGAATCTATGAAAGATACCAATACTGGATAACTGCAGTTACAGGTAAGTAACTCATTTCTTATCTAGTATTGGGGTATCTTTCATAGATTCACATGCTTGAATCAGAATAGTAAGCAGTTGCATACATTTAGTAAGCACCGTAGTGGATGGCGGCTAGTGCCAATAATACTAACCCATGTATTCATAAAAGGTATACTTTTTGAAAGTGCTGGTGCAGAGTAAAACCATATAAAAGGCATTGACGTGCAATTAATATATCTATTGTCTTTTAAACATGATTATATAATTTTCACATTTATAGAATACACATCTTTAAATGTTTCTATTGATATTGAAAATAGAAAAGAAGTCCTCTACCTAAAGAGGCTCACCATAATGAAATAAGTTTCGTAGAACTGCCTGTCCCACGGCTGCGTCTGCCAGCTGTGTCGACTCCAGGCAGTAATGCTGCGTGAACGTATGCGTTTTCCACGTTGCAGCTTTGCAGATCTTTTCCAGTGGCACACCAGTGAACATGGCAGCTGAAGTGGAGACTGCCCGGGTGGAGTGTGCTTTCACTGTTCTTGACAATGGTTTGCCAGCATTATCATGGCAAAATTGAATTGTGGTTGCTATCCATCTTGCAATAGAAGTTTTAGAAACTGCAGCGCCTTGGCGGCCTTGCCCATAGGCCACGAATAGTTGATCAGTTTTGCGTATAGGCTTGGTCCTTTGCAGGTAAAATGTAAGACATATTTTGATGTCTAAAGATCCGGGAAGAAAGTCCTTAGAATGACAGGCTCGTTCAGGTGGAACTGAGAGGGAACCTTAGGAATACATCTTTAATTCATCCTGAGAATAACCATTTCGTCTGTAAAGCAAAGGAACAGATGTTTTATGGTGAAGGCTTGTATCTCGCTAACCCTTCTAGTTGATGGGAGAGCTAACAAGAGCCACTTTCCACGTTTGGTATTTGATGTCGGCCCTATGGATGGGCTCAAAGGATTGTTTCATCAATTGTGATACGACTACAATCATGTGCCACTCTGGGGTAGGAGCTCTGACAGGCGGTTAAGTACTAAACAATCCTTTCATGAATTGCTGTACAATTCTTGTAGAGAATAGAAATGGGTGTTTCGGTGAGCGTCTATATCTGGAGATAGCTGCGAGGTGAACCTTAACGGAGGAATATGCCAGTCCTGATTTTGCCAAGGATAGTAAGCATGGTAAGATTTGTTCTGGAGCAGAGAGGTAAGGATGCACCTTATTACGCCAACACCATAGACCAAATTGTTTCCATTTCAGTCTGTACGTCTTGCTGGTGCAATCAGCACGAGACCTATCGATAATATCTTTGCACTCTTGCGCAATGGTTAGATCCTTAAATTCGAAGAATTCAGGAGCCACCCATGTAACTGAAGAGAAGCTGGCTCCGTATGACATATCTGACCCTTGTTCCTGGTCAGTAGAGTTAGTGTTGGTAACAGCGGATGGGCTGGGCTTCTGAATGGGGGAGAAGGTCCGTGTACCTGTGCTGTCTGGGCCATCTAGGGGCTATTAGAAGAAGGCGGCAGTGTTCCATCCTCAGTTTCGTAAGGACCCTGAGTATCAGTGGAATAGGGGGAAAAGCGTAAGCATACATCCCTGAGCAGCGCATTGAAGGGGCAATCCCTCGAGAATTTGGGAGAGGGAATCTGCCTGCAAAGAATTGGCATTTGGAATAGATTTGAGTCGCAAACATATCCAAGGTTGGTTTTCACCAAACTGAAAAGATCCTGTCCAGCTGTTCTCGTTTGAGCTCCCACTCGTGGCAGTTGTCTTTTGTTCTGATCAGAGTGTCTGCCAGGGAATTTTGAAGTCCTGGCACATGTTCCGCGCTGTCAAAGATATCACGTGAAATGTTAGCCGGCTCCATAGGTACTGGGCGTCCTGTGAGAGATTTGGTTCCTCCTTGCTTGTGGATATAAAACATTTTGTGGTGTTGTCCGTACGGACCAATACTGATTAACCTCTTATTCGAGGAAGGCCTGCAGAGAGAAAAATGGCTTTCAACTCCAGCCTGTTTATGTGGATCTGACGCTGGGACAAGACCATCTTCCCTGAATCTGAAGATCTTGAAGATGACCTCCCCAACCTTCCATGGAAGCATCCGTGGGGACTACGAATTTCGGGATAACCGGCAGTAAAGAGTCCCTGTGACAGATGTAACTTCAGTGCCCACTAGCACTTATGACTGAATCCTCTCTCACACAGTACTTTAGGGTCAATGGCACTGTTCTAAAGGATCCTTCACTGAAAGCCCCTGGAGGACTTTTCATGCCTCTTTTTGGTGTCCTTGAGCCTGGAGTTCCAAGCTTTCTTAGCTGAAAAACATTTGCTGGCTTTCAATACCGATTTGGATAATTCTAAAGTAAACTCACTTTCAGTGGAATGAGATGCTGGAAGGCACACAACACATACCTGTGATGGAGTGAGGCTTCATAAAAAGTGAAAGCATGACAAAAGGAAACAAGTAGCTGACGTTAGTCTAAGAAACCCCTTAAAAGATTTCCTAGGACAAAAGATGTCCAGTGAAGCTGGAAAAAAATCAACTGCCAGAAAATAGGTAAAAACACTAATAATTTACAGACATCTCACTCTCACTAGCCATAAAAGTACATAAGTGACTCTAAGGTACCTGTAAATGTTAGGCATCATGGAATAGGGAAGGCACTGGGCTCTTATAATTGCATGATGCTTTTTATGATCTTCTAACATTAAATCTAATCAGGCAATTTTGTCCCTCTTTTGTTTTTAGACATCTAAAGCTTTAATGTACGTTTTAGGTGCTGCAGTGTAGTTTTGAGAGGGGATTTCCTTAAACAGTCCTCAAAAAATGTAAAACTTGACCTTAGATAGGTTCTGAAGGGTGCTTATCCACACTGAAGTGCTGGACTCCTCACCCTCTCTATGATAAACGCTCAATTAAGGTATTCCAGGGTCCCTACAAACAGGGAATTAGTTTAACATCTACGACCATTAATGAAAACCCTATGATGCAGACAAAAAACTATGAATTAAGACACTCAGACTGCCTAAGGTCCAGCTGGTTACATAATAGATGGGTCACAGAGGATACTCCAGAAGGGAAAGGAAGCAAGAAAGGGAATTTCACAAATGAAAGGAGAGAAAATGCACAAAATGATGAAGAGGTTAGAGGAACCCAGGCTGAAGATGTTCAAGTCCAAAGTGAAAAACTCTAGAATGTCCACAATGAGAGGAAGAAGGAAAACAAGACATACAATGAAAATACAAAGCGAAAACAAGATGGGAGGAGAGGTATATGCCTTTTAAGATAGAAGATATGACAGACAAATGAAAATGTAGGTACACAGTCTACCAGAAAGGGGGAGAAGAAGCTAACCATTTGTTTCAGAGTACTACAGGGAATAGAAAGAGGGCGTCCAAGCAGTGAAGAGGCACCACAAAGGTGACTCAGAGAGCACCATGTATATTCTGCGTATATATATTGAGAATCCCAGAAGGATAAAAGAAAGGCAAAGATATTTCAAAAGACAACGGGAG